>NC_045455.1:18797029-18891708 GCF_002776525.5 Piliocolobus tephrosceles | reverse complement strand
TTTTTTTTAAAAAAAGATCACATATATTCAATGTTTTAAAAAGCATGTTAAAATGTTCTAGGACAATCTTATTCCATAAAAAAATCTATATAGTAATTTACTAATTTTCATAAAACAATGAAAAGTATCTTCCCCCCAAATTGCTTAAAGCTGATTTTTGGGAGTGGATTTTAGGAATCTAGCTCTCCTGGAATACTGAATAACATCACTGACACTGGAAAACACGTTTGGGTTTCTTCCTCTGTTTTTTCAGAATGAATGTTATCCATGTTAAAATGTTATCTCTGGGGCAAACAGGGTACTTAGAAACATTTCTCAGAATCATTCCGTGTTTCCCATTTACACACTTAAAATGTGGACTTAAGGTTACATGGACTTCAGCTTTATACCTTGGATCCACATTTGCCGTTGCTTCATCAATAATCAATATCTGATTTTTCCTGAGAATTGCCCTGGCAAGGCATACCAGTTGTCTTTGTCCGACACTAAAATTGGATCCTGATTCTGCTAATTCAGTATCCATTTTACTAGGAAGATCTTCAATGGTTTCTTTAAGTTGTACCTGTAGATGTACAAAGAAGAATGACTGCTATCATTCAAGCTGCTATGGAAGTAGCCAAGCCTCATAGACATTAGAACCTTCAGGTCCCTTCTCTTGAAAGATATAACTTAAGTGGACACGCACATGAGGCTGAGAGTTACCTTTAGTTAATGTTCAATGAAAAAGATGGTAGAGTCAACACAAAACTGAAATATTCTGACTTAAGAGAACAAACAATGGAACCCAAGACGCTCCTTTATCACTATCAGCGAGCACAGTCTGTTCATGCAGGGCCATGTGTTAACACTGCCTGGGCCAATTTCATTAAGAAAAACCTAGCATGATCAATAAAATGATTCTGTAGGTAAAATCCAGAAAGATAAAAAAAATCCCTTCTTAACTTTTAGTTAAAAGATTACAGAAATTTAGAGACAAAAAGAGTAATGGTTGCCAAGGGCTGGAGGATTAACTGTAAATGGACACAAGGAAATTTCTTTGGGTAACAGAGACATTTTAAAACTGGATTCCTGCAATGATTGCCCAACTCTATAAATGTACCAAAATGACTGAATCACTTCTAAGGGGAGCATTTTCTGCTATGTCATTTAGACCTCGATAGAGTTGGTGGAAAAAAAACCGTATCAGTGTCCCCCAGCACCTGAACTCCCTTACCAAAAACCAACATGACAGCCACCAAGAACCCCTCTTCCAGGGAAGGAGGGAAGTTTCTCAAAAAATGAAGCTCATGCTCCCAATGTAGAGTCTGAAGAAAAGGTGAAAGGATCTTTCTGGTTGAGTCAAGTTTCCCAAAGTACATTTTGGGGAGGAGTGAGTACAACTCGAGGGAAAACGTGAAAAGAAAATTACTGCCGGAAGTATGGTCCTCCAAAGATATCATCTTATAGGCACCTTACCATTTTGGAAGGTTTTTTAATCAACTGGAAAAGTTAAAAAATTACAAACGCAAACAATGGAAAACTGTGCCTCATTTGTTAGGAAATCAGGAGCTTATTCTTGGGCTGGTCCTTTCCCAAGTTTAAGCCCCGACTGTCAAAGCAGGTCAGTGCATTTTCTTCAGTCTAATAAATGTTTTGCAGTGAATGAAAACTCACGGAACACAGCACACAATAACATCTTGCCCCAGACGATGGGGATAGATGATGTTGATATTAATGTATCTTTATAAAATTATAGCTATAAGATGATCTGATACTACATTGGGTGGTGGTTCAGTTCACTGATGTGTTTTGGAGAAATTTTATAGAACAAGAGCCAAACTCAGGTGACATTTGAGAGCTATAGAGGAACGAAGAGTCAATACACCTCCAATTAAGAGATCAGCAAGCAGATAGACGAGTGATGGCCAATAAGCAGGTGTACAGAACTACAATGCCCAACAACAAAAGGCCAAGAGTAAACGGGCAACACTGTCATGTACCTTAAATATGGAAGCACACTTCTATGAATGTGATCTTGAGTTGTACTCATGATGGAAGTCCAACTCCAAGAAACAGGAATTTTGAGTTAAGATTAAATATGGTATTGATATTTGGCATTAGCATGAAAAGTAGGAAATTAAACAAAATCCGAAGTGTAAGATTTGGCTCGTGGTGCAAAATGTTGGCCTGAAAATTATAGGATGGAATATGTCAGCTTAGTCAAGCCCTCTCCATTACAAGGAAGAGGACTTACTGAGTAGTCTTTTTATGAAACATATTCAGAGACCTATACCCCATGTGATGGAACTGATCAAAAGTAGATGTTGGCAAAGTTTTTATTAGCTTTTCCTTCTGAGTTGATTTTGATAATACTGGTAGGTGCAAAAAGGTCTTTCCGAAGACTAGCAGCCAGACTTTGAAGAAATAATCTCACACTTGCCCTTGATTAAGTATAGGAAAAGTTCAAATAATGAACTGAACTTTCTAAGACAGCCCATTTCTATCATCACAAATATTTTCTTTTCTTTTTTTTTTTTTGAGACGGAGTCTCGCTTTGTCGCCCAAGCTGGAGTGCAGTGGCGCGATCTCGGCTCACTGCAAGCTCCACCTCCCAGGTTCACGCCATTCTCCTGCCTCAGCCTCCAAGTAGCTGGGACTACAGGCGTGCACCACCACGCCCGGCTAATTTTTTGTATTTTTAGTAGAGACGGGGTTTCACCGTGTTAGCCAGGATGGTCTCGATCTCCTGACCTCGTGATCTGCCCGCCTCGGCCTCCCAAAGTGCTGGGATTACAGGCGTGAGCCACTGCGCCCGGCCTTTCACAAGTATTTTCAAAGCCTCAAGGAGACTCACGTGGATGTCAGATTCTGTTTCCAGGTGTTTTTGAACTTTCTGACTTTTCATAAAGGAAGTCTCTGATGCCAGAGACTGAAATATGATAAACAGCAACTCAACAGATGGGAACAAGCTTTAACAAGAACACAGCTAAGTGTGAACGAAGTGAGCGGAAGCCCATTCTGGGCAATACATGGCCCGGGAAAAATGGAGGTGCAAGGTGTGGGGAAACGAAGGCCCGGAGGACGCGGATACTGCTCATGTGCAGATTTCCGCCTTATGGGGTCCTGAATACAAGACATCCTTGTATTCTAACAGTGATTCTATCAATGTTGAACACAATTAGATGATTTCTCCACTATTCCAACATGATATAACCTAGTCTTAATTGTAGATCCCGGTATTAAAGTCGTTTTTAAATTAACAGAAATAACATGCTGCTGATTCATTTTCTTAGTTGTACCACTGTGATCTTTTGACTTTTTTCTCAGAAACGACTTCCATCTTTAGTCATTACTTATGTTATATTTATAGAGTTGCTGTTATTTAGGGGCCAAAACTGGCACTAATTCTAGTAAACTTTCTTCCATTTACAGCTGACTATTTTTCAGTATTTACGATAACTTTCAGCATTAGAAAAACAAAAACTGGCTGGGTATGGTGGCTCATGTCTGTAATCCCAACGCTTTGGGAGGCCGACAGAGGCAGATCACTTGAGGTCAGGAGTTTGAGACCAGCCTGGCCAACATGGTGAAACCCTGTCTCTACTAAAAATACAAAAATTAGCCAGGCATGGTGGAGCGTGCCCGTAATCCTAGCTACTTGGGAGGCTGAGGCAGGAGAATCACTTGAACCCAGGAGGCAGAGTTTGCAGTGAGCTGAGACTACACCACTGCACTTCAGCCTGAGCGACAGAGCAAGACTCTGTCTTAAAAACAAAATAAAAATAGGCCAGGTGCGTTGGTTCACGCCTGTAATCCCAGCACTTTGGGAGGCTGAAGCAGGTGGATCACAAGGTCAGGAGTTTGAGACCAGCTTGGTCAACATGGTGAAACCCCGTCTCCACTAAAAATACAAAAAAATTAGCCAGCATAGTGGTGGGCGCCTGTAATCCCAGCTACTCAGGAGGCTGAGGCAGGAGAATCGCTTGGACCCGAGAGGCGGAGTTTGCAGTAAGCCGAGACTGCACCATTGCACTCCAGCTTGGGTGACAGAGCGAGACTCTGTCTCAAATAAATAAATAAATACATACATACATACATACATACAGCCAAGATGACACAACCACATTCATAGGACTGTCTCCCTCCGGATGCCAGATCTTCTTTTGCATGTCTGGTATTACCCTTGCCAAGGGAGAATGGGGAAGAAATAAAAAAACTTCAAAGATAAAAGGCATCTTTCCTTTTTATGTAAAGTTGTTAGAGAGGAAAAAACTGACAGCGCTGTCCTAATCTCGAGCCAACTCTATGAGTTTGGGTTCCCATTTCCAGTTTGGCCTCATTTATAAACCAAGTGACTGTGTTTTTTGTCTGCTTTAAAGGGAGTTTCCAAATGATACCAGGTTTCCTACTAAAAAGCAGGATGAGTTCTCCAGTTCTGAACTGGATATCAATGAAAGATGAAAACCATGGAGACAGCAGAGGAACAGAATGTGACAGAGAAGTCCGGAGAAACTTGAATGGCATCGGAGTCGTGGTGCTGAATCCCTTGTGTCACATCTCTCAAGATAAACACACGCACATAACTTCATGTTTACAATCACCAGGAAGTGAGCTTCAGAATTCTCTACGAGAAGACCCTCAGACTCCATGGACCTCAGGGGAAGATCCTTGACCTATCAGAATGACCCCAGCCTCCATCAACTGGCAGTCATGAAACTTGCTGTGAAAAACTCACCATGCTTCATCTATTAGGAGCGCTCAGCCTTTCCCCCGACCGTCAAGAAGGTAAAAGGAATACAAGCACCCAGAGGAAATTCGGAAAATTCAGAAAAACCAAAGATAATAGAAAACACTCTCCTCCAGTCTTTGTCTCATTACCCCCAAACAAGCAATGTAAACGCTCTGGTGTCTTTCTTAGGTCAGGTTTTGGAATATATGAATGATGAAAAACAGCTGGAATCACACCGGAAATACAATGTGGTATCCTAATTTTTAGACACTCTTCCAAATCACTCACAGAAAAACCTACAATGCCATAAAGAAGTAATTCCCAGAGAAAAGACAAAGATGGGATAATTTTTCACTTCTGAGGGGGACCTACCACGTCTTCCACCTCATCATTTCTAGAATTCTTGAGAGACTACTAAATTTTATTTTAATTTTGGCTGTAACAAATGTAATAAGTATGAGTTACAGCCATGTTCCACGATGGTTTTTGATAGGATCATCTCCCAATTAACATCTCTTCACTGTTCATAGAGAAACGTGTTTCTAAAAAGTAATTTTACTCTCTGAGAATCTGTGACAAGAAATCTCAAGCTCTGAAACAAATAGAAAAATACCTTATGAGTAATTCTTGCTCTTTTAGGGTGTGTCACAATTTCACTAATAAACTTGTCCTGAGAATTTAGGGGCAGGGGATTGCCTTATCTTTCTTTACATTTGACAGTTAACTGTACCCACCTCTCCTCTCCTAGAATTTCACTGTACAGAGATTCACAAATTTAAATGAAATCAGAGGTCAATGGCTTATCAAGTATCAGGAGGTGAAGTAACCAACCTAATTTAGAAAAAGAAAATCCCCACAGTTGCTGGAAAGCAGGGTGGATGTGTAAGGACTCGGCAATGACATGCCTTCAGAAACAAGAATTACTGGCAGGAAACTGTCAGGCCTCCAAGTCTACTTGCTCACAGTCAAAACTCATCTATAAATTAAAGATTTCAGAGCTATCCCTGGAAGGGCAACAATGACAAATGCACCAACTCAAAAGAACAACAATAACAATGGAGAGAAATTAATCTCTGTCACTCAGGCTGGAGTGCAGTGGTGCAATCGTGGCTCACTGAAGCCTCAACCTCCAGGGCTCACAAGATCCTCCCACCTCAACTCCCTGAGCAGCTGGGACTACAGGTGCACGCCACCACATCTGGCTAATTCTTTTTTTTTTTTTATTTTTAGTAGAGACAAAGTCCACTGTGTTGTCCAGGCTCCATACTTCTTTGAAATGAAGAGATCAAATATGTTAATACATACTTATTAAATGCTCACTTTTTAAAAAAACTTTTAATATTTATTTATTTTGAGATAGAGTTTCACTCTTATTGCCCAGGCTAGAGTGCAGTGGCGCAATGTCAGCTTACCACAACCTCCGCCTCCCACGTTCAAGCAATTCTCCTGCCTGAGTCTCCCGAGTAGCTGGGACTACAGGTGTGCACCACCACATCCGGTTAATTTTTGTATTTTTAGTAGAGATGGGGTTTCACCATGTTGACCAGGCTGGTCTGGAACTCCTGACCTCATGATCCACCCACCTCAGCCTCCCAAATTGCTGGGATTACAGGCATAAACCACCGTGCCTGGCCAATTTTTATTTATTTTTATTTATTTATTTATTTTGAGACAGAGTCTTGCTCTATCGCCCAGACTGGAGTGCAGTGGCACAATCTCGGCTCACTGCAACCTTGGCCTCCTGGGTTCAAGCAATTCTCTTGTCTCAGCCTCCTGAGTAGCTGGGACTACAGGCGCATGCCACCATGCCCAGCTAATTTCTGTATTTTTAGTAGAAGTGGGGTTTCACCATATTGGTCAGGCTGGTCTGAAACTCCTGACCTCCGGTGATCCACCCACCTCAGACTTCCAAAGTGCTGGGATTACAGGCGTAAACCACTGCACCCAACCTTAAATGTTTACTTTTTTAAAAGCAAAAGACTAAACTAGGTCCTGGGAGGGATTACCAGTTTTATGATATGGTTTCTGCCATCAAGTAGACTGGCACAAATTTGCAGAACTAGGCTGAACATAGAAAATCAGTGTTAAAATATACAAACCAGCAGCACCTTAATAGTCAAAGCCCTTTTCATGCAAGGGTGAGAAAATTTCAAGAAGTGGCCCAACAGGAACAACATAAATAACAAAAAATCCTCTAGAAATCAACATATTAGTATAAAAACTTAGCAAAGGTTGCAGGGTTCTGTTACTTGCATTAAAATTATATGTTTGCCAATAAATAATTATTATCCCATTCCAACTGTATAATTTACCTTTATAAACACTTTTTTATAAAACTTCAAAGCATTTCATAAATATGATCTCATTTATCTCTTAGTTAATGAAAAACAACTATGAGACGTCTTCCCTTACTAGAAATTCCCTAAGAATACAGCACTAAAATAAATGGTGCAGAGTAACTTAGTTACTAATAGGATCTCAACTCATAAATACAACTTCTAGTTTAACTCATTGCTAAAGACAAATAAAACAACAACAAACTGTTTTGGACTATAGGAAGAAAATTAAAATGAGAACAAGTGAAATTTTATTTTTGGTTTTCATCATCATCAGTATACACATTTTAGCATATCCACGTCCTCAATGATCTCCTGGGTGGTGAATAAAGTTAGTTAAACCACTAAGCTCCCCTTAGTTTCCTGCAATGCTGTAAAGCTACATATACACATACTGATGTTTAAAAATTAGAGATAATTACATTTTATCCATTACCTCTTGCAAGGCATTCCACAGTTCCTCATCCGTGTGCTCACTGAAGGGATCCAGGTTTTTCCTCATTGTTCCAGTGAACAAAACAGGTTCCTAAGTGCTCAAAACAGTCAAAGTCATTACCACAGACTCTTTTCATTTTATTCCAATGCTAACATCAACAATAGAATTAAGATACCAAAAAATAAAATTCCTGATAATCATTAATTACAGCATTACAAATGCCTGTTTACAAAACAACATATCTATTAATTTTCCACTGTACAAAGCATGCCCCAAAATACCTTCCAGACCACTGAACACTAACAAAACTATTGCAATGTGCTATCTTAAGAAGAAAATGAAAAAGACAGGCCTGATGTTTAAAACTGCTTTCCTGGTAATATTAGCTTAACATGAAATATACGGATATAATTATTTGAGGGTCTACATCAAGAGAGCTATAGAAATTAACTATCAATCGTGTAATACTGGAAAATAACAACAGCATGATTAGAGTTTGTGCTTCAAAGCCAAATTATTAAGTATTTTCTAATTTGTACTAAAGAATAAATTAGGATATTTTCACCACTGGCAAAACACTTTTCCAGGATTAAGAATCTCTCGCTGGGCACAGTGGTTCATGCACGTAATCTTAGTATTTTGGGAGGTCGAGGCAGGTGGTACACCTGAGGTCAGGAGTTCGAGACCAGCCCGACCAACATGGTGAAACCCTGTTTCTACTAAAAATACAAAAATTAGCCAGGCGTGGTGGCACATGCCTGTAATCCCAGCTACTTGGGAGGCTGAGGCAGGAGAATCGCTTGAACCTGGGAGGTGGAGGTTGCAGTGAGCCGAGATTGTGCCATTGCACTCCAGCCTGGGCAACAAGAGCAAAACTCCATCTCAAAACAAACAAACAAAAAAACCTCTCCAGTGTCAGAATGGGACATCCTTTTTTTTTTTTTTTTTTTTTTTTGGCCAAAGGAGATCTAAACGATTGGGGCCAGAGGCACCTCTATTTATGAAGGGATTGCCTCTGATTTTGCATCACTGAATCCCCACATTATCTCATCTGTGCATCACGGTTACCTGGGTCACAGAATCTCCTTATTAACTACAAGAGCAGGGTAACCTGAAAACCATTGTGAAGAAGGTCATAATAAAATTACATCAATTTAAATAGCTGTTCCTATTCATCTACTTCAGGAGGAGCCCACAATTAAATCACTCTTGGAATATCGGCCTCTTCCTGGATTTTAAGAGAGACTCTTGAACATAAGCTTAGGTAGGCTGTGTCAAAGTTTTCTTCTGGCAGCTGGGTGGGGTGGCGGGCACCTGTAGTCCCAGCTACTTGGGAGGCTGAGGCAGGAGAATCACTTCGACCTGGGAGGCAGAGGTTGCAGGGAGCCGAGATCGCGTCACTGCACTCCAGCCTGGAGCAAACCTCCATTTAAAAAAAAAAAAAAAAAGTTTCCCTCTGGAAGGTTCTAATAAGCTAGGCCATAAGGACATAGGAGCCCCATCAGCTGCTTTCACGGATGGGGGCAGAATAGCGGATGCACAGATGTGGGTACAAGAGAAGGTGACACTCTTCCACAGGTACTGGAGAAATGCTCAAGGGAACCACTGGTCTCAAATCTCACCTGGCTTTGGGGCAGGACTGTTCCTCACTTCCCAAAAGCCTGAGAAGAGAGATGAAGGAGGTAGACTTCTTTTTTCACCAGCCATAAAGAAAAATGATACCCAGGGAGGCTCTCATCCCTTTCCCTACAGTCTCCGTTTTAAGGCTGGTGAGGAAGAAATGGATGTAGAAGGCAGACAGAGTGCCACCAAAAACATAAGTCCTCAGCAAAATGCAAAAATGGAAACGATGGTAAAATGGGCACTTTGTGTACAAAGCTGATAAAGTGGCCAATATCCTTCCAAAAGCACTGAAAAGTCACTGGTCACATGATGCTTCCAAATTACCAAATGGAACTGAAAAATTCCAAAAGTCATATGCAAGGCCTGTCTTAAAAGTACCCAACTGAAGACCAAAACCTGAACAACCATCTAAACAATGGTGAGAATTTCTTGTGAGGGGAATAACCATCATTCTGGTTATTTCAGATTAAAAGATAAAAACTTGACTTACTCTCTGTAATTATGAACTCTAAGATTCCAACTAACTAGGTAATTTCTCCTCCTTTCGTTGTTTAAATGAGGTATTCAGAAACAATGTGGCCAGGAGAGGTGTGGCTGCAATTCCTTCCTCTCTCTCTTTGATGCTCCTCCTTCTCCCCACAAGGCCCTTAACTGAGGGCATAATTCCATTCAGTGGCCAAAACCCAGAGACTCTTTGAGGACATGTGTTTGAGGAGATAAGGGGGCTAAGAGGGGAACGGGTTAAGAAATGGGCTTTCAGCCCATTTAGAGCTGTGAGATGCAGCTCTTTGCTTATATTAAACAAGTCTATTACCTTGTCTATGACGGCCTATGTTACCTGAACATTTTTTCCTTCAGGTTCCTCTCCTAGAGAAAAATCCCACCCGTTACCAGGCCTAGGGTTTGACTGAGTATCCGCCTAGGTTTTCACAGTATGTTCTAGAGGGATGATACCTAAGCTAATTTATGAACAAGTTTCTTTGCATTTAAAGACTGATTATTCTGCCTCTGTTGAGTGATGGAAGGGCTCATGGTATTAGCACGTTTCGGAATAGTGGTTTTGGTGGCTCAAAAGAACAGGCATGTGAGCGTACAATTCAAGTCCAATCATCCCGTCTTCCATAATCCAGGGCCCCTTGCCTGTCACCTTCCTTACTTTCTTCCCTTTAGGAGGGAAACCCCTTTAAATGGATGAATCCCTCGAAAGACCAGGGGGGAGGATTAAAGCGTGATTCTTCACAGGACCCTGAGATGCTCAATTCGAGCCAACAACGTCTGCAGCTGCTTTAGGCTGAGCTCTAAACCTTGACCTCAGATACTCTGCAGGACCTGTGGAAGCTCCGCTAATGATCACCAACCATCATTGTTGGCCTTTTTTTTTTTTTGGTTAAAAAAGCCAAAATTTAAGTTTAAGCATTTCCCACTACCATAGAGGCTCCTGCTTAAATCCATACTATCAATTTAAAGGAAAATATTAAGCAATTATTTATGTTTAGTTAGCAGCATTACACAGAAGAAAACAGTTTAGTAAATAAGAATATTTTTCTTTGTTATGACATGCCAAATATATTTTTCATAATGAGTAAAATTTCAATCAAAACTTGTTGAATGAGAATGATTTAATAAAACATTAACTGACTGAACCTATATTTTTCTTTAAAGCCAGCAGGTAATTTGTTAACAATGTCTGTTTTAATATGCCAATGTGTTTTATACATGGTGTTCATTTTGGTTTCTAATTCTGCTTTCATCCACTTGCCAAATAAGAAACAATTATATTATCTTCAAAAGGTAATAAAAGTGCTCATAGTAGTCACATACTGCAAGAGCAGATAAGAGTCAAATTAATTATCATTTCTGATAGATATTATTATTTAAAGTACCCTCCTCCATGTAATGAAGTTAGTAAACTAATCTTATAAATAAGTGTTGTAAAAATGTTTGCAGGCAGAACATTTCAGAGTAGAGATTTACGGTAGACATACAATCTTCATGTAAAATATAAAAGATTTATTAGCCTAAGTACATATTTTTTGATGGTATATATTTTAAAATGTCATTTAACACGAGTTTTATTTTAACCTCCATAGTTAGCAAAACCAATGCTCTGTTCAACGTATTATTTTAAATGAAGCACTAGATCAAACCTGTTTTTTTTTTTTGAGATGGAGTCTCACTCTGTCACCCAGGCTGGAGTGCAGTGGCATGATCTCAGCTCACTGCAACCTCCAACTCCCAGGTTCAAGCAATTCTCCTGCCTCAGCCTCCCAAGTAGCTGGGATTACAGGCACGTGCCA
Organism: Piliocolobus tephrosceles; assembly: GCF_002776525.5. Taxonomy (NCBI): domain Eukaryota; kingdom Metazoa; phylum Chordata; class Mammalia; order Primates; family Cercopithecidae; genus Piliocolobus; species Piliocolobus tephrosceles. The sequence goes on along the minus strand of NC_045455.1, from coordinate 18,880,308 downwards.
CCATGCCCAGCTAATTTTTGTATTTTTAGTAAAGGCGGGGTTTCACCACGTTGTTCAAGCTGGATTTGAACTCCTGACCTTGTGATCTGCCTGCCTCAGCCTCCCAAAGTGCTGGGATTACAGGCGTGAGCCACCATGCCCAACCCAAACCTGTTTTTCATTAGGGTTTATAGGTCATACTTTTAAAAACTCTTTGTGCCAAACTGAGTAGTAATTTTGTCCTTATTACTCACATAAGACAAGTTGGTATTAAACATGTGATCAGGCCGGGTGCAGTGGCTCATGCCTATAATACCAGCACTTTGGGAGGCTGAGGCAGGTGGTTCACTGGTGGTCAGGAGTTCAAGACCAGCCTGGCCAACATGGTGAAATCCCATCTCTACTAAAAATACAAAAATTAGCCAGGCAGGGTGGGGCACGCCTGTAATTCCAGCTACTTGGGAGGCTGAGACAGGAGAATCACTTGCACTCAGGAGGCGGAGGTTGCAGTGAGCCAAATAGCGCCATCGCACTGCAGCCTGGGCGACAGAGCAAGACTCTGTCTCAAAACAACAACAACAGCAAAAAAAAAAAAAAAACCCACCATGTGACCTAAAAATGACCACTCTGAATCAAAGCATTTAGTGCAGTAAATTGATAATCCCTCAGCAGGACTGCAAGACTGAAAACTACAGTCTTCCTAGAGCTTTCGTATAAACTTCTGGAAGACAAGCCTCTCATTATCTCAAGAAGAAACTCTATCCACCAACCTTCAGACACTTAAAACGACCTGGGACCAAGGCAAAAATCGCATAGGGAGTTACAAACCAGCAGGACAAAGCACAATACTTTACCCTAATCTTGTCCCAAACCAGGAAACTTCCCTCTCTTAAAATATACACTGCACAGTAGCTAGCCACGACTGCTGCTGACTGGTGTCTTCAGAGCTATGTGTGCATTTCAAATCCTGAAGACCTTGATTAAGGGCAGCTCATCTCCCTGTGCCAAGGATGAGGGAATCACCTGAAGTCACTTTAAATCTTGGTTTCCCTTCTTTTTTAAAAAACTCCTGTAGCCTCTGAATGAACTGATCATCATCCATTTTCAGAAGAAAAGAACATTGTTCGCCAACAAAGGAAAAAGAATTTAAGTTGTGTAAAGTCTTCTTTACATACAAAAAGGTCACCAGCTCCAGGGAGCAGTTCCATGGCCTTAATGAAGACTTCAGTGTGCAGAAACAAAAGACTGACTGCATTAGGCCAGAATCCAATTGTATTTCTTTACTAGTAACTGCATACCTACCTCTTTTCCCTTTGAGTTTTGTTCTCAAAAAGAACTTAAGAAAAAAAAAAGGAAAGAAAATCAGGTAATAAAAAGGAAGTCTTAAAGAGACACACTCTGGTTAACCTTTTCAACCTACTGAAGAAAATTCAGGGAGTAGAAATACCAACATAGCATAAGTCTGAGCCGTGGGCTGCTTAAAAAGTACCCAGCTTTTGCTTTGATAGAAAAACAAAAAAGTCCAACAAATATGAAAAATGAATCTGTTTAATCCTAACAAAGATTATAGCTGTTGATGTACGCCAACCCTTAGGGTGCTATCATAAATGTTGAATTTGCATGAAGTTTACTCTTTAGTTGAAAACATTTATTTGTGTCCATAGGACTGGAGGGCTCTAGGAGTAAATAATCCATCCAAAAAAAAGTTTTGAAATCCATTTTTCCAGATCCTTCAGTTAAGCAAACTCTTGTCTGAGGTATAGTATCACCTTGGTGCTCTCTTTGGGAGGTGCAGTTAACAACCTTGTGTCCTGAACACAAAGGAAGCATACATATCAGCTAACTATTCTGTTGAGGGTCATTATTTAGGAATTACTTTCACTGTTTGCTTCTTCCTGAAATTTTAAATACAAATTGAGGGGTACTTTCTTAAGAATTCAGTATTTGTTTTTTTTTTTTTGAGACAGAGTCTCCCGCTGTCGCCAGGCTGGAGTGCAGTGGTGCAATCTCGGCTCATGGCAACCTCTGCCTCCCAGGTTCAAGCAATTCTCCTGCCTCAGCCTCCCAAATAGCTGGGACTACAGGCATGCACCACCACGCCCAGCTAATTTTTGTATTTTTAGTAGAGACAGGGCTTCACCATGTTGGCCATCATGGTGTCGGTCTCTTGACCTCGTGATCCACCCGCCTCGGCCTCCCAAAGTGGTGGGATTACAGGCGTGAGCCACCACACCCAGTGCAGTATTTGTTTCTTAAAGTGACTCCAGGACTGGCCCCCGACTGTGTATGTCATCATTTCTGTTCTTTCCCAGGTCCTTGCTGCTTACTCCTAACCACTAATTTGAGTTGCTCATGGTGTGGTCAAGAGTGACAGAGGACCCCGAGCCATAAATGAAAGGGATAAGCCAGGAAGAGAGAGAACACAGAAACTCGTGCTCCACACAACCCAGGAAGCCATGCAGGCCAGACTCGCCCAAACATGGCCATTCAAAGAAACAGCACTCGGTTCTGCTTTTGCTGTGTTTGCTCCAAACTTCCTAGATTCCCTAAATCAGGGTGTGGTGACACAAGCCATTTGGCTTTCCACTCATTTTTGAGGATGAGGGGTGTATATTTTTTGCACTGTAGATCAGTAACCTTCATGTAACCTCAAGTCTCCGGCCTTCTCCACCCTCTGCAGCCAGTGAGGCCTTGGAAGAGAAAGGGCTCTGAGCTCCCACAAGGTAAGTCTTAGAGGATCTTCTGACGCTCATTAGCCCATGACACGTAAGTGAATACACTGTTTCCAAAATGATTTTCTTTTAGTGCTTAGTGTCATTTAAGGCTTTGGAAAAAATAAAAATAAATCACAAACAATTTAGTCTTTCAAAATGACCTAACTGTCCAAACGACAAAGTTCAAAGAAAAGATACCTTTTGACTTTGCTGCGTATTTGCTCTCTTTGGTTATGGTTTCTGGGAACCTTTTTTAAGTTGGGTAGACAGAAAAACAATGAGTACTTTGGGAAGCCGAGGCAGGCGGATCACAAGGTCAGGAGATCGAGACTATCCTGGCCAACACGGTGAAACTCCGTCTCTACTAAAAATACAAAGATTAGCTGGGTGTGGTGGCACGCACCTGTAATCCCGGCTACTAGGTACGCAGAGGCAGGAGAATCACTTGAACCCAGGAGGCAGAGATTGCAGTGAGCTGAGATGGCGCCACTGCAGTCCAGCCTGGCAACTGAGTGAGACTGTCTCCAAAAAAGAAAAAAAAAAAAAAAAAGAAAGAAAAAAAAAAAGAAAAGAAAAAGAATGAGTGAAATGTTTGATGAGAAATCATGCTGTCCAACAAACATTTACTGAAAAAAAACTGAGTTGGATAATTCTGAGTTCTGATTCTACTACTTATTAACTATTCATCTCCAGGTAAGTTATGAATCTCCCCGAGCCTCAGTTTTCTTCCTGGAGAATGGGGCTAACTTGATACACCCCACAGGGCTGCGGTGACAATCACTATGTCATGAGGCTCCTTGCATGGTGCTGCCAGCCTGGCCAAGCAGGGCAGGACAGTGAGGTGCGCTGTTCTTCAAACGGCAGGTGCAACCAATGGATCATGAAATCACTTTTGTAGCTCGTGACCATCATTATGTCTTTTATGTGAACCAGAATAGAATGGATATAATAGAAAATATCAGGACGTAGAAGCATGGAGTAATATTGTGTTGTGAGACTTTTGTTTCTGTGCATGTGTGTGCACCTACACAAGCCCACACTAAATCATGCTGCAAAGCAGAGTTCCAATCAGGGATTGCGCCAGCCAACATGGGTTTAAAGTCCCTAGGAGAGGGTTCAGGAACTCAGGATCTGGCATATGGGATTTGCCATAAATTCCATTTGAATCCTGGCTCTGCTGTTTCCTTTTAGTTAAGTGGGTTAAGCTCTCTGTGCCTGTTTGAAAATATGTCAAATGAGAATGACACAGAATTGCTGTGAGGATGAAGTGGGAGATGGCAAGGAAAGAAGCTAACCACGTTACGAATTCCACAAATGTTAGGAATTCTCATTACCTGTGTAACTTGTCTGCATGCAACTATCACTAAAGCACTGGATCTAAGAGGGACAAGCCCCTGTCCTCACGCAGGGCTGAGAACCAGTGTCAGTTGCCTGCTCAGGAAATGCAAAGCATTAGTGGGGTACTGACAGTGGTCAGGAATGCCACTAAGACTGGTGTGGGGGAGAGCCAGAAAACAAAGCAATAGCCTCACCTTTTGTTACTTGTGAAAAAAACATGAGATTTCTCTCTTAGGTTTTTACTGTGCATTTTTTGTTTGTTGCTGCTTCACTATTTAAATTTACATAAACAATTTGGTTAAAGGAATTCACCAAGGATCACAAAAATAGAAACAGAAGTTAATGAGCCAAGTCCTTCTAGAATAGTGAGTAGCAATAATACCCTAAAGGCCTCTACCCCAATCCTTAATTAGAAATAGTTACTATTTATTGAGCATTCCTCAGAACCCAGAGTAGGACCACAAACATGTTCTCATCCAGTAAAATCTCCACAGCAAATCTGTGAGTTAGTAATTACTAGGCTTGGTTTAAGGATGAGGAAACTGAAGCTTGGAGGCTGAGTGACTTCATTGAGGTCACACTTGTATCAGGCAGTGCTGGAATAAAAATGTGGGTCGTGTTGACGCTTAGAAGATGCTCTGAAAGATTCTATCCCAGGTAGTCTGCTGAATTATTTCCTGGGTCGTATTAAGCATTGCACAGTCGCTCTAGACTGTGTTACTTTTTTTCAACCAACATTGAGCCTTGGAGACAAAGCCATACAAAGTTAAAAAAGAAAGCTTCTATGTTTACAATGCTTGGAGATCAGGATCTACATGGATACAAAGCTTAGCAGTGTTTTGTAAGCATGCTTTCTGGACTACATACATAGAGCATTTGCTCAAAAGTAGGGTGGAAACTTATGGAACTGAACCAAAACCTGGTGATGTCAAGGTATATTTAGTCTTTGCTCAGATGTGCTTCCAAAACATTACTGGCAGAGCCAAGAATCATCTAATGTTACTTCTTTATTTAGAGTTCTTTTATGTACACAAGCACACAACTATTTCTTATTAAGAAGCATTCAAAGTAATGCAGGGCACGTTCCTAGAACCTTTCATCCAAGGATATAAAAGTACTTTACAGACATGCCCATTACCTCTGCTGAGAAAACCTCATTTGGCCCATTTTTGAGATGGGCATAACCAAAATATAAAACTTGAGAATTTATACTCTCATTTTCTACTGTAAGCACTAAGTCATGCTTCTAATAGCCAGAGGGAATCTAATGTGCTAAACATTTCTTCCCATTTTATCCTGAAAGGGATACTTTTTGTTCTTTAAATTAAAAATAAAAAAAAATTGTTGTAAAATACACATAGCATAAATATTACCGCTTTTGCCATTTCAAAGTAAACATTTCAGTGATCTTAAAGACATTCACATTGTTTTGTAGCCATCACCACCATCCATTCACAAGATGCCTTTCATCTGACAAAACCGAAGTCCTATATGAAATAGTGTAACTCCCTATCCTCAACCTTCCCTCAGCCCCTGGTGGCCACCCTTCTACTCTGTGTCTCTGTGAATTTGACTAGTCTAGGTACCTCATATTAGGGGAACCCTCTAGTGTCTGTCCTTTTGTGACTGGCTTATTTCACTTAGCATAATGTCTTTAGGGTATATCTGCATTATAGACTGTCAGGATTTTCTTCCCTTTTAAAGCTGAATAATTCCCCATTGTATGGATGGACCACGTTTTGTTCATCCACTCATCTGGTGACGGACACTTGAACTATTTCCACCTTTTGGGTACCATGATGATCATGGATGTACGAAACTCTGAAATCCTGCTTTCAACTCTTTCTGGAAGTGAAACTGCTGGATCACGCTAGCTCTCATTTTTTGAGGAACTCTATACTGTTTTCCAAAGTGGCTGTACCATTTTACATTCCCACCAACAGTGCACAGGGTTCCAATTTCTTCACATCCTCAAAATTACTTAATAGTAATTCCAATTGTTTTAGAGGTCAGTGCTAGGATAGCCATAACTATAGTTGGTCTAAGATAAAAATCACATTCTCCTTCCCTTCCAGTGGCATGTTCTCTACGCTTCCTAATAAATGGGCATTGAAGAGTTGTTTATTTCCACATGCCCAGAAAGTTCATTTCTGCCTGGGTTTTACTCGTCTCCTGTGTTTATCTTCTCCAGAATAAATGGTGTGTGTGTGTGTGTGTGTGTGTGTCTGTATGTGTCTATGTGTGTGCTCCTCAGCTCCCCCCAGTGACTACAGAGTGTTAACAAAAAAAAAAAAAAAAACCCACATTAAAAGAAAACAAACAACCCAGTCATGTGTAGAGCTGAATATGCGGAAATGTTAAGGTGAAGGACAGGATGGCCACGAGGCCCCACAGCTGCAGACCCCGCGCCGGCTTGAACAAGGTCTATGTTGCTCATGCCTATACACCTGGAGAATAGTAATTACTCAATGAATACTTTCTGAATTTATGTTAAATATGAACCAAAGCAATGACAGGAGCTCTTATTGTACAAAGAATCCAATCTCAAGAATACTCCTTGAGAGTCACACTTCTGCAAAGGAGAAGAAAAGAAAATAGACTCAGAGTCGAGAAAGGGATGGCCAATTTAACCCTCCACCATCAGAGCAAACACTCACTGGGTCTGTGTGAAGAACACCACACACTCTTACAACAGTGATCGTAAGAAAGATGAAGATCAAGTGGAGAGAGATGGAATTCCTTCTCTCATGTTCTTCCTTGCTAGTTTGTAACAACCTCCTGGTTACAATCATTCACCAAGAGCTACATTCTAAAAGTCACCACAAAGCAACTATAAGTTTTTTAATTCTCACAGCCCACAGTTTCACAGAAAGCCCTTCAGGGAGGGAATCACCTTTGAGAAGGTAGCTTTAGTTCCTACAACAAAATTCCAACATTAAGACACTTAAAATCCACATCTCCCCATAGGAACCTCCCCAGCGCTAAACAAACCATGCATCATTTTGTTCTTTATGGTTATCAGTGGATAAAACTGTGGCATCTTAGTATAGAAACCTATCTGGGTAAGTTATTCACACACACACACACACACACACACACACACACACACACACACGAACAAAGCCAGATATCTAATGAAAATACCTGTTGAAAATATCTGCTTATAAAAACATGCTCTATTGGGTGAAAAAAAACAATCCTTTCATCCAATTAAAAAAAAGCAATAAAAGTAAAAGCAATTAAACATAGTAGCTCTTATAAAAGGGGCAGGTAAGGACGCTATGACTTGCATACCTGAGGTATGATTGACATTTTCTTCCTTAAATCGTGAAGTCCAATTTCAGTTGTCAAGATCTTATCAATCCAAATTTTACCTTCGGGTTCTGACAATCTAAAAAGGGCCGAGATGAGGGAACTTTTTCCAGCTCCGGTTCTTCCCACAATGCCAACCTACAGAGAGATCCAGGAGGCAGGATTAAAAAAAAAAAAAAATCACAAGATGCAGCAAAACTAGGAGAAAACTTTCGGTTTTTGAAGAAGAATTAAGGACATTCTATATTGAGTGTAGTCTAAGACTTTCCAAACCTCAGCACTGATGACCTTCTGAGCTGGATACGTCTTCATTCTGGGGGCTGCCTCAGGCATTGTGGGAGGTTTGCTAGCATCCCTGGGCCCTACTGCATAGATGCCAGGAGCACATTCCCAGAATGATACCACCAAAAATGTCACTGACAAATGTCCTCTGGGGCAAAACTGCCCCTGGTTGAGATCCACTGTTCTAAAAAAGAGTTTAAAATAACAATTCTTTTACTGGCATTGAAAAGTCAACAGTCTCCTAAGTGGCCCATGAAAAGGCAACTTTTAAATTAGCTTTACTGGCAGGATCTGAGTAATTTAAATTTCTGATAATTTCACAGGGATATTAATTCAAGACAAAGGTGTCAGAAGTGACATAAACGAGTATTCATTCTTCCAGAGTTTTATTATTTAAGATAACATATTCTTTGGTAAAGAAACTTCCAAATATTAAATATCTGACTATATTTTGTCTCAAAAGGAAATGTTTTAAAATTCTGAAGTGAAGATTGCAGTGTCTTAAAAGACACTAGCAGCCAAAAAACACATAATGAGATCAACAACAACACAAATAACATTTGCCGTTTACGTAAGGCCTTTCATCTGCACAGTTCAAAAGGCATTCTACAAACTAATTAATACTTACAATTGTCCCTTGAGAAACATTTGTGTCAAGTATCACTCCTCTATTAAAGCCAAGACAGAGAGAAATGAAGTGCACGTCCAATACGATCAAAGAATCAATAAAATGCAGGAAAAAAGGTGGGGGCAATACCTCTATACTGTAAAAACTGGCTTTCACATGTGTGCATACAAATTTGTATGCAGAAACTGGCCTCTGTACCAAGGACCTTGCCCACCTGCAAATTTCCCGATGGGACCTTCCCAAGAAATGACATCCTCCTTATTTAGGAATCTGGAGTCAACGAAGGATATAAAAGATGCCTTCAATGATTTGTCAATTATTCAATAAATTTTAAAACTCACTGCAGAACTTTACTGGGCACTGGATATGTGTTGGGAATGTTACATATTACCTCATTTGAACACCTCCATATCTGTAAAGTCAATAATGGCATTTCCACAAGGAATTTTATCTTTAAAGAGATAAGTGTACAAAATATAAAAATGTAAATGTTTAAAAAGTGGCTTTAGCTAATTGTATTACCTTTGGAGTCATATTCTACCTAATGGTAAATCCTAGTTTATACTTTATAGGTGGCCCATTTTCTGCACATAGGTACATCTGGGGGGGTGTGTGTGTGTGTGTGTGTGTGTGTGTGTATACACACACACCCCAATTTGAATTTCTGAGATAATGTCACAGGGATATTAATTTCACAGGGATATTAATTCAAGACAGAGGTGTCAGAAGTGACATAAACGAGTATTCATTTTTCCAGAGTTCTATCATTTAAGATAACATATTCTTTGGTAGAGAAACTTCCAAATATTAAATACCTGACTATATTTTGTCTCTGTCACACACATACACACACATATAGTGTATGTGGCTCATGTGTGTTTCTGAGTAAATCAGCACATGCCTAGACACAGACAAATGCTGTGTTTGTGAGAATGTGTGGACACTCACGTTATCAGCTCTATGAGAAACTGATCCATCTGTGCAAACCTGGATATTTGTAGGCTATTATTGGTAGATGGCCAGGATGGACTCCTTAAAGGTAGGGACACTGAGGGCTGCCTACAACCATAAGACTAGGCACTCCACACTCAGGTGAGGACATAATCAGCAAAAGGCAACCAAAGAAAATCTGGCTCTGGTTTTTTCTCTTTTCAAAGTCATCAAAATTACAGTCTCCAAGACTTTCACAAGTCACCAATGGGTTTTACCAAATCCTATGGAGAATATCACTAGTATCAGTAAGTTTATATTCTTAACACCAAAAAGACACTTAGTCTTATTTTAATTGCTTTGCAATTGACCCTTTTTGTTTTCCCAACTGGGCCAAGAGTGATCTCTTTGAACAAACATTAGACATTTGTACATGGGTCTCTCTTCCTATATGAAACTCAACATGATCAATACCCAACACCCCCCTCAAAACAGCTGCTGCTTCTGACTCCTCCATTTTAATCCAATACATTCTTCCCCAAGTTCACAGGCTCAAAACATGTACTTCCCAGCTTTCCCCAACTCCAAGCACTAAAAATATTACTTGTTCTGTTTCTTGACTCAGTACCCTCATTTTAATTTCTGCAACCATTAACTGAGTGCAAGGCTGCATTAACATCTGAAAAACAAAAACGCTTTTGCTAGTTATAATCAGTGCAAGTGAATCTGAAAAATAAATAAATGCTGGCCACAACCCCAGCAATCTGACAGAATCCTTGTCACATGTTAATACCTTTTCTTTCTGAACCTGAGTGTGAGTTATCTACGTTCCTAAAGATATAATCTCATATATGTAGGCACAATGAGAATATGAACAGATTATTGTAATCTATTTTCATTTATTATTTAATAAAAGTACTCACTTCAGTAGCTACGTATTACAGTATATGATTATTTATTCAACAAATCCCCTATTTGTGGATGTTTAGGCTGCAATATTTTGCTATTGTAAATAATACCATGTTAAATATGCTTGAAGCTACATCTTTGCAAACAACCTTAATTAGTTTCTTAAAATAAATTCTTAGATGTGGAATTGCTGAGGGACAGGTATGAACATTTTCAAAGGAGGCTGTTAAGTGATGCCAAACTACCCTCCAGAAATATGATACCAATTTCTACTCCCACCTGTATCCCTGCAAAGTCACTAAGCAGGGTGTTGTAACTTTGTTTTAGTCAACATTAGGTTGATTCTACAAAGTGGAATCACTTGCCCCATCACATCTTGCCAGTAGTACATAAAATCAATTGGCTTCAGGCCTTTAGCATCTTCCCCGTGCACTCAATTCTCAGATTAAACTTCCAAAGTACAGCTCTCTGCCTGGCACTCCACACTGGGAAACCTCCTCCACAAAACGGTCCCAACTAACCTTTCCATCCTCAGCACCATGAGCTGGCTTGAGTTTGCGGGGTGGCTGTGAGGACTAAGCGTGCACATGTGTGTTATTCACCTGGTAGTTCATGCTCCTGTACACTCAGAGGTGCCAAATTCTTCATTCACATCGAATCATGGCATTGAGCCTTGGCATATGCCATTGTGCCTTTCACATGAATTTCGACCTGCTGAAATTCCAACCACCTTCCAAAGTCTGTTTCAAATGCATAATTGCATTAAAATCCTCCACCTGTCCCCATGTGGATTTCTCCCACACTTAATGGCTGTCATAACACCTTTTTTCTAAACAGCCATAAAATCTGTGAACTCCTTCTGTCTTACAGCAGCCATTTATATGCTACTTTCTTTCTTCTACTAGGCCATATGTGCTGTAGAAAGGACCTATATTAGAATTAGCTTTGTATTATTTGTATCACCTGTGGTGTTCTGCAAAACAGAGAAATCCCCCAGAGAGCTGAGCATTTAACTCAGGCTTTAAACACTTACGGGAAATCTGTTGCCATACTGTTCAGGTATACAGTAAGCTAGGTGTTTTACACCTCTTATCTTGCTTAGGTTATACAACTCTAATGGTTAGGCCCTATCCCTTGCATTTTGCAAGAGAGAAAAATAGAGACTTAGTAAGACTTATTAAATCGTCTGAAATAACTGAGCCCCTAAGTGACAGAATGGGACTGAAACCCAGGTCTGCCTGCCTCTTGCCCATTCTGCTGATGGCCTCCCAATCACTTGGATAGCCTGGCTCTGTATTCCCTTGGTGTAGCTAGAAGGGATACAGCAGGGAGAAGTGTGGTTGTATTTAAAGGCACTGGCCTGCCACACTGGTCCTATTGTCACACATTAATGCATGCTGTGGACATGGTTGAGTATAAAAAGGTGGCTGGGACAAGAAGATGACTACCTTGAGCCAAGATGGTACCTGTATTAGGGTGGATTACAGCTGTTGACAGGAAGAACTGGCACCCACAGAAGAGGCTGGGAGAAAAGCCTGCAGCTACGTTAGACATGGGGCAACTGGGAAACAGGCCAGACAGACTTAGTGTACTGTCTGGGGCAGTGAGACTCATTTTGATCCCATCAGTAGTGAAGGGAACTCAAACCCATGGCTGTGCTGAGCTGGTATGAGGACAGAGACTGCTATTCAGGGAAGGCTGTATGGTGGGATGAAAACTGTGATACAAGACAGAGATGACCGGAAAGGTGCAAATGAATGCATAAATGTGGAATCACACAGAATTAAATTGTAATACAAATTCATAATTTGCAGAATGTAAAAGTAAAAACAAAAAACAAAAAACAAAAAACCTGTCGGGTGGCACTTGGCCCAGGACTATCCAGAGTCTCATGTTTAGTCATAAGAGGGGCTGGGGAAATCCATAAGCTCAACTTCAAGTTGTCAAAGGAAGTTTCTTGGAAATCACAGATTATTAGTCATCAAAAATTGTTTAGCGGAGAGTGACGGCTTTACTGCAGGGGCGGGAGTGGGGGTGGTTCTTGTCCCAGTGCAATTTAATCAAAAGGGTGGGGTGGGCCTGAGAGTCTGCATTTCTAACATGTTTCCAGCAGAGGCAGGTGATGCTGATCCCAGCCCCTGAGATCAGCAAGTAGGCAGGGGAAGTGGGATAATCTGGCTGTGAGAGGAGGGGTTTCTCAGCCAACATTAATGTAAAAAAGGAGAGAATATAAGAAACTAATATTTTGCACATTATAGCAAGGTCTAGTACACATCTGTAAAAATGTATTATCCAAGAAATAGCTCTGAGCAAGGGGAAAAAAAAATAACAAACCAAAATCAATCTACCTCTAAAGATGAAAAATGCTTTAAAATGGCCCAGTACTCTCTAAAATGATTAAATCAACCACAAAATCATCTAAATGAAAAATGCAGCCAGTGTTTGGAGTGTAACCAGGAAGCTTAGGGTGGTAGATACCTCATTTGAGTTCTTTCTTTTTTACTCGCTATTTCTTCCATGAATTAGAAACCTACTTAGCGCCTATTACTTTTGCCTATTTATTTTAATGTCCAGGAAATCTGAGCAGATGAAGCAATTGAAAGAGAATGAAGCCCTGTTTCTGTTGTGTGGACACATTCCTACATCCCCGCCGGAACAATGCCCCTCTCCATCAGCTCCAACAGCAAAGGGACTGCCTGAGATCCTGGGGCGGCAGGCAGGTGTGGAGGAGACAAACCGTGAATATACACAGGCAAAGTGGAACCAACTCACCACAATGTTGCCTGAATGCCGTCTCTGAATACACAACTGAAGCTAAAGCTGACACTGTGAGTGAACCAGGACACAAATCAAAAGCCAAGTGGGGTCGGGCGCGGTGGCTCACGCATGTAATCCCAACACTTTGGGAGGTCGAGGCAGGTAGATTGCTTGAGGTCAGGGGTTCGAGACCAGCCTGACCAACATGGTGAAACCCCCATCTCTACCAAAAACTCAAAAATTAGCCAGGTGTGGCAGCGGGCACCTGTAATTGCAGGTACTCGGGAGGCTGAGGCAAGAGAATCGCTTGAACCTGGGAGGCACAGTGAGCCGAGATTGCGCCACTGCATTCCAGCCTGGATGACACAGCGAGACTCTGTCTCAAAAGCCAAGTGGTTGTAGCTATAATCCAGTCTTCAAATTCAATTTACCCTCCCACATTTTAGATCTCAGGTAATCCTATGATTTGGGATGGTTTTAAGATGAAACAATATCAATGTGGGGATATAGGTTATTTTCTAACTTGTACAACAGAAGTTTGCAGATAATTCATATTTTATGGCTTCAAGGGAAATTTACAACGTGGCCAAACTAACAGAATGATATTGATCAGGGAGGACCTAATAAACACATTGTCTGAGAGTAAGCAGACATCCCTCTGGCACCATCAGAACAGAATCTGAGAAACCTTGCCTTCAGCAAGAGCTACAGCTGATGCTGCGTGCAGAGTGGTCTCCACCCTCTTCACGCTCACAAGGACCTGGGTAGATAATGACGAATCAGCTTTTGCTGCTTCCCTGGGTACTATCTGGGCATGAATCTGTACATTTATTTTTCATGGCACAAGGGTATCATTCATTCAATTATGACTATAGCCCATTAAATGGGTCTGTGGTAGGAAGAGCTGAGAAGAAAAAGAGCAGTTTTGAAAGTATCTAACACTGACACCCAGAGAATGGGCTGTTGGAGGAGCTGTTGTGTGTGTTTTGTTACTGATTTCTTCATACGTGCATATCCCTCACTCTCACAGGCGCCTATCATGTGCCCTGCAGCATGCCATTTTCTGGGGGCACAGAGATGAACATAAAATGCTCCCTGAATTTAAGAGACGCATGGTACTGTGAGATGCTGACTCGGAATTATAAATCATGCCATCGTGCTATCTTCTTTAAAAAAAAAATTGTGGCAAAATACACAAAAGTACTTTATGTACTTTTAAAATTGTGGTAAAATAACATCAAATTGATTATTATAATCACTTTAAAATGTACAGTTCAATTATATTAAATACATTCATATTGCTGGGCAACCATCACCATCATCCATCTCTAAAACTCTGTTTATCTTATAAAACTGAAACTCTACACCCATTAAACACTAACGCCTATTCCCCTACCCTGCCACCCACCATCCTACCTTCTGTCTCCATGACTGACTACTGCAGGTACCCACTTGTAAGTGGAATCTTCTAGCACCGTCCTTAGGTGTCTGGCCTAGTTCACTTAGCATACTGTCCTCAGAGCTCATCCATGTCACAGCATGTGTCAGAATTGCCTTCTTTTTAAGTCTGGATAATATTCCATTTTGTGTGTGTATCACATTTGGTTTTTCCATTCCTTGGGCAATGGACACTTGAGCTGCTTCCACCTACTGCTCACTGCAAATAATGCCTGTAATCCTAGGCATGATTTGGGAGGCTAAGGTGGGTGGATCACTTTAGCTCAGGAGTTCGAGACCAGCCATGGCCAACATGGCAAAACCTGGTCTCTACTGAAAGTACAAAAATGAGTTGGGTGCCGTGGTGCACACCTGTAATCCTAGCTACTGGGGAGATTGAGGCAGGAGAATCGCTTGAACCTGGGAGGCGGAGGTTGCAGTGTGCCGGGAATGTGCCATTGCACTCCAGCCTGGGTGACAGAGCAAGACTCTGTATCAGAAAAAGAATCTATAAGACGATGTGGAGAACATAGTTTCAAAGAGGCAGAGATGTCTGAACTGACTGAAAAAGGATGCACACTAGGAGCAAGGAAGACAGGTGCTTGGGTGAAAGAAGAGCACCCTGAGTACAAGGGCTGTGTGTCCATATTGGGAGTTGTAAGGAGAGGGGTGGGAAGGGGAAGAGATTCTACTGTCTTGTTCTGGTTTAGTTCCTTCAAGAGGCTGTCCTAGTCCTAGCCAAGGGCCCCAGGCCACATGTGAAAGGGACATTGCTGGTAGACTTAGGTGCCTGCAGAATGAGCTCACAAACCTCCACACAGCCTCCCAAGCCCCTCCTTGCTTTCCTTTCACTGACTTTGAGTGAGTCTCTGGTGCCTTTACTGCCTCCAGCTTGGGGGTCTGATTTCTGAGCACTGATGGGGTCATGGGATCTGGGTCTTCCCTTGGGGCTGAGAGCCACACAGGTCCTGTCGGGGTGGGCCTGGGGCTCATAAGGTTGCAGCAGCTACTCACCCAGGCCAGGAGCTGACCATGTAAGGATCAGATCTGTGATCAAACTGTTTCAGAAAGAAAGAGTTTGCAGTGAGAGGGATGGGGAGGGAAAGCAAAACACAGGTTAAAGGAAGGCAAGAAAGACTAACGAAAGGGCCTCATATGGTTTGGCTGTGTCCCCACCCAAATCTCATCTTAAATTCCCACATGTTGTGCGAGGGACCCAGTGGGAGGTAACTGAATCATGGGGCAGGTCTTTCCCGTGGTGTTCTCATGATAGTGAGTGTCATGAGATCTGATGGTTTTATAAAGGGAAGTTTCCCTGTACAAACTCTCTCTTTTCCTACTGCCATCCATAGAAGATGTGACTTGCTCCTCCTTGCCTGCCATCATGATTCTGAGGCCTCCCCATCCACGTGGAACTTTAAGTCCATTAAACCTCTCTTTCTTCTGTAAATTGCCTAGTCCCAGGTATACCTTCAGCAGCAGCGTGAAAACAGACTAACACAAGACCAAAGGACTGAGGAGGAGAAAGGCTGGAACAGAAGCTGCAGCAATGGAGAGGAAGAGAAGGACTTGAGAAATGCAACAAAGTAAAAATCAACAGAATTAGACATGGGAGTGTTGGTGACACAAAGCCAGAGTTGACTTCCAGGAAAAACCCATGAGTAATTAGGTGTCAAACCGAGTATCCTGGGTCACGTTAAGCTCCAGCCCTGAGGCCCGGGGCCCACCAACCACAATAAAGCAGTTCACAGCATGAAGAAAGAATGTTGGTATCCACATTCCATGGTCAGTTTCCAAGACAGGTTAACCTATGTACCGCTAATCCCCTTCACACATCCACAAGGAAGACAGCAAGCACACAAAGCACTAAATCTTCTGAAATTGAGAAGAAGGCAAGATGCTTTAAACAAACCTTTTCTCGTGATTTAATGAGTGCCGTCAGATGCTTCAGTACCAGAGGCCCATCTAGACTGTACATGAAGTTCACATTGTCAAAGATGATCACTCCTTCATGGGGCCAGGTCGGTGGTGGGCGTTTCTGATATTCCCAAGGTGCTTCTTTTTCAAGGTCTGTGTATTCAATCACTCTTTCTACTGAGATCATCTGAAAGAAATATGACATCCCCAGGGGTTAGGAATGGAGGGTGTCATTCATGGATGTTAAGAGACTGTCAATGAAATGTTCTTCTTTCATACATAGTTGGCTAAGGAGAGAAGCAGGAGACAGACGAGGATGTTGATGACTTACAAATTTGGTTCATCATTGTGTAACACCTTCACTTACAACCACTTCCTTCAACATCAGGTTAAAAGAATGAGAGAAATGAATGCTTAGATTTTATTTATCCACTTTTCACATCTGTATTAAAGGCAAGAAAATTTTGTAAAGGAAAAGAATACTCACAGCTACTAATCAAGAATATTTTGCTGGCTGGGCGCGGTGGCTCACGCCTATAATCCCAGCACTTTGGGAAGCTGAAGTGGGTGGATCACCTAAGGTCAGGAGTTTGAGACCAGCCTGGCCAACATGGTGAAACCCCATTTCTACTAAAAATACAAAAATTAGCCGGTTGTGGTGGTGCACGCCTGTAATCCCAGCTACTCGGGAGGCTGAGGCAGGAGAATCACTTGAACCCGGGAGGCGGAGGTTGCAGTGAGCCGAGATTGCACCATTGCACTCCAGGCTGGGTGAGAAGAGCAAAACTCTGCCCCCTCACCCCCACCCCCATTAAATAATCTTTTGCTATAGAAGGATCACCTGATATAGATGGGTTAAATTGGATGACCATGAAACCTCACTGTAATAATTACTCAACTTTTGCTCCATGGGAAGAATGAAAAGATGTTTAGGTTTATTGCTTTTCTCCCTTTAGGGGAAGGTGCAAATATTTAAAACATTGATTAAAGCCTCCTATACCACCATAAACTAATACCCTTTGACTAACACATTCCAAGAGGTGGCTTTCTGTACCATGAAGGCACACCAGCAAACCTCAGGCCTTCCTTCCTTCTGTTCATCACATAAGAGAGTAAATACTGAAACTGGGAGAGGAGGAGACCCATTAATTAAATATAAACAACCTCAAAATCCTGAAATCTTCTTTTACCAGGAATGAGGAATTACCCATTAAGAAAGAAAAATAAACAGGCTTCTAAGAAATTAGCTTATATCCTCTCTAGAATTTCTGAACCTCCCTCCTACAGAGACATTTATTACATCTGAAAAAGCTGTGATAAATATAAAACCTGCTGACATAGCAACCATAAGACTCAGAAAAAGATGTATATATTTTATTTTACATTAACTTAAAACAGATGGAGGAAGGATCTTAAAAAAATCTGTTAGCAAAGATGTAAAAATTACAGTTTTAGTATTTTACATAAGAATGGCTTTTATACCTTTTAATGGCAAGGAGACTTGAAAAGGCAAAGAACGTGAAGATAAATATTACCATATTCTCAACTTCGGCACTTTGTCGAACACACCACTGAAACATCCCCATGAGTGTGAGGGCATAGGACAGCGCCAAGCCCACCTGCCCGGCATCCAGAGCTACATAAGGAGAAAGAAGGGAATAAAGTCAGTCCCACTTCAAACCTAAGCCTGGCTCCTTCTGCCACTTACCAAGAGGAACCCTTCATAATGTCAAAACAATTCTCACATAATGACATTTATAGCTATACTTTTACCGTTTGTTGCTTGAGATCAAGAGACAATGGGGAAAACAACACTGTATATTCAGAAAAATTATTAGATGATTTTATGAATTCCAACAGGATCGACATACATTTAATTAACCACATTATATATGCAAGAAATAATGTCATTATTCAGATATTCATTACTATGGTTTCAAAGCCCATTACATTATTCCACTTTCCATGTGCAATGCAACCACAGCTGGAAACCACTAAAAACAAAGCAATAGGTTGTAAGTGCCAACGTTTTTGAGACTAAAATACTACTCTCCTTGTTCCATTAATAAGTATCGTAATGCACCGTTGTTACTGGGGTGGTGAACTCATGCCATGCTTGTCTGGTACCCACGTGGCAGTGAAGATAATACTCTTTCCTGCTGAGAATTTTTCTCAACCTCATGCACCAGGCAACTACAAACAACAGACACAAGCAGTTGGAAAGCTAGCACCACAAGCTGGACAAGATGCTTCAGAATAAATTGGTTCTCTCTTCGCAACTACCAGACGCTAACAGGAATGTTCAGAATCTCAACTGCGCATACATCAACCCATGCAAAGAAAGATAAAAGAAACCTCTCAAGACCCAAATGACTCCTTAAATGAGTCACACTGCTGAATCCTATCCAACCTGACGCACCATAAATGATTTAAATATACTTCATTAGGACCAAACAGTATGTAGTATTAGACGAGGTGGCAAGAGTGCAATTTAATAACTGTAAACATAGCTATCAATTGTAATCATACCATACATAGTTAGTCACATCTGTACTTACTTTTTGCCAGAATCAGGGACCCAAAGGCAACGACGATGACAAACATGGCACAGATGGCATCCAGACGGACGGCGAACCAGCGGGATGTTGTCAAAAACAAGAACCAAGCCTCTGAATTTGAGAACGGTAACAAGCATGATGAGTAAGTAGAACCGTATTAACTGCATGGGATGCGAGAGTGCGTTTTGCTCAGTTGAGCTACAGAAGATGTTTACATGGAGTTGGGCAGCAAAGTTGCACACCCAAGGAACCTGTAGATTCCAGAAAGCTAAGTGATACAGGCGCTATATGATACACATACACAATGGTATACAATGGCTTTGAGTGAAGATGCATGCAAATATGAAACCCAGGAATATGATCCTAATAAAGAACCGAGAAAAATAGTCTCATAAGGACATCTCTTGCAGTGCTGAGAGGTACTTATGTGAAGTGCATCTCACGCGAAGTCCACCCACGCACATGGTTGACTGTTCCAGTTCTCCAATAGCAGAGTGTAGTCCCAATTTACTTCTCCCACCTTCCACACTTACCAGAAGGCCCGCGCACACTATTGCTTAGGGACTATATAAAAATGACCTCACTAACAGGATTTGCATGTGGTTTTTTGTTTGTTGTTTGTTTGTTACTTCTTTTTTTCCTTTTAGCAAGTGGTTTTTAAAGTGCCATTTAATCAGCAAGATAAAATAAAGATTGGAATGATGGATCCAAATTTTGTAGATTTGGTGGAAATTCTGAAATTTCCAAATCGAAAAAATCTTCACTGATGCAAAGGTCAGCAAACTACAGCATGTGAGCCAGCACTTATTTTTGTAAATAAAGTTTCACTGAAACACAGTCACAGCCGTTTGCTGATGTACTGACATCTGCTTTTGTGCTACAACAGCAAAGGTGGTTAATTGCAACAAAGACAATAATGGCACACAATGCCTAAAACATGTACTAGGTGGCCTTCTGCAGAAGACGTTTGCTGACAGAGTCACAGGCCATGCATGGTGAGAGAAGGGCCCTGCAAGCCAGTCAGGAGGCACAAAGAAGAAAAGAGCAGCAGCAATTCTGAGCGGAGTCCAAGCCCAGGAGAAGGGGATGGGCGGCGGGGGAGAGGAAGACGCGCAAAAAAGCAGGATGTGGGGCTGGGTCCTGAGGTGCCAGCCAACAGGCTCATCGGACCAGGGAAGTTAAGACAGACAAAGCAGCAGATCCTGTCCTTTGAAACCATTTCCAGAAATGGACAGACCTGAATGTAAATCCTGGTGTGCATCAAACAGTTCCTGACACCTCTCTTCTGCTTTGTATGCCCGGATGGTCCAGAGGCCCTGGAGAGAAGATGATAAGTGGGAAAACACTGGACTCCGAGCTGGGGAAACAGAGACAGAGAAAACCGCTCAGTGAGGCTGGATGCAGGGAAACCAGCGGCCTCCCAAGCTCCACGGTCATGCATCTACCAAACAGCATCTACCAAACAGCACACGCAGGCTTCCTAGGAGGCTTCATGTTTCAAGGAGAAATAAATGCTCCCAATAGCCTGAGGGGGCCCTGCCACTCTAATCTCAAGCTCCTGCTCAAACCACACCTCATGTAAGGGGCCTGGAAATAAACGTTTTATCTTTGACCACATTCAAATCTAGTTATAATTCTTTCCTTCCTAACTCAGTCTTGCAGTCTCTCCGTACTCTTCCCTGACATCTCTTTGGGCAGAAATGATATTTCTGATTTTTGAGCCAGTAGGATTTTTAAAAACAATTCTCTATTACAAGTACTCACTATACTGAATTACAATTAGCCATCTATGTGTCTGTCTGTCCCCACCTTAAATTGTTAATTTCTCAAGGGTCAGCTATAACCATTGCATCCTGGTAACTCAACGGTACCTGGCACAGGACAGGTACTCGGTAAGTAAGTGAACAGACAGACAGTCACGTCCCTGCATCCTGGGGAATCTTCTGTGCCCACTCATGCTGGAACAATCCTTTATGAACTCCATGGACCTGGGTGCTGCAATACCCTTGTGCCGTGCCCAAGGAATCTGCCCAGCCAAGGTGTCTCTGAATGGTCTTAACACTGGCTCCAGGAACCTGATGGATATTTTTGTGACTACTGAATACTTGTCCTGATGTCTGGAGGTCTCCATGGCATATGCCGTTGCCTTTTTCAGAATCTGACTGTGGTCTCAGTGGGTTCATTGCCTCTACAGAATTTTAAAAGGTGAATTCTCTTTTGTGTGACTTCTTTTTTCTTTGGGAGCTGGATGTCCCGTGAGGTTCACTGACCAGTGGCTCCACCTTGGGCCGTTGTGTTTGTGTGGTGTTATTTATTTATTTATTTTATTATTATTCTTGTTTGAGATGGAGTTTTGTACTTTCATCCAGGCTGGAGTGCAGTGCTGCGACCTCGGTTCACTGCAACCTTCGCTCCCACTCCCCGCCCTACGCCGGGTTCAAGCGATTCTCCTGCCTCTGCCTCCCGGGTAGCTGGGATTGTAAGCATCCACCACCACTCACAACTACGTTTTGTATTTTAAGTAGAGACGGGGTTTTTGCCATCTTGGCCAGGCTGGTCTCGAACTCCTGACCTCAGGTGGTCTGCCAGCCTCGGCCTCCCAAAGTGCTAGGATTACTGGTGTGAGCCATTGCGCCTGGCCTGTTTTTTTTTTTTTTTTTTTTTTTTTTTTGAGACAGGATTTCACTGTGTCATCCAGGCTGGGTGGAGTAGTGTGATCATAGCTCACCGCCACCTCAAATTCCCAGACTCAAAACAGATCCTCCCACCTCAGGCTCCTAAGTAGCTGGGACTAGAGGTGCACACCACCATGCCTGGATAATTTTTGAGTTTTTCATAGAGATGAGGGTCTTCGTCTTTCCTTGGCCTCCCGAAGTGCTGGGATTACAGGCAGGTGTGAGCCACCATTTCCAGCAGGCCATTGTGTTTCAAGCACACAGTTTGATGACTACCAGGACATACCTCCCTCCTGCATGGCAGGGGACATGCAGGCTAGCTACTTTTGGGCAGGGACGAATTCCTGAGAGTTTCAATTGCCCACCATGAATGAGGCTGTACTGGGGCAGGTGGATGTTGGGGACACGTGACCCAGCACAATGTCTTTAACATTCTTTTCTGGGATAAACAATTTATGCTTTATAATTAGCAAACACTGACTTCGTTACCTGTGAAGCTCCCAGAGAAGACCCTATTAGTAAAACATGGGGTGTCTGGCAGAATTTTTTTTTTTTTTTTTTTTTTTTTAAAGACACTGCTTCACTCTGTCGCCCAGGCTAGAATGCAGTGGTGTGATCTTGGCTCACTGCAGCTGCAACCTCCCAGGCTGAAGTGATCCTCTCACCTCAGCCTCCTGAGTAGCTGGGACTACAGGTGTGCCACCACACTCAGTTAATTTTTGTATTTTTTGTAGACATTGGGTTTCGTCATGTTGCTCAGGCTGGTCTCAAACTCCTGGGCTCGAGCAATGAGGCTGTCTCAGCCACCCAAAGTGCTAGGATTACAGGTGTGAGCCACCGCGCCTGCCCAATCTATCTTACAGGTGGTGGTTACATACGTTTTATAAAATGATGAGGGGGTAGAGTGGGAGTAAGGGGTGGAGGGAGTGGAAAATTTAAGAGAAAAACTCTAACTCATTTTCTGGGTCGGACTCTTAGTCCAGCATCCTCCAGCACCCACATGTCCATGTGTGCTACAGCTGACTCAATACCGGTATGCCCACTGTACACACAGGCACTGCACATTCGGAGGTGCTGGGGTACCAGTGTGTCAAGACGTGGGGGTTCCACATACATCAGAGTCCAGAGTTCACAGTTCTGGAAGTGAAGAAGGAGCAGGCCGCCAGGTGTGAGACACTGGGGTTCTGAGAAAGTGGGAAGCCCTGGGTTGGGGAGGGCAGATGGAGCTGCAGATTACTGACTGTCCACCCATCCTCGGGGCTCTTTCCTGGCTGATACATCTGACTGGGGGCACTATCTTTTAGGGGCCCTCTCCTGTGATAGTGCTTTAACAAACCAGACCTTCCCTGAGCATAGATTCCCCACCAGAATGTGATCTGGCACTTCCCTTATATCTAATTCAGGCAGAGAGCCTCCCGCGAGTCCGCAGGGTTCTCTCTATTCTCTATCTCTGGCATCCACAATGTCCTCACTCTTCAATACACAGAGTAACCTTTTACTTGTTTTGTGTCGGCTTCGTACAACCTGTAACTTTGCACTGGGAAGGTGGCAGGTGATATGACCATAAGAGGACTGAGCTGGTGCTTCTGTAAGAAAGGCTGGATGTGCTGCACAGGTCTTTTCTGCACACGCGATGTTCTAGCCTGCACCCTAGGACTTGGTCAATCTGGAAACGGTGATATTGGGAATAACACAAGAGAATTCCAAGCTCCATTTCTCTACAAAGAGTTTGGCTCCCAGTAGTTCAGAGAAATCACTAGAACCATGCTCTTACTTTCAGAGCAAGGGAGCGTTGTGACTGAACACGTCCATCATCTAGAGAATGCCACTGAGAAGGAAGGAGATGTGGCAGTCATGGGGACAGAGTCCTGGAATGAAATCCTTCAACATGGCTCTTGTCATTTGCTTTCCTTATCAGGAGATCCAAGTTGCCACTGTTTTATCTCCAACTGGGTTTCAGGGCAGGGTCAACTTGAGAAATTAGGTACCATCCCAGTTTTGAACACCCGGGAATATCATGAAGATCAAGCTACACACTTTAATTCACACCAAGTTACCAAGGTACAGCAGAAATCTGCAACCTTTGAAAAGATAGTCCTTTCTCTTTCACATCCCACTTAGGGCTGAGAGGGCTGCCAGTGAGGGTGAGCTGGGAGGTCTGCAAAGACAACTAACTAGCACCGAGGGAGAGCACATGCCAAGCCTCAGCTCTAATGCACTTGTCAGCAGTTTCCGGCTGACACAACCTGCCATTTCACAAGATCAACAGCTGTGTTTTCCACAACGTAGAGAACTCTTTAGGAGGCGCTCTACAGAGATTTTCTTTCTTCTCTGAAAAAGAACGTGAAAAGGAATTGCATGCAAAGATCTGGTCTACCAGTCTTGCTGCAGGGTACTGATGCTGTGTGGGACCTTTGAGGGTTATTATGGTTTTAATTCTCAAGGCTATAGTGTCTCTGGTAGTTCCTGTATGTTCAAGGTTTCCAAGCAGTCTCAGGCAACCCTCATAAGAACCCAACAGGGAAAGTATTATATCTTTGACAGAGGGAAAAACAGACTTGAGGCATCAACAACACTGCCCAACGCTGGGTGCAGTGGCTTATGCCTATAATCCCAGCACTTTGGGAGGCCATGGTGGGTGGATCATCTGAGGTCAGGAGTTTGAGACCAGCCTGACCAATATGGTGAAACCATGTCTCTACTAAAAATACAAACATTAGCCAGGTGTGGTGGCATGTGCCTGTAGTCCCAGCTACTCAGGTGGCTGAGACAGGAAAATTGCTTGAATTCGGGAGGTAGCAGTTGCAGTGAGCCAAGATCACAGCCACTGCACTCCAGCCTGGGTGAAAGAGCGAGACTACATCTCAAAAAAACAAAAACAAGAAAACAACAACAAAAAAAACACTGCCCAAGGTTAAGTCAAGTAAGCCATGTGAGTGGTAGACTTGGGTATTGGACTCATATCTGTTTTATTTCCGAGGCTGTGCTTTTAATCTGAGCCACAGTATCTCAGAGACAGAATGATCAGAGTCAAAGATTCTCATGCACCCTGAGGGCATTTTTCTCCAGACTTTGTAGCCCATGTTTTAAAAATCCCCAAATCTTACTTAGCTAATATCCAACAGCCTTCCCTATTCCTGTGCCGCTTATTAACTACCTTGCATTGAACAAAGTCCCTGGGAATCTAGGACGAACAAACTCAAGGATCTTACAGTCTAAAAACATGGGACACATGGGTTCACGCCCATGGCA
This sequence comes from Piliocolobus tephrosceles, assembly GCF_002776525.5. Taxonomy (NCBI): domain Eukaryota; kingdom Metazoa; phylum Chordata; class Mammalia; order Primates; family Cercopithecidae; genus Piliocolobus; species Piliocolobus tephrosceles. The sequence goes on along the minus strand of NC_045455.1, from coordinate 18,855,620 downwards.
GACATTGCTAGCGGATCACAATATCTTTACCAACAGAAATTGGATACGGCTTCACATTTCAGGCATTGCCAAATGAGTGGAAGTGGCTGGAGAAATGCAACCAAATGCCATTCCGGTTTTTATGCACTTCTCTATGACTGACTGTTGATATGGTCACTTGTGCAAAAATAAAATGATCAACTGCAGATTTTTTTTTTTTTTTTTTTTTTTAGTTTCATTCTTGTTACCCAGGCTGGAGTGTGTGCAATGGTGTGATCTTGGCTCACCTGAACCTCTGCCTCCCGGGTTCAAGTGATTCTCCTGCCTCAGCCTCCTGAGTAGCTGGGATTACAGGCATGTGTTACCATGCCGGCTAATTTTGTATTTTTAATAGAGACAGGCTTTCTCCATGTTAGTCAGGCTGGTCTCAAACTCTTGATCTCAGGTGATCCGCCCACCTCGGCCTCCCAAAGTGCCAGGATTACAGGTGTGAGCCACCACATCTGGCCCAGATTTGTTACTAAGATTCCTTAAATGCCAGCTATGGCTCCAGAGGCAGTGAGGCAGTCCGACTGAGGCTTTGGAAATCCTTGAGGGCACAAGGATGAAGCTGAGTTATGCCTCCCTGCCATGGCAATCAGGCATCCTGCTTTCAGCTGGTCACTCCAGCAGTGGTCTCAAAAAACAGGATCCACTGCTGCTGAGGAGAAACAGTGGAACTGTGATTTATGGTAGAGACCCACCACCCTGGATGGATAACAATAAATAGTTCCAACCAACCAGCCCCCATAGTTGGTGATCTGAGGGCATGGAGAAAGAAACATGCATATTTAACTCATTGTTACAGCCAAGCGGGTACAGGAACACCCAAACATGCCTCAGGGGCCATGATAAAGTTGTCAGAATCTCCACATGAAAATGTTTTCAAGCTTTAGGGTACATGCTGAAATTAGAGAGAGAAAACCCTACACTACTTCCCAAAAAGCCTTCCTAAGTCCCCTTTTCTGCACATCCACATGGATCGGATGTGGCTCTTGACACAGACAGAAGTCTACGTCAAGATGTTTCTTCTGGAACAACTGCTTCCTTCAACATACCACAGACGCCCTTAAAACAAGACTCTCGGATAACTTCATTTCATGAGCAGGCCCAAACCATAAAATGCCCGCACAGCCTTGCTGTCCACACACAACACTGGCTAGGGCCGGTGACCTGCACAAGGAAGGTCTCTCAGCAATTATACTCTGCCTTCCCTAGCAAGTCCTATTGGCCAAGTGTTACTCACATGTGAGCTCCACTGCTCGGCCTGCCCACTGAAAACCTTACAAGACTAGACCTCATGGTAGCTTAGCTGGTTTTCTTGATGATTGAAAAGTTTTTCTACAACTTTTATGGACTGTCACCCATTCCACTTCATGCAGACACTAAGGATAAATGCCTCTTAAGAGTTCGCTGTTGGCCAGGTGCAGTGGTACATGCCTGCAGTTCCAGCACTTTGGGAAGCTGAGGCGGGCGGATCACTTGAGGCCAGGAGTTAAAGACCAGCCTGGCCAACATGGTGGAACTCCGTCTCTACTAAAAATACAAAAATAGTGGGGTGTGGTGGTGCACACCTATAATCCCAGCTACTTGGGAGGCTGAGACATGAGAAATGCTTGAACCCAGGAGGCGGAGGTTGCAGTGAGCCGAGATTGCGCCATTGCACTCCGGTCTGGGCAACAGCAAGACTCCATCTCAAAAAACAAACAAACAAAAAAGTTCATTGTTAAAAGAGAAACATATATACATCACAACGAAAGACTGCTTTGTCCTGATAAGCTTCTATTTCCCACTCAGTAGAAGATACTGAAAATGATAGGACTCAATGTTTCTCTTCTAGGCATGGCTTCCAGAGGGCTGAGTTGGCATTCATTTGCAGTAACTATCTACAGTGGAGCTTTTCTGATACAAATATCTTCCTTCTTTACTTTTTGGCTATTATCCTTATACCTTTTATTAAAAAGTAGAGCAATTCTACTTTTCTTATGAGTTTGTGTTTTAACAATGATGAAATATGTTAATTTGTGCATGCATAATGAGATGAACTCTGGATTATTTCGCCTCTGCGATTACATGTGGAATAGAGTGATTAATCATAAAATGTCTTCCTCATGATTCCAAAACTAGGAAATTGAATAGAGCAACAGACTATATGTTTTCTAAACTGATATCTCTCCTTGTGATCTAAGGGGATTATTTTCAGTGTCCATATATATATAAACAGCCTGAGGGGGAGAAACCTCAAACAGTGACATCAGAACAAGCACCGCTGGTAACAAATGGACAACTGAAAATAACCATGCTTATCTTTTCAAAACGTTTAAAACTGTAGCTTCCTAGCCATTTTGTGAGTTTGCAAAAGTCATAAATTTACCAAATACAGTGCTTCTGACACCTCTTTTCCTTTCTCCATCCTTCTCATTTCCTTGTCATTTTAACATCTTCAGGAAAAGAAAAACACCCTAATTATATTCCTTCTATATTAGTTCCACCATGATCAAATATTTTATTTCTAAGAAAAATGTTTCATTAAATGCCAGCTTTGTGTAAGGAAGTATGTCATAAATAAGACACGAAGAGTCCCTGTCTTCATGGTGCTGACATTCCTGTAGAACATTATTCCCCATATGTCCTTCACTCCTTCCTTGTTCCAAATTGCAAAGTTGCACGTTGCATGCTATCAATTCCATATGCTCTAAGGGACACAATAATTCATGATGGCCAATATGTTCGATTACCTAACGTTAGAGAAATTCTGGAAGACAGAGTCTGCCGAATTTCAGGGGGTCTCTGTAACTATGGCATAAACGGAAGCTAGCTAGCATGTCTATACCAACCCGAGTTTCCATACTCACTTGTAGATTCCAGGCGCTTCACATCTCTTGACGTTTCCAAAAAATATCGCCGAAGAAAAATGAAAACGATTCCAAGGGGAACCAAGGGTATTGCGATCCAAGGAATCACAGCCACAGCCACAGAGACCACACCAACCACTTGTAGCAATGTCTGAAACAGAAGTAGATGCGGGTTTTCCTTATCATGTATTCTTTTCAAAAATGCTTTCGTGAGTTGTTGTTAGGATTACACTTCTTTCCTCAAAAGACTTACTGCAGTACCAGGGACTGCTTTTCCATCCAAAGGAATAACAACAGTATAGGTGGTCCTGATGACATCTATTACATGCCTGCCACGTGCCAAACACTATGATATGAACTTCTCCCTTAATTTTTTTTTTCTTTTTCTTTTTTTTGAGATGGAGTCTTGCTCTGTCACCCAGGCTGGAGTGCAGTGGTGCCATCTCCTCTCACTGCAGCCTCCCGCTCCCATGTTCAAGTGATTCTCCTGCCTCAGTTTCCTGAGTAGCAGGGACTACAGGTGCATGCCACCACGCCCGACTAATTTTTGTATTTTTAGTAGAGATGGGGGTTTCACCATATTGGCCAGGCTGGTCTCGAACTCCTGATCTCAAGTGATTTGCCCACCTCTACCTCCCAAAGTGCTGGGATTACAAGCGTGAGCCATCACACCAGGCCCCCATTAGTTCTTTTGATACACTCACCAGCCCCATGAGTCAGGCATTATGACTTTCCCTATTTAGCCGATGAGAAAACTGAGATTCAGAGTAGAATTTGAATCCCAAACTACCATGAGTCAGTTGATGTCATCAGGGCAACGAGCAAGCAGGCATCACAGACAAGAAACCCAGAAGCCTCAGCTATGCACGGGATAAGGAAGTGACTAATTGCAAATTCAGAGCTCAGAAAAAAAGGAAATAATTTAAATCTTCACCTTTGGAAGTGGGGAGTCATCTCTCTTGGTATCTATCCTTTGCTAATATTTACTGAATGCTGATTGTGTATCTGGCTGTATATTAAATACACATGTATCAACTTGCTTAAATCTACGCCGGGCGCGGTGGCTCAAGCCTGTAATCCCAGCACTTTGGGAGGCCAAGACGGGTGGATCACGAGGTCAGGAGATCGAGACCATCCTGGCTAACACAGTGAAACCCCGTCTCTACTAAAGAATACAAAAAACTAGCCGGGCGAGGTGGCGGGCGCCTGTAGTCCCAGCTACTCGGGAGGCTGAGGCAGGAGAATGGTGGGAACCCAGGAGGTGGAGCTTGCAGTGAGCTGAGATCCAGCCACTGCACTCCACCCCGGGTGACAGAGCGAGACTCCGTCTCAGAAAAAAAAAAAAAAAGAAAAAAAAAATCTCACAATATCCCTATGAAGTAGTATTACTACACCATTTTACAGATGGAGACACTGAGGCACAGGGAGAAAAAAGTAACTTGATCAAGAACACACAGCAGCAGTCACAGCGCCAGGGAGCATGCATCGTCAGCCACTACATTTTAGCTTGTCCCAGCATATGGCTAGCTTTTTATTGATCAAGATACAATCCTTGAATTTGTCTTTAATTTTTCCTCCAAACACACTTACATAAGAAATTAGAGTTCATTAACATGCCCAATAAAGAATAGATAAGAGAAATGTAATAAAATTTTTACATGTTTTAAAAGATCTGAGACTTTTAAAATTACAATATATTGAAATTTGTATTGTCAGAAATTTTTGCCTTCTATTTATCTTATGTTTAGTAGCATTGAGGAAGAGGTTTGATAACAATAAAACAACTTAAAATGTCTAACAGCGTTTTTTTTTAGCTTTAACGCTTAGATATGCATTAAATTTTCCGCCATTAGGAGAGTATTTCAAATGTCTATTTCAGAGGCACGTGATGATAACAATAGCAAATGAAATTTATGAGTTGTTTCTGGATGGAAGGCACTGTGTTAACGGGCCTGTAAAAGTTCATTTACCCATCACCTCACCCAGCAAGGTGACGTTATCTTTGGAAATTACCTTGGTCTAAAAGGTAATACAAAAACATAAAAACCCAAGACACTGGATGATGCTCATTTCAGTATTCATCTTTACTAGGAAACATGATATATCATGGCTTCGGGAAATATGAGTGCAACTCAAGTTAGTCCCTACCTACTCTGAAACTGCAACGCTTGCTTCTTTTTTTTTTTTTTTTTTTTTGAGACAGAGTCTTGCTCTGCCGCCCAGGCTGGAATGCAATGGCCGGATCTCAGCTCACTGCAAGCCCCGCCTCCTGGGTTTACAGCTGGGACTACAGGCGCCCGCCACGTCGCCCTGCTAGGTTTTTGTATTTTTTCTCAGTAGAGACGGGGTTTCACCGTGTTAGCCAGGATGGTCTTGATCTCCTGACCTCGTGATCCGCCCGTCTGGGCCTCCCAAAGTGCTGGGATTACAGGCTTGAGCCACCGCGCCCGGCCAACACTTGCTTCTTGAGAAGGACTGAACAGTGAGGGGCATGCAGATTCACATTACACATGCTCTGAGGCCTCCAAAGTTCACTGTCTTACATAAAAGTACATGACTTCAGCAGAAAGTACAGAATGCTACAGAAATATAAGGAGAGGCCAGGTTTGGTGGCTCACGCCTGTAATCCCAGCACTTTGGGAGGCCAAGCGGGTGGATCACCTGAGGTCAGGAGTTTGAGACTAGCCTGGTCTCAAAAAAATCAGCCAGGTGTGGTGCTGCACATTCGAGAGGCTGAGGGAGAAGAACCACCTGAACCTGGGAGCCGGAGGTTGCAGTGAGCCGAGATGGCGCCACCGTACTCCAGACCAGATGAGAAAGAGAGACTATGTCTCAAAAAACAAAACAAACAAAACCAAAGAAATATAAGGAGCAATACATGTACATTTTGTAGAGGTTTCTAAGGAAGACTTACAATTGATTTTCCCAGGTGGGTTTAACAGACAACCAGAAAGTACAGCATGAATAGTCACTTGTGGGTCACAATCACAGTTTGCTTGCTGTGGGAACACAGGCAATTCTGGGTGTGTCTTCTCAGCACCACCACCTGCATCTCGACCCACTAGCCCAGCATCTGGCCCACTAGGCCACCCACAATTTTCTGTACCTAGCTGACAGCCAAAGAAAGGTACAATTGCCTTACCCTCCCCAAAACCAAGAAGAGGCAACATGTCATAAGGCTTGCTTATATCCAAATCGTAGTACATATGTATTTCACATCCATTATCTAACTTCACTCTCATATCAAATCTATATAGGAGGGATTATCATCTCCATTTACACAGGAGGAAACTGAGTCTCAGAGAGATTCAGTAACTTCCTCAAAGACAGAAAATTCAGTCATACTGACCTTACGCCTGTTCTCCTAAGATACTATATCCTACATACATGATTCATATTCTTAAAAAATTTAATACCTAAATATACCTGCATTTTTATATTTTTTATATTTTTAAATTTTATATTTTTGTTTTCTGTATCTTCTAGTTTTTTAGGTTATTTTGTGTGGTGTGGGTGTGTGTGTGTGGTGTGTGTGTGGGGGTGTGTGTGTGGTGTGTGGGGTGTGTGTGGTGTGTGTGTTGGTGTGTGGTGTGTGTGTGTGTGGTGTGTGTGTGTTGGGGTGTGTGTGGTGTTTGTGTGTGGTGGGGGGTGTGTGTGTGTAGTTATATCTGGTCTCTCAATGAGGTGACCACTCCCAGGCTCCCAGCTAATTAGGATATAACAGACTTCTCAGCTCAAAAGAAGAGCTGATCTTTAAAAAGTCTTAAAATATTTGCTAACAGAACATGGCAACACGTACTGATTTAAGAATTACTGTTTACATTTAAAAGTCATAAAAAGATGAGTTCTAGACCCAGAAAACAAAATGACTTAAGAAAAAAAGAACCACATTTTAATAAATATATAAAACCTCAGGATGCAAAATGAAGGCTGAATACATTTCATATTCAATATCTATATTTGAATGGCAGTGAAAAATGTAACATTTCCCCAGGCAGACTCTTCTAGAATTAATTTTGTATCCGAACATTACAGAATGGAACATATTCTTTTAACAAGCATAATTTTAACTACAATGCCTGTTTGGCATTTAACCACCAAACTGCTTTGAGTCCTGGAGAAATTTTTAGGTATCTATCCACTATTTACTTTAAACTTCATTCTGTGGGATTCTGTTCCAGCTAGTCTTTGTGAAGCCTGAGCCAGTGAACATGTTTTCTATAAACAGCAGTAAAAATGTATTCCTATTTTCTGCAAATAAATATGCCATCCATCCTTCTGGCTCATTCTATTCCTTATTTGAACTCTCCCTCTCTCTGTCATCCTTCTATTAGGTACAAGATGAAATATGTATTTAATCATGAGGCCACTTAATCAGTAGATGGTAGTTTCATGATTTGTTTATGGTATTAAAACATAAAATAATGATCATTAAGATTGCTAACACCTCATAGGAAATGGAAAGCTTTTAATTCTGCTGTCAACCACTTAAGAATTGTGTTCTAAGTTGTGATGAGTACAAATTGTCCAGATTGCTTTAAACGATTACTGACTTTGCAGAAGACAAAACTTAGGTGCAATAAACAAAGCAGGGTTCACTTCTTGGTGAGAAATATGGCAAGATTTTCTTCTGATTTACAGAGAAAAAAATTGCCAGCTAATTTTTGATCAGTAAGGTGTTTACTGATATGGTGGCAGGAGAAATTCTTCTGCTTATTTATTTTGGGAACACATGAGACTAAAACCAAAAACAAATAAACAAACAAAAAACTGGCTGGGTGTGGTGGCTCACACCTGTAATCCTAACACTCCGGGAGGCCAAGGCAAGCAGATTGCCTGAGCTCGACACCAGCCTGGGCAACATGGCAAGACCCCATCTCTACTAAAAACACAAAACATTAGCTGGGTGTGGTGGTGCATTCCTGCAATCCCAGCTACTTGCGAGGCTGAGGCAGGAGAAACACTTGAACCCAGGAGGCGGAGGTTGCAGTGAGCCGAGATCGTGCCACTGCCCTCCAGCCTGGGTGACAGAGCAAGACTCTGCCTCAAAAAAAAAAAAAAACCACTTCTCAATGAAATGACTAACATAACAGGTTGTGCTCCTGGCTAATACAGGATTTCTTCTGGAGCTACTAAAATTATGAACAGGGTATACAAACCTATAAGAATATTAAGAAATAAAAATGTAATTCTGTCAAGTCATTATCATTACCTTCAATTACAGGATGAATAGAAGCAAAAGGGACAATATGGAAGACACTTAAATGTAAGCTCCTAAGCCCAAATACTGACAGCATCCGCACTAAGTCAGCAGATGTAAATTATGTGCTACTGCAGCACCTCACCTGCCTCAGGGAGTTCAGAGGTCAACTCCGGTTCCCAGGTCCCACCTGGGGAGATCTCTACTTTATTACCTGTTTTTTTGTTTGTTTGTTTGTTTGACCTCATCCAACCCAGTGAATGCCTTTAAATCAGAACTTTATGGAGTGTTGGTATGTCTTCTGTGTATGACAAGATCTAAACAAACATTCTCTAAGCTTTTCTAAACTTGTACTTTCCCTTGGGATACATTAATCACTCCTTTCATCGCTAATATGCTGATCTGATCTTTTCACATCCAGCGCTGGTACCTGTGTTGGACTTCAGTTAGCGCTTAATCCTGAGTCCCAGCTAATTCCCATGAAAAGTGAATGGTGTGAGGCATTAGAGCAACGTGGTGCACCTCCTCCTTCCTTGGTGGTCAGTATATGCCACTGATAGATGGTTTCCTTTGTACATTTTTTCCATGTTAATGTTTATTATGAAATTCAAGGCTGAAGTCCATCTATATGCTACCTTAAAAATAAACACCTTAAAAAAAGGCATATAACAGTAGAAATAAAAATAAGTTTTAACCCACTTATCTTAATAACTGATATAACAAGCACATAAAAATCAATAGAGAAAATTTGAAAACATGGTTAATAAACTTGACCTAATGATGACCTAAAGGCTACAACACCATAGCCAATAACTGCATAATACACACTTTTCAAGTGCATCTTTATTATGCCATAAAGCAAGTATCAGCAAACTTCAAGAGACGAAAATTATACAGACTATATTCTGACATAAGTGGGTTTAACAAGAAATCAATGTAATTAGAAATGTAACTAGAAATGTTAGGAATTCAGCAATATACTTCTATATAACACCTGTTTCAAAGAAATAACAACAAAATTAGAAACTTTCCAAATAAAAGAAAATGAAAACCTAATAATATTAAAATTTCAGGACTGCAACTAATGCTGTTTACAAGTAAAATTATTCCTTCAAACTTTTTTTTTTTTTAAAGACAGGCTAAAAGTAAAGGATCTAAAAATAAACCTTACAAAGACAGAAAAATAGTAGCATAATAAATTAAAATCTGAGAAAAATGGAAATTAGAAAGAAGGAGAAAATGATTAAATAGAAAATTAATTTGAAGGAGAAAAATCAACAAACCCAAAGCCTCATTATATAAAAAAACTGATGAAATCAATAAACTTCGAAAAGACTAAGATAAAAAGAGAGGAAAATCATCATTATCATGAATTAACAGGGAACAACAGAAGAGGTACTATAGGCATTAAAAAGAATATATAATAAACACTGTTCCAATAAATAAAATAAACATTTTGATGTAAAAGGCATATTTCTGGAAAAACGATAGGCAAAGACTGACATAATAAAAAACCTAAATCTGAATAATTCTATTATTGAATTTAAGAATATGAATTCACAACACAAAAATTTCCCACAGAAAAAACCAAGATGGGTCACAGATGATTTTGCATGAGTTTTATCAAATTCTTCCAGAGAAATGAAATCCAGCGTTATCCTGATATAAAAACCAAAGAAAGGAAAATTATAAACAAAACTGTTTTAAGAACACTAAGGCCGGGCACAGTGGCTCACACCTGTAATCCCAGCGCTTTGGGGGGCCGAGGAGGGCAGATCAAAAGGTCAGGAGTTTGAGACCAGCCTGGCCAACATGGCGAAACCCTGTCTCTACTAAAAGTACAAAAATTAGCCAGGCGTGGTGGCAGGCACCTGTAATCCCAGCTACCTGGGAGGCTGAAGCAGGAGAATCACTTGAAACCAGAAGCCTAGATCACGCCACTGCACTCCAGCTTGGGTGAAAAAGAAAAAAAGAAAAAAAAAACCAAAACACTAAATAACATACTAAATACACTGAATGTAAGAACATAAAAAAAAATTATACTTTATAAACTGTGTTTATACCAGTAATGCAAGCCTGATTTAAGATCTGACAATTAATCAATGAATGCTATTTATCAGGTTAATGAAACAGGAAGAATCACATGATTATATAAATAGTGGCAAGAAGATACCGGGGCTGGAACCTAAGAGAGGAAGGCTGCAGTGAGCTGAGGTCATGCCACTGCACTCCAGCCTGGCTGACAGTGAGACTCTGTCTCAAAAAAAAAAAAAAAAGAAAAGGAAAGAAAAAAAAAGCCAGTCCCAAAAGGTGGGATCATGGCAGACGAGAGGCAGGACTAGACTGCAGCTCTGACTCGGACTGACGGAGCAGTGTGCGGAGGCTTGCATTGTGAACTTTAGCTCCAGATTGACTGCAAGAACAAACCAGCAATCCCAAGAGGAGCCACAGACTGTTTGAAGGAAGTGGACTGCTACTGCAGGACCTGGGAGACACCCCAAATACTCTGCAGCAAGTCCCACCCAAGAAGAGCCTGAGCTCAGACATGCCTAGTCCTGCCCCACACCTGATGGTCCTTCCCTACGCACCCTGGTAGTGGAAGACAAAGGGCATATAATCCTGGGAGTCCTAGGGTCCTGCGCACTGCTGGTTCCTTGTCATACTACCACAGCTGATGCTCTCTGGAAAGTGCCACCTTCTGACAGGAGGCCAACCAGTACAAAAATAGAGCATTAAACCAAAGCTAAGAACCGTCATGGAGTCCATTGCATCCCCCTACCACCTCCAACGGAACAGGTGCTGGTATCCATGGCTGAGAGACCCACAGAGGTCTCTGTGAGGTTCGCATCACAGGACTCTGTGCAGACAATAAAAGAATTCAGCAAAGTTTCCAGATACAAGATTAATGTACACAAATCAGTAGCTCTTCTATACACCAACAGGAACCAAGTAGATAATCAAATCAAGAACTAAACCACTTTTACAATAGCTGCAAAAAATAAAATAAAATAAAATACTTAGGAATATACCTAACCAAGGAATCAAAAGACCTCTACAAGGAAAACTATAAAACACTGCTGGAAGAAATAGACATAGACAACGCAAATAGATGGAAATACATCTCATGCTCATGGATGGATAGAATTAATATTGTGAAAATGATCATACTGCCAAAAGCAATCTGCATATTCAATGCAATCCCCATCAAAATACCACCATCATTCTGCAGAGAATTAAAAAAAAAAATTCTAAAATTCATATGGAACCAAAAAAGACGCCGCATAGCCAAAGCAAGTCTAAGCAAACATAACAAATCTGGAAGCATCACACTACCTGCTTTCAAACTGTACTATAAGGCCATGGTCACCAAACAGCATGGTTCTGGTATAAAAACTAGGCACATAGACCAATGGAACACAATAGAGAACCCAAATACTTCCAACCAACTGATCTTTGACAAGGCAAACAAAATCATAAAGTGGGGAAAGGACACCCTTTTCAACAAATGGTGCTGGGATAACTGGCTAGCCACATGTAGGAGAATGAAACTGGATCCTTATCTCTCACCTTATACAGAAATCAACTCAAGATGGATTAGAGACTTAAATCTAAGACCTGGAAACTATAAAAATTCTAGAAGATAACATTGGAAAAACCTTTCCAGACATTAGTTTAGGCAAGGATTTCATGACTAAGAACCCAAAAGCAAATGCAATAAAAACAAAGATAAACAGTTGGGACTTAATTGAACTACAGAGCTTTTGCACCACAAAAGGCATATTCAGCAGAGGAAAGAGACAACACACAGAATGGGAGAAAATCTTCATAATCGATATACAGCTGACAAAGGAGTAATATCCAGAGTCTACAATGAATTTGAACAAATCAGTAAGAAACAAACAAACAATTCCATCAGCAAGTGGACTACAGACATGAATAGAAAATTCTCAAAAGAAGATATACAAATGGCCAACAAACATATTAAAAAATGCTCACTATCACTAATGATTAGGGAAATGAGAATCAAAACCACAATGTGATACCACCTCACTTCTGCAAGAATGGCCATAATCCAAAAACAGTAGATGCTGCAGTAGATGCTGGCGCAGATGCAGTGATCAGGGGACACTTCTACACTGCTGGTGGGAATGTAAACTAGTACAGCCGCTCAGGAAACAGTGTGGAGATTCCGCAAAGAGCTAAAAGTAGGCCGGGCGCGGTGGCTCACGCCTGTAATCCCAGCACTTTGGGAGGCCGAGGTGGGCGGATCACGAGGTCAGGAGATCGAGACCATCGTGGCTAACACGGTGAAACCCCATCTCTACTAAAAATACAAAAAATGAGCCGGGCCTGGTGGCAGGCGCCTGTAGTCCCAGCTACTCGGAAGGCTGGGGCAGGAGAATGACGTGAACCTGGGAGGCGGAGCTTGCAGTGAGCCAAGATTGCGCCACTGCACTCTAGCCTGGGTGACAAAGCGAGACACCGTATCAAAAAAAAAAAAAAAGAAAAGAAAAGAACTAAAAGTAGAACTACCATTTGATCCAGCAATCCCACTACTGGGTATCTACCTAGAGGAAAAGAAGTCATTATTTGAAAAAGATACCTACACATGCATGTTTATAGCAGCACAATTCACAATCGCAAAATCGTGGAACCAACCCAAATGCCGATCAATCAAGGAGTGGATAAAGAAACTGTGAGATATAGATAGATAGATAGATATGTATATATATGGGTGTGTGTGTGTATGTGTATATATATATGTATGTGTATACATATATGATGGAATACTTCTCAACCATAAAAAGGAATGAATTGACAGCATTGGCAGTGACCTGGATGAGACTGGAGACTATAATTCTAGGTGAAGTAACTCAGGAATGGAAAACCAAACACTGTATGTTCTCATTGCTATGTGGCAGCTAAGCTATGAGGTTGCAAAGGCATAAGAATGATACAATAGACTTTGGGGGTTTAGGGGGGAGAGTGGGAGGAGGGCGAGGGATAAAAGACTACAAATATGGTGCAGTGTATATTGCTCGGGTGATGGGTGCATCAAAATCTCACAAATCACCATTAAAGAGTTTAGTCATGTAACCAAATACCACCTGTACCTCAGTAACTTATGGAAAACTAATAGATAAATGAAGAAATAAGACACTGAAATAGATACAGATTTTTTTCAACAGAACACAAAAATCAATAACCATAAAGGAAAAGATTGATAAGTATGTTTATGAAAACACATATTACAGGACTGAAAAGATAAACACTAGTACAGAAGAAGGTATCTGCAATTCAGAGTATATAAACAATTCTACAAACAAGAAAAAACAAAAACCCAGAGTACTCAATAGAAAAATTGTTAAGACACTTAAATAGGTGCTTATCCAAATGATATTCAATTGGTCAACAAACATAAAAAAGATGAAAACTATAAGAGCAAACCAAATGAAAATTCTATAAACAAAAAATTGAATATCAAAAAAACCACATTTGGCCAGGTACAGTGGCTCATGCCTATAATCCCAGCACTGAGGTTTGCTTGAGGAGGGAAGAGGATTGCTTGAGGAGTTTGAGACCAGCTGGGACAACATAGTGAGATCCCATCTCTATGAAAGAAAAAAAAAACACACACACACACACATTCAATGGGCTGGCAGCAGACTGGGATAAGAGAAAGAATCAATGATCCTAACGACAGAGCAATACAAATTATTCAAATGAACGACAAAAATAAAAAAGACTAAAAGACCAGAATGCAACACCCCAGATCTTGGAGCTACACCAAACAGTCTAACATACTATCATTTTCAGTCCCAGAAGTTAAGGAGTTAAAAGAGAAAGAAAAGAGAAGTGTATCAAAACATAAAGACTCCTAATTTTCCAAAATTAAATAAAAATACCAACCCATCTATTGAAGAAGCTCATTAACCCCAAGAAGGATACTAAACACATCTAGTCAAACAGCAAAAACTCAAAGACAAAGAGGAAATTGTTTTAAAAAGTAGCCACGAAAAGAGACATAGTGTATAGTGCAATAAGCTTATATAATAATGATGGTTGCTCATCAGAAACAACGAAGGAAGAAGACAATGATGTGATATATGTACAATACCAAGAAAAGGCAAAAAAAAAAAAAAAACTGTCAATCTAGAATCTTCCATCTGTTGAAAAGATCATTAAAAATGAAGGTGAAATAAACACATGCTCAGATGGGCAAAAGCTAGGAGAAGGTTTCCAGCAGATCATCCTGAAAAGAAGTTCTTCAGGCCTAAGGAAAGTGATACCAGATGGAAGCCCAGACTTCAGAAAGAAAGAAAGAGCACTGGAAAGGACAAATATGTGAATAAATATAAAACACAGTTTTCTATAATATGTATGTACATACATGCATACATATGTATAAATTTCTTTAAAAGACTATTGGTTATTTAAAGCAAAATGGACACAATATATCATGAAGTTTATAGCATATGCAGAAGTAAACAATATGACAACATAAGCCCAAAGAATAGGAGAAATAAATTATGTAATAGTAAGATTACTCTATTGTTTGCAAATTTGGTAGGAAATTATTTGAAAATAGATTGCAATAAACTTTAATGCATATGTAAACTCTAGAGCAACCACTAAAAACAATAACATAAAGAGGTAGAGCTAAAAATGTGATAGAAAAGATAAAATGAGATAAGAATATATTCTGTTCACTCAAAAGAAGGAAAAGAACATATGAAACTAATAGAAGACAAATATCAAGATGGTAGACTTAAAACCAACCATATCTATAATTACATTAAATGTACACGGATAAAATTCTACATAAAATGACAGAGAATGTCAGCTGAGCATTTAAAAAGCCAGACCCAATTAGATGCTGCTTACAACAAAGACTGTAAATACACAGAGAGAGAGAGAGAGAGACCATGCAAAAACACCCTCCTCTTAGTAAATGATAGAACAGCGGACAAAAATCCAGTAAAGATACTGAAGATTCAGATATTATAAGCCAATGTGACCTGTCATTTTTAGAACTCTATACTCCACAGCTACAGAATATACATTCTTTTTTTTTTTTTTTCAAGTGCACAGGGGACCTTTACCAAAGTAAAGTAAATGCTGGGCCATTAAAGAAGTCTCAATACATTTCAAAGGTTAGAAATATTACAGAATATGTTATTGAATTATAACCAAGTTAATTAGAAATCAGTAACAGTAAGGTTTTTTTTTTTATCCCTAAATCTTTAGAAATGAAGTTATATACTCCATAATAACTCATTAGTAAAATATTACATCAGAAAGTCAACTCATGGGCTGGGTACAATGGCTTGCGTCTGTAATCCCAGCACTTTTAGAGGCTGAGGTGGGAGGCTCACTTGAGGCCAGGAGTTCAAGACCAACCTGGGCAAAATGGTAAAACCCCATCTCTACTAAATACAAAAACTAGTTGGGCGTGGTGACATGCGCCTGTAATTCCAGCTACTCGGGAGGCTGAGGCACGAGAATCGCTTGAACCCGGGAGGTGGAGGTGGCAGTGAGCCGAGATCACACCACTGCACTCCAGCCCGAGCGACAAAGTGAGATACTGTCCCCCCTCAAAAAAAAAAGGAGCCAACTCATAAATACTCTGAAGTGAAGATAATGAAAATACAACATATCAAAATCAAGAGAAAGTAAAATTTTAAATGCATATATTATGAAACAAATGAAAACCAACAGATTAATGTTAAATCTTAAAAAGCTAGAGAAAAAGATACATTAGTGTAACTTAAAAAAATACAAGAAATTAATGAAATAGAAAATCTACCAACTACAGAGAAAACTACAAAATCAAACATGAATTCACTGAAAAAAAATGAAAATTGATAAACTCCAAGCTAAAATTATTGACAGAAACAAATTATCAATGTTAGGAATAAAAGAAGAAATTTCACTATAGATTATAAAGACATTAAATGGACAAATGTGAGATTATGAACAGTTTCATGCAAAAAGTTCTCCAGTGAAGACAAAATAAGCAAATGTATTAAAAACCACACTTTGCAAAACAGGAAATATTCACAAATGCCTAGTATTAAACATATATAAATACACTTATGCATATTAAAAACTCCTAAAAAAATCAACAAGATTTTTAAAAATACATTTTAAAAAGTTGGCAGGAGATCTGAACCAGTATTTCACAAAATAAGACACATGAATGGCCAATTAGCCTGTATGAAAAAAGCTCAATATTAATCATCAAGGCAATGCAAATGGTTCATCTATACCCTACTAAAAAGAATAAAAACAAAAAGACTGATCATACTAAATGTTGGCAAGGACGTGGAGCAACTAGAATGCTCACATATTGCTGCTGCATGTGTAAAACAGTAGAACCATTACAAAAATCCTTGTCATCGTTTAATTTTTGGTTTTTCAAGTGAACTTTATAAACCCAGCAATTCCACTCCTATGAATTTTATCCAAGATGAATGAAAACATATATAGTGTACCCATAAACACTTCTATAAGAACATTCATTGCTAAAAACTGGCAACAACTCAAATATCCATTAATCAAATAGTAGATAAATAAATGTTGATGTCATCATACAATGAAATATCACTCAGAAAAAGAAGAAAAGAAAGAAATGAATCACTGAAACATACATAGAACTCAAAACCATGGTGAACAAAAGAATCCAGTCACAGAAAAATTATTGGTTCCATTTATACGTAGTTCAAGAACAGGAAAACGAATTGATGTTGACAGAAATCTGGAAGAGGTGTAGGGGTGTGAAAATTGACTACAGAGGGGCAAAGGAGACTTCCTGAGGAGATGGAAATGCTCTACAGCTTATTTTAGAGGATGGATACCAGAATGTACACCATTAGTAAAATTCAACCTAAAAAAAGCTTTATTTTATTGTATATAAACTATATCTCAATAAAAATATTGACAGGGTAAAAAACAATATGACAGTAGAATTCCATTCCCATCCTTTTGGCCATGTTCAGGCAGAGGTTGGGCAGTGTATCAATACACAACCATAACGCTAAGAGATGATCTCCTCAGGTGCATTGAGGGTGGGGAAGAGGGCAAATGTGAGAACTCATGGTAACTAGTCTGTGTGCCCTGGAACAAAAATAGCTCCTGATCCATGTTTGACACACATCCCATAGTGGGCTGGCCCTTTGCTGAGATGCTCAAGCGGCACTATCGGCTTCGTGACTCAAAGCAAATGACAGAGAACACGAACTCAATGAACCCAGGGAAAGGGCTGAAAGAAAACAAGTGAGTCATGAAACTCACAAGTAGAAGAGATTACACTTACCTATGCCCCACATCAGATGGAAGTGACAGATCCATACATAAAACAGTGACTGCAAGATTTTAATAAAACTGAGGCAAGTTCTCCAGTCCAAACCTTTTTTTGTTCCTCTTATCAAGAAAACTCAGTAGGCATACAGACAAAAATGAATGTAATCAATCAAGAATAGCATAGAGAGAATTTAAAGGTCCTCAATTAAGTAAACATTTAGCCATTTTCCTCTCCCGGGTAATAAGTGTCCATTTTATCATTACTAAGGAGGCGAGATGACAAGAAGAGAAAGCACCATGAATGGCCACTACTGTTTTGCAATGGATAGCATCCAATATGCCAGAATGGAAAGTTCTACGCTCTGCTGAATACCACCAGACTTGATAAAACTGAGATTCTTAATTTTTTTCTTTAGGTCTTAATTAGCTTCTTGTTAACTACAAACACATTATCATTGGAGCACACATGCTAGGAAAAACTGGAACACTGGTTGCCAGCTTGAAAGCCTGGGAGGGTCCCCAGTGATTAACTGTCAGCACACTAATGGTGACAGTTCTGCTTTCTACATGTGCTATCACACTGGAAAAAACCCAACCATTGCATCTTTCATTAAAAAATAAAAGGTAAAGGAATTGTTAGAGTGGGCTTGTGTGGATCCTATCATCCTGATCTCCGAAATCCAGGGGTCAAGGGTTGGCAAATATTTCCAGTAACTCATGTCATCAACTGCCCTGTCTATTAACAAGGAAATCCACTTTAATGTGGCAGTTGGCATGAATCATTATCTCTAGGGCTGGCACTTTCAGACTAGTCCATCCTTATAAATGCACTGACTAAAACTCTTTTGTTGACTCTGAAAGCATGAAAACACTGTGATTCAGTTAAAATGGATGAGTTTACTTTTAAAAGAGTCAGTAAAACAGAGATCTTTCAAATGAGGGCAAGCCGACCTAACTAACGATCTCTTTTGTCCAATGGGGATTTGAGGGTAGGAGTTGGGGGAAGGGGTGAACAAACCTCAGAAATCTCAAAATGACAAAGTCATTGTTCAGTGTGCTTTCTACACACTTTCCCTGACATCTCTACACAATGAAATGCAAGGGTCAGTGGCACTGAGACAAGTCAAGGCAGTTCCACTCTTTTGCTTCTATAAAAGCGAGTGACCCAACCTATTATACTCAAGTCTTAGGATGGCTTTGTTCTTCACATCCAGATGCAGCAGCTTTTTCTCCCTCCCCTCATCCTGCCCTCCTACCCCCCGAGGGAAGAAATGACTGAGGACACCTCCTTCACATTTTCTTTTTCTTGGGCATTTCACTCCATAAAGCTGCAGTCAACGTGTTTTGTTTGTGGGAGGAGGGACTGGCACATTCAGTGGTGGTCTCCACTGCTGCCTGCATTGGTGGCTCAAGTAGCCCCAGGATTAGTCCTTTGTGTTGCATGAAAGGATATGAAAAGTCAGTTATTTAAGCTCAGTCAAGCTGCTGATTTTTTTTTTTTTTAGATGAGGGGTGCGTAGGGAAGAAAGGTTTTGCAATTCAGTGTACCTCAATAAATTACAGTAGTTTGCTGAGGGCAGCTGTGTGCAAGTTAGCATACTCAGAGCACTCCCAAATTTAAACAGAAAAAAATTAAAATGCCTGAATCCAACCTCTGCATCCTACCTTCATTTTTCATTTGTTTTTTCTAGTAGGAAGACTTCTTTGAGGCAAAGATTTTAGCTAGCAGAAGTCTAGATAACTCAAGACTCCATACTCAACGTTATCAAGGGCCAAGGAAGTTGCAGGAATATTATGAAAACTACATTATTATGAGAGATTTAGTGCTCACTGGTTTATTCTGAAAACAACTATTTTGATACTGTGATTCCAAAAGAGAAAACAGCCATTAAAGCCTTCAGGGATAATAAACCTAATATCTGGAATACAAACTCATGTCCTGATATTGATGGATCTGGTAACTGTCTGACAATTACCTTAATGCAGCATAATGTCACTGTCAGGCTATTTCTGCTACTTAAAAATATACGTGGTATTTAAAAAATAACTACCTTTTATTTCGAGAGCTTAGATGTTATGCTAAGAATGTTATTGAAATGACTTCATTTTACCCTCACAATAACCCTCATGGAATAGGTAGAATTTTCTCCATTTTACAGAGATGTAGCATGTGGCTTTGTGAGGAAAGAGAAAGTAAGTGGTGGAGCTGGGAGTCAAACTTAAGAAGGATGATTCCAAGGCTCTTCCATTCCATCCTACACTACACTTGAAAATTTTTATTACTATTTTTTCATTCTTTTGAGTCTGGGTGTGGCTCTGTTCTCAGGCTGGAGTGCAGTGGCACAATTGTGGCTCACTGCAACCTCAAACTTCTGGGCTCAAGTGATCTTCCTGACTCAGCCTCCAGAGTAGCTGGGACTACAGGCACACACCACTACACCTAGCTAATTGTTTTATTTTTTGTAGAGACGGGGTCTCACCATAATGCTCAGGCTGGTCTCAAACTCCTGGGTTCAAGAGTTCTTCCCAGGTCGGCCTCCCAAGTTGCTAGGACTACAGCCATGAGACACCGTCTCTGCCAAAGTCTTTTATTATTTTTATAGAGAAGGGGTCTCACTATGTTGCCCAGGCTGGTTTTGAACTCCTTACCTTGACCAATCCTCTCGCTTCAACCTCCCAAAGTTCTGGGATTACAGGCATGGGCCACCACACCTGGCCCCTACATTATACTTTGAAGTTATTTACTTACTTATAAGTGATATCTAGTCACTTTTTTTTTTTTTTTTAGATGGGAGTCTCGCTCTGTGTGGAGTGCAATGGCACAATCTCGGTTCACTGCAACCACTGTCTCCTGGATTCAAGCAATTCTCCCTGCCTCAGTCCCCCACGTAGCTGGGATTACAGGTGCCTGCCACCATGTCCAGCTAATTTTTGTATTTTTAGTAGAGATGGGCTTTCCACATGTTGGCCAGGCTGGTCTCAAACTCCTGACCTCAAGTGATCCACCCACCTTGGCCTCCCAAAATGCTGGGACTACAGGTGTGAACTACCACACCTGGTCCAGTCACATCTAATCTTATTCACCATAGCACACTCAACACTCACACTTTTAAAACCTGAAACTGGGCCAGGCGCGGTGGCTCATGCCTGTAATCCCAGCACTTTGGGAGGCCGAGGCGGGCAGATAACAAGGTCAGAGCTCGAGACCATTCTGGCTGACACGGTGAAACCCCATCTCTACTAAAAATACAAAAATTAGCGTAGCATGGTAGCATGCACCTGTAGTCCCAGCTGCTTGGGAGGCTGAGGCAGGAGAATGGCGTGAACCCAGGAGGTGGAGTTTGCAGTGAGCCGAGATGGCGCCACTGCACTCTAGCCTGGGCAACACAGCGAGACTCTGTCTCAAAAAAAAAAAAAAAAAAGATAAAGGAGAGAGTACAGGAAATGAGGCAGTGACACAGGGTTGTAGGGTTGTGAAATCACAGCTATCTGTTTGGGAACAAAAGAAAGATGGTATTGATGATTCTGCTCCCAAGGTTAACTTTCCCTTTGGCACAGGGAGTTTGGGACCTGAGATTCTATTTTTCTTTCTCACACATGAAATAAGGCACCCACAGGCTTTGTTGTCTGAAATCAAATATACGGGGCAGTGGGGGAGTTCAGATCCTTTATTGATAGTTTTTAAGAGTATTCAGGCCAGGCGTGGTGGCTCATGCCTGTAATCCCAGCACTTTGGGAGGCCGAGGCGGGTGGATCACCTGAGGTCAGGAGTTCAAGACCAGCCTGGCCAACATGGTGAAACCCCATCTCTACTTAAAATACAAAAATTAGCCGGGTATGGTGGCAGTCACCTGTAATCCCAGCTACGTGGGAGACCGAGGCAGGACAATTGCTTGTAACAGGGGACAGAAGCTGCAGTGAGCCAAGATGTCACCACTGCACTCCAGCCTGGGCAACAAGGAGTGAAACTCCTCTCCAAAAAGAAAAAAAAAAAAAAAAAAAAAAAAACCTAGAGTATTCAAAGTATAAATTGCGGTAGAAACATTCCATTTAATTAAACCATGAGATGTTTTTATTTCACAAAAATAAAATATTTATGCTGTGTAGTGTATATATTTATAGTATTTAAATTTAACTCTTTAGTATACTTATGTAACTTTATATAAAGAATGCACTTCCAATGAATAATATTAGTACAATGTAGAATCACCAGTTGTTACAACGTTTTAATGTAAAGTTATTTTTTAACACTAACTAGAGAAATGTGCATTTGCTTTTGCCACAGTTAATTCTTCTTCCTTGTTTACACAGTATTACCACAGAGCTATATATGTCACAACCTGAACAAAGGTACATCAAAACACTGTAGGTGAAGACATAGGCTGGGCGTGGTGACTCACTCCTGTAATCCCAGCACCTTGGGAGGCTGAGGTGGGTGGATCACCTGAGGTCAGGAGTTCGAGACCAGCCTGGCCAACGTGGTGAAACCCCGTATCTACCAAATACCTACCAAAAAATAAAATTAGCCAGGCATGGTAGCACACACCTGTTGTCCCAGCTACTGCGGAGGAGGCTGAGATGGGAGAATTGCTTGAACCTGGGAGGTGAAGGTTGCAGCGAGCATAGATCACACCCCTGCACTCCAGCCTGGGTGACAGAGCGAGACCCTGTCTCAAAAAACAGAAAGAAAGAAAAGAAAATCTAGTGTCCTCTCTCTCCTGAGCTTCCTGATGCTTATATCTAAAAAACAGTCACAATTTCTCTGGTACCTGGGTTTGAGACCAGGTTTATCACAAAACCAGGAAGAAAGTTCTTTTTTTTTTTGAAACGGAATCTCGCTCTGTGGCCCAGGCTGGAGTGCAGTGGCCGGATCTCAGCTCACTGCAAGCTCCGCCCCCCGGGTTTACGCCATTCTCCGGCCTCAGCCTCCGGAGTAGCTGGGACTACAGGCGCCCGCCACCTCGCCCGGCTCGTTTTTTGTATTTTTTAGTAGAGATGGGGTTTCACCGTGTTAGCCAGGATGGTCTCGATCTCCTGATGACCTCGTGATCCGCCCGTCTCGGCCTCCCAAAGTGCTGGGATTACAGGCTTGAGCCACCACGCCCGGCCGGAAGAAAGTTCTTTAAATGAGTAGTCTCCACAGTTGGGAATCTAACAGATCACTCAAAATGTCTAAAAGAATTTTGGGGAAAGGAAACCAAGTTTGTCTACCTTTAATTCTAAAAACACAGGGCATAAGAAAAAAAGGCTAGTACCATAATTTCTGAAAGGTTTATATCTAAAATATCATAGGTTCATACTAAATGGCATCATATAACTTTCTAGAGGGAGATGGGTGGGCACTAGATGACAAAATAATCTATTATTAGAGACTTCGTGATAGATATGGTTTGGCTGTGTCCCCACCCAAATCTCATCTTGAACTGTGGCTCCCATAATCCCTACATGTTGTGGGAAGGACCCAGTGGGAGGTAACTGAATCAAGGGGTTGGGTTTTTCCCATGGTATTCTCACGACAGTGAATAAGTCTCATGAGATCTGATGGTTTTATAAAGAGTAGTTCCCTTGAACATGTTCTCTTGCCTGCCACCATTTAAGACATGCTTTTGCTCCTCCTTTGCCTTCCACTATGTAAGGCCTCCTCAGCCATGTGGAACTGTGAGCCCGTTAAACCTATTTTCTATTATTTTGAGACAGTGTGTTGCCTAGGCTGCAGTGCAGTGGTGCGATTTTGGCTCACTGCAACCCGGGTTCAAGTGATTCTCCTGCCTCAGCCTCCCAAGTAACTGGGACTACAGGTACCCTGCTCATGCTTGGCATCTCTCTTCCTGTGGAAATGCCACTTTGTTCCCTTCTGGAGACCTGGCACCTGTTCCTCCTCCATACAATGTGCCCCTCCCTCAACCTGCCCCTATATCTTCTTTGCATGGCTGCGTCCTTAGTTTTCAAACTCAACGTCACCTCCTCCTTGACCATGCTGGTCCAGTCATTAGCAAACACTTTCCTTTGCTGAACACACTAGAACTATACTAACTTAGATTATTTATGTTTATTGGTCTGTTTACTATCGACCTCCTGCACTAGAATGCCAGTTCCTGGAAGCTGATACCTGCTTCACTGCTCCATGCTCTAGATCCTGGAAAAGTACTTGGCATAAAGGAGGTGTCCAAGGAATATCGATTGGTTCAATGACTATGAGTGAGGTTTAAATGAGATGGGGCAAGTGAAATATGCTCAGAGCAGTGCTCAGCCTGGTGTTACATGATCTCTTCTTTTTCATAGGACCTAAAGATTGTTTTGCCGGGCGCGGTGGCTCAAGCCTGTAATCCCAGCACTTTGGGAGGCCGAGACGGGCGGATCATGAGGTCAGGAGATCGAGACCATCCTGGCTAACACGGTGAAACCCCGTCTCTACTAAAAATACAAAAACTAGCCGGGCGAGGTGGCGGGCGCCTGTAGTCCCAGCTACTCCGGAGGCTGAGGCAGGAGAATGGCATAAACCCGGGAGGCAGAGCTTGCAGTGAGCTGAGATCCGGCCACTGCACACCAGTCCGGGCGACAGAGCGAGACTCCGCCTCAAAAAAAAAAAAAAAAAAAGATTGTTTTATTACAGAATGGAGTGGTAAAGAAAAGCATCACTAATGGGAAAGAGAGACTTTCTCTGGTCCTTAAAGGATGAAGAATTAGGAGGGTACATTTGAGGGTGAGCCACAGGTGTGCAAACACACATACACACACACACACACACACACACACACACACGGGTGCCAACAGTCTAGCATGCACATAGTTTCCCTCCAAAATGTAAAGAGAGATTAGATTTAAGGATCAGAAAATTTGAATTTTGCTCTCTGTATGTCCTTTGCAGCCACAAATCAAAGGGAGGCAAAGCAAAACAAGTCTATTCAGATATTTATTCTAACATATGGCTGCACTGTGAGAAGAGGGTTCGAGTCCCCACTGTAGCATTAGGTATTTCATGCCACTCTTGGAGGAAGCCATAATTGAACTTAAAGTGAAAGAGCTAGGATTGGAAATTTGTCTCGTGCTGAGATCTTAACCATTCTCTCCTACAGCATCCCTTCTATTGTAAGTCTTATCACATGGCATGGTAACTGCTTTCTATCTGTCCCTCCCAATAGAGTAAACTCAGAGAAGAAGGGAATTCAATTTCACTTAGTCCCATATCTCCAAGCCCAGCATGGGGCCTAGTACACCGAGACCCTCAATAAATACTTCTCAGGTGGATGAAGATAAAGGCGCTATCTTTTCCACCTCCGCATACTCAGCATATAGTAGGAGCTCAATAAAAAGCTGGTGGGAAAAAAATAAAAAGGAAGACATGTAATAAGAATGAGACATATTGGTTAAGCGCAGTGGCTCACACCTGTAATCCCAGCATTTTTGGAGGGCGAGACAGGCAGATCAATTGAGATCAGGAGTTCCAGACCAGCCTGGCCAACATGGTGAAACCTCATCTCTACCAAATATACAAAAATTAGCTAGGCATGGTGGTGGGTGCCTGTCATCTCAGCTACTCGGGAAGCTGAGGCAAGAGAATTGCTTGAACCCAGGAGGCGGAGGTTACAGTGAGTCAAGATTGCACCACTGTACTCCAGCCTGGTTGATAGAGCAAGACTGTCAAAAAAAAAAAAAAAAAAAAAAAAGAGATATACTGAAAAGAATTACAAATTCTTTTCACAAGTCACATATTTGTAACAGAAATGTTTTCCTTTTGGGAGAAACTTTGAGATATTCCCAAATACATCTAGTTGTAAATATAGTCACATAACACCATATCTGCCCATTAAATACTACAAATAAATTTGTACTATCAAAATTGTTAAAAGCTACTGATTCCAAATCATTAATATTAAATTTCTAATTAAAATGCTAGTAAGATATTATTAATACAATTATTACAGATAGGGTACCTACTAATCCAATTAGTATTTTAAGAAAATGGAAGAAGAGATTCATGATACTGGCATTGGTGCTGATATTAGGAAGTAATCAAGCACTTCTGGCCGGGCGCGGTGGCTCACGCCTGTAATCCCAGCACTTTGGGAGGCTGAGGCGGGAGGATCACTTGAGGTCAGAAGTTAGAGACCAGCCTGGGCAAAATGGTGAAACCCCGTCTCTACTAAAAATACAAAACTTAGCTGGCCATGGCAGTACACACCTGTAGTCCCAGCTACTCGGGAGGCTGAGGCATGAGAATTGCTTAAACCTGGGAGGTGGAGGCTGCAGCAAGCTGAGATTGCGCCACTGCACTCCAGCCTGGGTGACAGAGCAAGACCCTGTCTCAAAAGAAAAAAAACAGAAAAAAAAAAAAAAGGAAGTAATCAAGCACTTTAAAATGTGAATGTTGACTATCACCTCTGTTTTTGTTTGTTGATTTACACAAACATATTCTGTTTTGAATGCCAAATTCCTATTCAAAGAAGGTGAGTTCTAGATGAAGCTCTTTATGCTATTTGTATTTCAATTCTTTATGAAAACAAGATATTCAGTTTTAACCTGTGACGAGCCATTCTATGTTCATAAATGACTTGGCTTTAGAAATATTGTAGATGTTCAAAGTTGTTACAATTTTTGAAAAAGCAAACAAGAAAAACATGTTTGAACAACCTTTATAAGCCAGATATGCACTGCCAGCCTTGGCTAAATTATCTGATTAGCCCATGGCAACCCTGAGGTAACCTGCAGACTGTTCATTTGTATTCTATAAGTTATTTATTTCTAGTGATATATTTATATCTTATGATATATTCAAAAACTTCCCTTAATTCTGGCTTACCTTTCAAAAGGCCTAATGAAAAATCTCACCCTTCTTTATTCACTACTGTTGCACACCTGAGCCAATCTGAGTTCCAAAGTGACACATTACCCACTACCCCTCTGGGTTTCTTCCCTTAATACAGGACAGCAAGTGACACCCACTTTTAAATTACTGGTGTCACTGTTCCCCATCGGCAATGAATGCCAACAGCTAACTATATAAAAACAAATGAAAACTCGCAAATACAAATATTTTATTGAAGTCCAAAAATCAAAGTTAGGTCAATTGCCTCTATCTGGCCAGGAAATCTGGTCACATGTAAACCAGAATTTCCTTAGCTCAGCAATTTCATCAGGGGAGTAATAAAATCTGTGTGTGGTTTCAGACTTGCTTCTACAGAGCCTACATTCTAGACATCAAGCCACAAGCAGAGGGTTCTCCTCTCAGATCTACCCCTCCAGTCTTTGGCAAACTCAATTGGAAACAGTTCAGTTCGGACCCAATGGTCCACAGTTCCAGACTCCTACTTATAAAACCAATAAAACAATCACCATCATACAGAAAATGTAATCAAACATGAATGCTCTGGATTAAAAAGGTCACATGAGGCCGGGTGCAGTGGCTCACACCTGTAATCCCACCACTTTGGGAGGCCGAGGTGGGTGGATCACCTGAGGTTAGGAGTTCGAGACCAGCCTGAGCAACATGGCAAAACCCTGTCTCTACTAAAAATACAAAATTAGCTTAGAGTGATGGCAGTCATCTGTAATCACAGCTACTTGGAGGCTGAGGCATGAGAATCATTTGAACCTGGTGTGGGGGCGAAGGCTGCAGTGAGCTGAGATCATACCATTGCACTCCAGCCTGGGTAACAGAGTGAGACCATCTCAGAAAAAAAAGTCACATGGATAAATGCAACTACATTATTTATTTCCATAGCTATTTGATTTTAAATCTCAGCTTTAGTAAGAATAACAACTCAGCAGTCTTAGTCTAAACTTTCTGGTAAGTGCAAAGTTTCAACTCCCTCTTCATGAAGATACCTCACTTTTCTGTGGATTTTAATCTTCATTCTGTTTGTTACTATACATCCTGCCAAAATTCTTTCTGGCTCAAGAATACCATCCGTAGTTGGTACTGAAGATACGTAGTTCCCCTGTAGATCAGTCAGCTAGATAACACCAAGGGTAACATCTTGACAAAGAAATTTCCAGTTTTTTTAAACTCAATTGTTTCACTCAATCTTCGCTGCTGGGTTAAGAAGGGTCCACTTTCTGTGAGTTTCTCTGGGCATAGGAGGAACTGCTAGTCACTGTGATTATCACCCACTGAACCTGACGAGAGCCATCAAAACCCAGGGCCCTGACGTTCGAAGCATGTTTTGCTAATGACATCAAACACAAAGTCATCCAGGAAATTTCCTACTACCTGAATTTTGAAAGGGGCTAAATAAACCCTGCAGAAGAATTGATGCGGTAGACAAGAGGCCTAAAAGTCAACTCCATTTCAGATGCCCATGCAACGGAGAAGGCTACTATTCACACAGATAAGATCATGCTTCCTGTATGGCTCACCTGACTGGTACTAGAAATAAATTTTAAAAATTTATCACAGAACTGAGTCAAAGTAGACAAAATTTCCTTTGCAAAACAAAACACCCCCCTTCTTCCCCCTGAAAAGATCAACGACTTCAAGCAAAGCCATGAGGTGAACAAAGCTAACTGTCATTTTGACCTTGCTTTGCTTTAATTCAGGAGACTACTTAGAAATGTACCGAGCAACCCCCTTCATTCGGCTCAGCTAGCAGAGCTAATAGGCTTCTAATTAATTTCCAGAAGATTGCTGTTATAACTAACAGGTTTTAAACATTTGGTTGATTGGGGAAAATGAATTGAATATAATGTATTTGATTTGGAAAATTAGTTTTCATTCTATGTGCTTACCATAATAGTGTTTATTTTAAGTTTACATGATTCCATTAAGAGTCCCAGAACACCACTGGGCTGTTTTCATCCTTACAGAGGCCTAGGCAACTTAAAAAAAAAAAAAAATTACATTTCGATTTTTGTTGGCCTTTATTTGAGGGCAGGTTAAATGCATTTTTTTGGGGTGTGTGGCTTTAATAAAAAATTTTCACCTCCTAATATAGCAACAGGCCCAAATACTTCAAAATGATCCTGGCGATACCTCAGTCAAAAGCCCACTCATCGAATGCAAATCCCCAGCAGAAAGGCTCTGGCACACAAAGTAAGATGAACCAGTTACTGCATTGTTTACCACGTTTCACTTGATTTCTCCTGACAACCATTTAAACAATGAATGTTGGGAAATGTCCCTCAAAGAATCAACAACAATGGCAGGGACCAGAGCTTTTATATTTAGCTAATACTATTTTTAAAAGGAGAAAATATTTCTTCCTGAAGGAATTATGGGAGGCCTTATTAAAGACACCTGCAAACAAAACAAGAGACAATAGATCTTTATCATAATTGATAAATGAGTTATCCTTTAGATAAAACTCCTTTCTTAGAGACAATCACATTAGGATTTAACCTCTGCTATAGATTCAAGAAATCAGCTAATTGGGGCCAGTAGGATTCCACAATGTTAAGTTTACCAAGGTTATGTGAGTGGATAATCAAAAATGCCCTTGTCTCTCGGGTTAAACAGAAGTACAACGAGACTAGAATTTTCCCTCCTCATGCTGCTAAGAAATGTTTTAGATTGACATCAAGTAGCATCCATCCCTCTGCTTCCATATGTGAGACAAAGCACACGAGGGATTCTAATTATGACCGCTCACTCTGCTAAGTACATAGTGGGCCAGCCAGCTTCGGAAACTCAACCTCTGCCTAGCTTGCAGTTGCAAAGAAACAGAACCTTTCACAAAATCTTCTCGAAGTAATTAACAATCCCTGTCAAAACGTGTACAGACAATCATCTGCATTCTGTGAAAACCAGGCAACTGTTCTAGTGATGGCTTCTGAGGGATAAATAATATAGCTAAACCCAGGAGGGCACATTTTAAAAATGTTTGCAAAAGAAAAAAAAAAAATCAGAGGTCCTTGTTTGCAGTAAAAATAATCTACCTGTGAGTCTCAGCTTACTTCACCTCAGTAAACAGTGGATGCCTTCGCCCACGGGCTATGCTGTCTGCAGTCACATGCTCATTTGCTGCCTTGCTGTGTGACAAACAGGAATTCCTATAAGCATTTCAAGCCTATGACTGACTTTTCTTACAAAGCTAATTTTCCAAATTAAGTAATTTTGGTTCCTTTTACAACAGTGGCTCCACAGGAGATCTAAAGCATCTGAGCACTGAGAAAAAACAGGGGTAGGGGGACCACAGGATCAAGCCAAAACTGCAGACCCCAACTGTAGTATTTCTACTTAATGGCCTTAAGTTCACCTAATGATTAGAACTACTGTAAGCTGGCACTTAGAAAAACTCAAAGAGGTTCAAATTTCATAAAGCGTTAGCCACAGCAGCTGAGATTTTGGAATACGTATAGCTTTTAATAGATGCATTTCCAAAATAAACACTTGGGGAAAAAAAAAGTGCCCCAGCTTGAACCACTGACAAGCAGACAAAATTAAACAACAGGAAAAAATAAAATAAAACCAAACCACATGAGCAAGAGTACTGAATAAGGAGATGAGAGAGGAGATGACCTAGCATTATTCTTTAGAGCCTCAAGTTCACAAACAAAAGAAACGCTTTACAGAAGGTATTTCTGTAGGATTGTTGGTTTTTCTTTTTTAAAGACAGCTTAAGACTTAGAGCAATCAACGTGTGAAAACAAAAAAGACATTTTCTGAGTTAACTTTGATCCCGTACTCACATTGGCTTAGATATCCTTGCCTGTAAAGGCTTTGTATCCGCAATAACTGCCCTCTATTGTCCTTGTTAATAAAGTATTATTTTCACCTTATTATTACTAATCTTTTCTTTGTAAGTAACCACACCTGGTTCTATCCAAAAAAAAAAAAAAAAAAAAAGTGCCTAAGTATTTGCCTTTGTGGTAATACAATGCATAATTTAGTTAATCTAGGCTATCTTTCCGTGAGAGCTGATTGTTTCTATATTATGAAATGTGTTCACAGTAAAGCACAATCCATGCCAGATACCTAGAGGCAGACAGAGAGCCACTTACCAAGCATGAAGCTGCTTCAAACTAACCCCAACAAGACTGTATAGCCACTCCCACACACCAGGTATTACTCACGCCAACTTAGCCTCTGAATTATAACCGCGCCTTTCTTTTACAAACATGGCCTTTTATTAAGTTAACATATTACACACAGCCAGGCCAAGAGTCCCATCCCCAGCCCCCATGAAAAGGGCTTGAAAAAATAGGAACTTCCGTTTTCCATTTGAGATCCTGATGTTACTCTCAACGTTACCTGGATGAAATCTAAAAACGTCAGTGGCAGTAAATCATCCAAGTGTCCAATGTCTTTGGAGAAACGATTTAAAATTCTTCCTGCAAGAACAGGATATGAAAAATTACTCATTTCCCCAGATAGACCCTTTAAGAGAAACAATTCGCAAACAAATCAAAACAATATTTTAAATGCATATGTATTTAATATATTATGCATTCATATGAAATAAACCGATGTCAGTAGTAAAGAAAAATAAAATAGGATGATACCTAAAGAGAAACAAAAATATCCTCAAATGGCAGCGGGCAGGGAGTTGAAATGTGGCCCTGACTTTAAAAGAATTAAGGAAAAAAAATCTTGTGACAGTA
Organism: Piliocolobus tephrosceles; assembly: GCF_002776525.5. Taxonomy (NCBI): domain Eukaryota; kingdom Metazoa; phylum Chordata; class Mammalia; order Primates; family Cercopithecidae; genus Piliocolobus; species Piliocolobus tephrosceles. The sequence goes on along the minus strand of NC_045455.1, from coordinate 18,824,708 downwards.
ACAGGAGGGGATGGTGGGTTCTAGAATGTTCCCTCCTTTTAAGATCCAATCTAGGACTCCAATCCAAGTGCAAAGTAGGTAGATGAATGTACATAAACTGATCCTAATTATTTCACTAATTTTGCTTTACCAGCATTTCTTTTGCTAAGTGGCATGTTTTTATATAAATATAATGATAACCTCTGTATTTTTTTTTTCCCAGCCTGGGTTGATTGTACCTCACATTTTTGGGGAAACTTGGGATCCCATCATTTTCCAAGCTGTGAGTTTACTACTGGCAAACAGGTTGTCATTTTCAGATGTGCAAACAGTATGACAAGAACAGGTTTATTCTTATCTAAGAACACAAGAGGAAATTATGCAGGAAAACAGAAATATTATTTAATGATTGAAGACCACTGCTCAGCATCGACTTTACTTCCCCTGTCAAGTAGAATCCAAGAAAACAGTATGTCATAAAAGCGTCAGAAACAGATCAAACCTGGTTTCTAATAAATATCTATTCTTTCAAATGATTTCCTTCAAAAAAGAAAAGGAAGCTATACACACATAGCCTACGTGGATGTAGGTGACCCCTGAGAAGTTGTGTGTCTGGGCCTCTGAACTTCTTTTCTAATCAATGCTTCCAGAAGCCCTGCTTACAGATAAGATGTGCGGCCTCCTAGGGTTTGTCAGGACTGACTTCGTCCTGGTGGCTTTATACCAGGCCGCAAGTGGACCATGAATGGTCAGAGGCTGGGGACGGAGCTGCCTCCCGCTGCTGGGGCTAATGCAGCCTCTGCAGTTCTCCCAAGGCATCCAGCTGGCCAAGGGAAGCACAGGGTGTGCAAGTAGGAGCTGCACCTCGATTTTCCTGTCTCAGGCTTCGGACACGCAGACTCCAGAAAGCATCATTCAGTGACACCTTTGGCAAGCCCAGTGACAACTTTTCTGAGCCTCTAATAACACCTCCTTTAGAGGGTTGTTCTAGGGATTAAATGGGCTCATGCCTGTAGAAAAAAACAAAACAAAACAAAACAAAAAACCCAGGCACAATGCCAGGTACTTTTTCATGGCTGCTAAAAAACCAAAACCAAAAAGGTGCGACAATGACTATGACCCATAGGTTCTGCAGCATGCCACCGGGGAGGAAGCTCAACTTTTCAAATGCAGGTCCTGATGCAGTGGCCCTGGGGAGGAGCTGGAGACTGCATTTCCAACCAGCTCCCGGGGACCCTTCTGCTGTTTGCCAGATCACTCTATGCAGGGTGAGAGGTCAGGCTATTATTTTATCAGCTGTACTTAAGAAACATTAAAGTTAGACGAGTATTTTTCTTACAGATTCCTATGGATTTTGTCATCTTTCTTGTTATTTTTTCTCATCTCAACGTATCAATACCAGAACAAGGAAAATATAAGCTAAAAAATTAAAGACATAATTAAAACATGAATTATTTCTTAAATGGAAAAGTTAACAATGTTATAACATAGGCAATATTCAGAAACATTGCAAGTACAGTTCAGCTTTTAAAAAGTTGAAAGCAATATTCAAATTTAAAAAAAAAAAGAGGCCAGGGATGGGGCTCATATCTATAATCCCAGCACTTCTGAAGGCAGAGGTGGGAGGACTGCTTGAGCCCAGGAGTTCAAGACCAGCCTGAGCAACATAGCGAGACCTCATCTCTACAAAAAAGAAAAGAAGAAAGAAAAAAAGATAAAAAGGCTACATAAATGAAGAGTATGTGAAAACCAACTCTTTATCTTGACCATTTGAGAGAATGTTAAAATCTGAGAGACCCATGGTTGGAAAACAGCATATGATACAAGGAAAACAAAAACAACTGAGAAAGCCCACTTCCTCACACAGCTACGCCAATAACTGAACTGAATGTCAAAGATCAGCTGAAATAGAAACTCTTATCAACAATGATCTGAGTGTAGAAAGTATAAGATTAGAAGGTTCAAGAGTTACTTTCTCGTTCTAAGAAACAATTTAAAGACTGGTGTTTGCAAAAAGAATATTTTCCTGTTTTAAACTTTTTTTTGAGACGGAGTCTCACTCCGTTGCCCAGGCTGGAGGAGATCTCAGCTCACTGAAACCTCCGCCTCCCAGGTTCAAGCGATTTTTCTGCCTCAGCCTCCAGAGCAGCTGGGATTACAGGCACATGTCACCATGCCCAGCTAATTTCTGTATTTTTAATAGAGACAGGGTTTCACCATGTTGGCCAGGCTGGTCTCAAGCTCCTGACCTCAGGTGATCCGCCTGCCTCAGCCTCCCAAAGTGCTGGGATGACAGGCGTGAGCCACAGCACCCGGCCCAGAATATTTTCATCTGGCTTCGCAGTAGACTGTCATAATTAGAGCTGAGATGTCAAGTTCATAGCCTCATAGTCATTTCCCCAGAGGTCTCCAAATCAAACACTTATGATAAATTCCCTGCATGCACATGCCACACCTCTTCATCCAAATGACACATGGTCCCTGCTGGAGCATCTCCAGGGATGTCGAGGGAAGAGGAGTCACTGTTTCCTGAGTACCAATCTATTTTCGGACTGTTCTGTTAGACAAGGCTTGCTTACATTAAACCAAAGCTTGCCTTCCAGGTACTTCCAACCATTGCTGCTGATTCTGCCCTTACAATCATACAAAGTGAATGGAATTTCTCTTGACAGGGCAGCTCTTCAACTACTTGAAGAAAGTTAATCACAGGTTTTCCAGACTTCTCACAGGCACCTATCCCTCGTGTACCTCCATTATCTCTCGTAACACACAGGGTTCTATCTTGGCCATTGCCTCAGCACACAGTCAGGTAGCCAGCCTCTCTTAATGCCTGGTACCCAGGATAAAAACCAATACCCCAGGTACTATCTGCATATCTCAGGGTCAGGATATGATCCCGTGACTAAGCCCACAATCATGTAAATTCCTGCAGCCAGATGACATTTTGGACTCATATTTAATGTAAATCTACACCACTCCAATCCTGCATGATGGCACAGGTAGATTTTTGGGAGCTGGACAATAAACAACTATTGAGAGTGAATCCCCATGGACCCCAAAATTCAATTTCTAAGAGGTATCTCAAGGCATTAATAAGTGCATCAAAGATGGTCAATGTGGTATTTGGCAAATCAGAAGCAGGAAACAACCAAAATGTCTGAAAAGGGTCTACAGTAAGTTATGAGCACATTAAAACTTTCCTCTGAGAGAGACAGAGACCAAGCTCCTTTGAAGTCGTAATCCCACATACACAGTCAGGTTCCTCCTAACTTTCTTCCACAAGATAGAATATTATGAAAGGTGTTAATGAACTTTTTGTCAAAATACAAATTAATAAACGACTCTATTTTACAAACTGATTCTAGAATCTAATCTGAAGTTAAAGTCACCTCCGGAATTCTAATACCTCTCCCATAACTAAGACTTTTCAGTTCCCTTATAACCAAACTACAAGTTAAAACTTGTAAGTTCCCCCATGTCTATCGTGAGCCCCATTCTTTTTTGTAACGAAAAAGTATATTTAAATATGAAAATATTGAGGTATATTTGCAATGATGCATATTTTACATCTCATAAAACTCACCCATTTCAGGCATCCAATTCAATGAATTTTAGTAACTTTACTGAGTGATGCAGTCATCACCAAAAATAAGTTTCAAGACATTTTTATGCCCCCAATAAGCTCGCTCATGCCACTCGCAGTGCCTCTCTATGCCCACTCCAGCCTCAAGCAACTACTCTCTGCCCTTTGCTTTTTCAGTATCTTTCACGGAAAAGGAATCACACAATATGTGATCTCTTGCGTCTGGCTTCCTTCCCGTACCTCAAGGTTCTGAGGTTCACCCATGACATAGAGTGTGCCGCTCATTCCTTCCTGCTGAGCCCATTCTATACCACAAAAACGGTCTTAGGTATCAGCAAAAAAGACCCCATCAGGCCATGCTACCTCTGGCCTTGAAGGTAAAAGGAGATGTGTTTAGTGAACTCTTCAATATTATAAACTTCTTTATAGGTATCCACACTTACAGCTTCACTGATGGTTCTGAAAGCTAATACTTTTGATAAGAATTGGCCTTTGAGTCAGGCGCGGTGGCTCATGCCTGTAATCCCAGCACTTTGGGAGGCTGAGGCAGGTGGATCACAAGGTCAGGAGTTCAAGACCAGCCTGGCCAAGACGGTGAACTCCTGTCTCTACTAAAAATACAAAAAACTTAGCTGGGCATGGTGGTGGGCACCTGTAATACCAGCTACTTGGGAGAATGAGGCAGAGAATTGCTTGAGCTTGGGAGGCAGAGGTTGCAGTGAGCAAAGATGACTCCACTGCACTCCAGCCTGGGCGATAGAGCGAGACTCTGTCTCAAGGAAAAAAAAAAGAATTGGCCTTTGATACTCCTGCAGAGAACTGGAAGCCAGAAGTGCAAAGAGAGGGTGGACTCTCAGGTACCCATGGTTGATGGTAGGTGGAGTGTGCAAAGGTAAGATGGGGAAACCACCATCTTGAGATGTGAGAAGTAGAACGTAAATCCAAGCAGTCTGTCCCAAAGAGCAGAGTCTATGAAATGGTGTTGAGAGAACTGATGTACGCACTCCTGGTACAATGTGGTGCCACATGGCGGGGCACAGACTGGTCCAGAGTACAGGCTGTTGGGTGGAGCCTGGAGACAGTTGCTGGGCTGAAAAGGATGACAGCATCCATGACACTGTGGTCTGGGAGGAGAGGAAGCCATGTGAGGAGCCGGGACAGCCTAGGCATCCTGGATCACTCAGCTTAGACCAAAATGAGAACCAAACAGAAGCTCTAGAAGTCCAGTATTGCGGTACATCTCATCAGAACAGGCCATCAACATGGCAAAGGCTCACAAAAGGCATGAAAGATAAAACGAGGCAGGGATAAGACATGAGGTCCTTGTCCTCCTCGGGGGCTCAGTAGCAACAGGACTCAACAATACAGGGCAACTCACCCAACCTATACTGACACACAAATTCCTGACCTATAAAATGGAGCTGATGACATTTGCCTGGACTACTTCACAGGGCCAACGATCACGAGGATCAAAGAGATGGTGATTATGAAGCGATCCTCTAAATTCTAGAGTAGCTCACATGGGTGAGGTGTTCTTTGCATTATTATTGTAGGATTATAGAGTTTAAATGGGTGTGAAGGATCCCCAGGGCTAATAACATTCAAGCTTTATGCTTTTTGTTTGCTTGTCTGTTTGAGAAAAGCTCTCTCTCTGTTGCCCAGGCTGGAGTGTAGTGGCACAATCAAGGCTCACTACAGTCTCAACCTCCCTGGGCTCAAGCGATCCTCCTGCCTCAGCCTCCCAAGTAGCTGGGACCTCTGCTGCACCACCATGCCTGGCTAATTTTTAATTTGTTTTGTAGAGATGAGGTTTTGCCATGTTTCCCAGGCTGGTCTCAAACTCTTGAGGCTCAAGCAATCGGCTCACCTCGGCCTCCCAAAGTGCTGGGAATACAGGCATGAGTCACAGTGCCCAGCCTCAAACCTTGTCTTATGAAGATTCTGAGACTCTGCCCTGAAGAATCTTAAAGAAGGAGACAGAGGATGAAGAGGAGGCCAAGCACACCCAACCCCAGACACCTCATCTCCCCGCTTCGCTGCCTTTCCCCTCTCAAACACAGGGCCTGACATTCTTTGGGACCTTCACATAGAGATCGCCTCTGAAGAAAGGGTTCTGCAGGCAACAGAAATGTTCACAGCACTTTGTAGACCAAACTCCTCATGTTAGAGATGTGAAGACAAAAGCCAATCTTGCTCAAGGTGATGCAATACTTTGTAATGGGATGGGTACTCTCTGCCAAGCCATTCTGGGATTTCCATACGGCAGAGAGAAGAGGAATGAGAAACCCCACTCTTCAGGGCAACTTCCTTCAATATCCTTTGCTTCATCTTATTTTTTTCTAAGGATAAAGCTGTTGACGATTTTTTCCTTTTTCTGATTCTCTTCTCGAACTTTGCTCACTTTCATTTCAAGGATTTCCTGTTTGCTTATGTATCCCACATCTTATCTGTACTCCTGATCTCCCAGCCCAGGGCTTACTCAGACACTCAGTTATCCTACAAACATCTTAAGCTCATCTAAATAAACTAAACAGAATCCTTTAAAATTGACCCCCAACAACCCATGCCTAACTTCTCAAACCCTACCTTAGACCTATGGCTAAATATACAGCATGAAAACGTATAAGTCATTTTTGACTTATCTTTATTTTACATAATTACCAGCATGTCTTTACTTTTCATTTAAAATAATATCATTTACACCCTTATTTATTCATCTGTCAAATCAAAGCTATTAAGTTTTTAGAAACAGTGAGGAGAGAAGAGGTAGAAGAGAGGTCTCTTCCTAACCTCCCCTTCATTCCTCCTGGCCATGTGTCCTTGTTCCCATCATGGGGCCTTCTCTCTCTTCCATCCACCTGTCATGAAGGTCCTCAGTCCCTGCTTGCCTCCACCTACCAGGATCGTAGCCTTAGCCCTTTTTCCTCTATGGAACTCTTGCTGACAAATGTAGCTCTCAGGAACCTGCCACTAATGAGAGTGCCTTTATCTATACTGGACCGGCTGTGGATAACCGTGCTGTTTTTCTCAGAAACCCTCCCCAGCTAGGGAAGCCAACTCCAACTCTACCAAAAATACAAAACTTAGTTGGGCATGGTAGCACGTGCCTGTAGTCCCAGGACTAGCTGCCCATAATTCAGGTTTCTACTCTCAATGAATATGAGTCTGTGAAAGAAATGAAAATATGAAGCAAATGCACAATCCAAAGGAAAGATGAGAGGCAAAGGGAAAACGGGCTTGGGCCCATCCACGAGCTCTGTGACAATGGCTCCCAGCTGCAGCAGGAAGGTCAGCCTTGCTTCAGCACCCCGGTGCCCTGCTTCCTTCCCATCAACCCCTTCTCATCCACAATAAGCTGAGTAGATTCTGCTCCCAGCAACCCAAAAGCTTTGACCAGAACAATACCACATGTCCAACAAGAGAATGAGTGTCTAAACTTAGATGGAGAAACGATGAATTTTGTAAACTGAAATTTCCAAATTGCTAAATATCCTTTTAATTATCAAAGACCTTATTTAAAAAAATTTAAGTTGTTTTGGCCAAACCTTTTTCATGTAGATTAGAGACTTCTCACTTCTTAAACAAAAGACACACAGCATAAAGATATCTTTTCTTCTCTGGGCACCATGGCTCATGCCTGTAATCCCAGCACTTTGGAAGGTGGAGGCGGGTGGATCACTTGAGGTTAGGAGTGTGAGACCAGCCTGACCAACATGGAGAAAACCTGTCTCTACTAAAAATACAAAAATTAGCTTGGTGTGGTAGTGCATGCTTATAATCCCAGCTACTCAGGAGGTTGAGGTAGGAGAACCGCTTGAATCCGGGAGGTGGAGGTTGCAGTGAGCGGAGATCATGGCACTGCACTCCAGCCTGGGTGACACGAGACTCCAACTCAGAGAGAAAAAAAAAAAAGACATCTTTTCTTGATAACCCAGAACTAACACTTTGAGGATCATTATTCTGACTTTTTCAATGTGGCAATGATCTTAGAAGCTGCTAGGTTACTTGCATGTACCCCTATGCTCCCAACTACTATGGTTTTGTATTATTCAGTTTTCGGTCAATAAAACTTGCCTTTTCTACCTCCATTCTTACTTTCAGTGGTGAAGGAGGAGGAAACCCTACAAATCAGTAGTTAAAACTGGGCCTGACATAAGATTCAATACACTATCAGCAAAGACATAGCAATGTTCATGTTTCCAGGGTCAGTTTTCAGAAGCTTTGTTGGATGAGAGACTTTCAGCTTACTTCCTGATTTCTCCTAGTCTGGGTGTGTTGTCAGAATATATCCTAGCTTCACCTATTTAGTATCTTAACTAGTTTTTGATACTCGTTTTCGATACAGTTGACCCTTGAACAACATGAGTTTGAACTGAGGGAATCTACTTGTATGTAAATTTATTTCCACCTCTGCCACCCCTGAGACAGCAAGACCAACCCCTCCTCTTCCTCAGTGGACCCAGTGTGAAGATGAGGAGAAGGACCTTTATGATGATCCACTTCCATTTAATAAACAGTAAATGCATTTTTTCTTCCTCATGATTTTCTTAATAAAATTTGCTTTTCTCTAGCTTACTTTATTGTCAGAATACAGTACATAATACATATAACATACAAAATATGTGTTGATCAAGTTTCATGGCCTCCAGTCAACAGCAGGTTACTGGTGGTTAAGTTTCTGGGGAACTGAAAGTTATACTCAGATTTTTGAGCATGTCTGCAGGGAAGCAGGGGTGCAGCGCACCTCATCCGCATGTTGTTCTGGGGTCACCTGTTTGGGAGACTTAATTATATACACTTTTCACACAGGATATAACAAAGTGCCTAGGGAGTGCTCAAACGACATGCTAACAACATGCCATAAATCCAGCCATTTTCCAACTCTTTTTTAAACATGGGAAACCTCGGCCAGGCGCAGTGGCTCACGCCTGTAACCCCAGCACTTTGGGAGGCCAAGGCAGGCGGATCACCTGAGGTCGGCAGTTGGAGATGAGTCTTGGCTCCTTTCTACTTACACGCATTAAATGGGAGCATTGGCAATCTTTGCACAGGGGACTGTTGTCTGTTTTGTCCTGTGCACTTTCCCTAGGGCCTGGACCAATGCTTAGCATATACACTGAGTGAACAAATAAAACAAGCCCTTCCACTACAAATATTAAGTGGTCTGTTTTCAAATTTCAAGGCTCTAGTTGCAACGCTTGATTATTGCATTCAGTCTTTCTGGCAAGTGTTTTCCAATATGGGAACATTTGTTGTCATGAAGCATCCGCCATGTCATCCTTGCCACTGTCTTTGCACTGCTGTTGAGCCGATTTATGTGCTTGTGCTCCTTCAAAGGGCATTTGAAATAAGCAGTTACAGACCGAGTTTGGGTACAGCAACTTACAGAAGCCAACACGACGGCATGAAAGCATTATAGAAAGCAAAGAAATCCAACATTTCAAAAAAGGAAGAGAGCAGGAGAGGAGATAGCAGACCCCAGGTGCTGGGTTGCGGTTGGGGATGAGGAGGAGACCTGACAGAGAAGGGAACAAGGGATAGAAGGACACGGAGGGGACACAGACCACAGGAGGGTTGAAGAGCAGGCAAGGAGAGCAGATAAGAAGCATGGCAGAACAGACAGGACAGGAAGCAGATCACAGGCAGAGATAATAAGGATATCACAGGTAACCAGAAGTGGAGGGAAAGTTCTGGCCTAGACATGGCCTAGCCTTATTTAATTCCTCTGAAGCTAGGAACTCCTCCCAGAACTTAAATGTAAAGTCATATAAGAGGTATTTTATTTAAATGGTAGACTTAAAAGGGTGCATCTGGCCAAGTGCAATCAATGGCTCTTGCCAGCGCCTTGGGGAGCCAAGGCGAGAGGCTTGCTTGAGCCCAGGAGTTTGAGGCTGCAGTAAGCTGTGATAGCGCCACTGCACTCCAGCCTGTGCAAGAGCAAGCAGGACCCTCGCCCTTAAAAAATAAAATAAAATAAAACAAAATTAAAGGTACATCCTAACTCAGACCATTTTCTTCAGGCACCACATTTGGCACACAAGCCTAGAAGAGTGTACTCAACACTGCTGCAGAAGAGGATGACAGACCCCCAAAGAGAGAGACCCTCAAAGAACCTTTGTTGCTTGTCACAGTAACTATGGGATAAAGCACCTACAGTTGCTTGTCTTTCCTCTTCCTACCCCACCTGAATGCTTACACACCAAAGAGACACAGAACGGTGGTGCCAGGTAGCAGGTCCCGGACATGACACATGCTCACTCCAGTGGCAGCTGTGAGATAAAGGCAGGGAAAAGCAGTTTGACGGGGAAAGCCACAGGCAGGCTCATGGATGCGGTGGGAGAGGTGTCCCAGTGGCAGGGCAGACACCTTGCATTGTGAGAATTTTGTATCTCCTAGGAGTTAAGCTAGAATCAGGACTGCAGTAAATCAACTAGGGATTATAGTTATCCTATAGTGAAGTAAAGGAAAGCCTCTCTAGAATAAATATGCTGTGTTTTCAAAGTGTAGTTGTTTCTTGCCTTTTCATATAATTATGACATAGTTTTGAAAAAGTAATTTCCAGGTTGTATTACGTGACATGACAAATTGGAGAAAATGAGTTTCAAAAGTATGTACGTGTTCTTTCCTTTTCTAATCAGATCCTTCTCATGTTTTCCCCCAACTGGAAGACGCTAAGTGAGACTGTCTACACTAAACGACTTGTAAAAAACCCAAATGGCTTCAAGGCAAAGGGCAACCTCATCATCTGTTTCCTACATCCAGCATCAAGTTTTCCTTCCTCTGGGTAACAATAATCTCTTACGTTGTACTCATTCCTTTCCTGCTGCTCACCCATCAGGTAAGACACCTATAATCGCTCATCAGCACCTGCTAATTGGAATTAAAGTTTTACTTGTTTCATGACTTAAAATTGATGCTTGTATGATGTTGCTCTGGAGTGTGTGTGTTTTTTGTTTTGCTTTGTTTTGTTTCTTTGAGACGAAGTCTCACTCTGTCGCCCAGGCTGAAGCACACTAGCATGATCTTGGCTCACTGCAACCTCCACCTCCCAGATCCAAGCGATTCTCCTGCCTCAGCCTCTCAAGTAGCTGGGAATACAGACGTGCACTGCCACACCCAGCAGATTTTTATATTTTTATTAGAGACAGGGTTTCACCATGTTGACTGGGCTGGTCTCAAACTCCTGATCTCAGGTGATCTGCCCACCTCGGCCTCCCAAAGTGTTGGGATTACAGGCGTGAGCCAACACACCCAGCCCTCTCTGTCTTATGATCACACTGGTAGCAGGTTAATAGATACATGTAAGTGAGCACAGCATGTAGAGCAACACAACCCGACATGAGCACACACGCAGGTGGCAGAAATAAGAAAGCACGGACCATGCCCAAGGCAGGTGGCAATGAGGAAGGCACAACAGCAGGGGGGCATCACCAGCTGGTGGGAGTTACCAGGGTGAGGCAGGGTCAGCCCTCGTGGGAACAGGGCCTGAGAATTTGGAAAGAGGGGAGAAAAATGTATTGATGAAGAATGTAGACTTTGATCAGGTGGAAGGAATGACATCCATCAGGACTGAGAGGCGGGAAAGGGTGAAGGGATGACAAATATTTGCCTAGTTGATGGGAAGAGCATGACCTAAGGTGTGCTGATAGGAGAGGACTTGGGTGTGGAATGGGAATGGAAAAGGATCAGGTGTTGAGGGCCTCTGCTGAAAATTCCTTGTACTTATGGCTCTTCAAAGCCATGCTTGTAAAGAGGAAGCATTTAGGAGGGGCACAAGCGCAGTTTGGAGAGACGGACGTTTTACACATTTGACTTTGGTTGGAGAAAGTAGTCTACAGAAGACAGTTAAGGAGATCGACTCTGCCTCTGCTTCTGTGCACACAGACAGAGCCCACACTAACTCATCCTGGTGCCTTCCTCACTGAGAGAGGCAGCTGGACAACATTTTTTACTGAGAGTCATCTTGGTTCATTCACTCATGATTGGAGATGTCATCCTGCTGCTAAAAGGCATGGTGGCTCAAGCCTGTAATCCCAGCACTTGGGGAAACCAAGGGGAGAGGACTGTTTGAGTCCAGGAGTTTGAGGATATAGTGAGCTATGATCACGCTACTGCACTCCAGACTGGGCAAGAGAGCAAGAAAGACCCCCTTTCTTTTCAAAAAAAAAAAAAAAAAAAAAAAGGCTGGGCACAGCAGCTCACACCTATAATCCCAGCACTTTGGGAGGCAGAGGTGGGGGATCACCTGAGGCCAGGAACTTGAGACCAGCCTGGCCAACATGGAGAAACCTTATCTCTACTAAAAATGCAAGAGAAAAAAAAAAAAAGCCAGACATGGTGGTGTGTGCCTACAGTCCCGGCTGCTCAGGAGGCTGAGGCAGAATTGCCTGAATCTGGGAGGTGGAAATTGCACTGAGCCAAGATCATGCCACTGTACTCCAGGCTGGGTGACAGAGCAAGACTTGATCTCAAAATAACAATAACAATAATAATAATAATAATAATAATAATAATAATATAAAGGTACATTGTAACCCAGACCATTTTCTTAAGGCACTAAATTAGGCACACAAACCTAGAAGAGTGAATTCAATACCGTTTTTCAAGACCACCCCACAGAGCACTAAATTAGTGCCAGAAACCGTATACATCATCTCAAAACTATGACACAGATACTATTCCCATTTTATAGAAGATACAGTGGAGGCTTACAAACAGTAAGAAATTAATTCCAGGATGTCCGGCTGTCAGGCATCCAGGCTTGACTCACACACAGCTCCTGGAGGTTCAGAAAGGTGTGTTCATGTCAACACCTCCATGACCTCAAGCTAATTTACTGGACACATTTGCAAATTCTATTAAATGTCTACTAATAAAAATGAACCAATAAATTTCTAGGCAGGGCTGACACAAATGACGATGGCCAAAGAAGCCGTTGACAGCCCAGGCCCCTTCTGATTGGCTACTGCCTGCTTACTGGATGGTAAATACTTTGGCTATCACTCCCGCTTACAAGGGTTGCAGGAACTCTCTCTTGGCTAATCATAATTAAAGTAAAACATTTAAAATAACTCCACCTCAAAATTAAATTACACAAGTTACAGGAGGCCGTAACATGTAACAAGGAAGTAAATGAATGAATGAATGAGGACATGCAGCCTAATAAAAGGCAGAATTGATTAGGAAAGTCCAGGGATTCCAGTTCTACCTCATCCCAGGCCTTAACACGGATGTGTGACCCAGGGCAAAGCCAAATCACTCATTGCTAGGAAGTATTGTAGGGGATTATCCTTGAAGCCGTTGAAAACACCTGATAAATTGCCTCAGGAAACCATTTTGCTAGAGCAGCTATGCATGCTTTGCTACAGCAAGTAATCATTATTTTACATTTGCTAAAAAGAAAAAAGTTAGGAAGACAGACCAGGCCATTTCCTTTACCCATGGATCTCAAGAATACACCAGGGAGGAGTGAACCCGGCCCAACCTCACTTAGCATCCAGGAGGTACAGACCCCTGGACAGCAACAGGTAGAAGGATCTCTAGGATGACTGCTCTCGAACACGGCCAATGAATGCCACAGAGTGTTTTCGCTTGGAAATGCACATGTGTGCAGTTTGCATATGATTTCAGGGGATTCCCAAACCAGGAACCACAGGACAGCAGAGCTCTCGTTAAGAACCTCTGATTCTAAGACAATAAGAAATCGCCAATATCTTGACCTCTTCTGGGAATGTACCACTGTAAACCCCAAGACAGAGTTTTTACTGTCCAGTATCCTGTCACTGTCGCTCATGGCTAAATGCTCACGGCATATCTCTAAAAGAATGAGTATTGGAGGGGTAAAAACAAGAGCCTAGAAATACCCAGCGGTCTCCAAGAATGTGTTCCCACAGAGATGGTGGCAGCAACGCGTATTTATAAAGCATTCACCTAGACAAGGAATTTCCACTTCCACAAAGACAAGTATCAGATTCAATCACTGAGATTACCTTGAATGGAAATTACCATTCAGTGTGCAAAATTGGCTCTATCTCTGATCCACATACAAGTATATGTAATACTCAAAAACAGGACAGCAAAACATTCAGTGTGAGAACGTGACTGAACTTGAAGACAATGGGCCCTCCCACTACCCACCCTATGTAAAGCAACCAAAGGTGTGCTGGAAACAGATCAACCAACACCCAAATGTGATCGTCAGTTCCATCCCTGGCGCATCATTTTAATATCTGGGAACCGCCAACAGATGTTACACCAAATTGTGTGCTAGGCTGTGTTCAATAAAAACGCATGAACTTATGTTGGAACATATATATATATATATACACACACACCATTAAAAAGCAAGGGGGGAAAATTTAACCATTGAATTTCTTCTTTAAAAATTCAGATAAAATTTTAAGAACTAGAAATATTACTATGATACTTATAATTCTACCTAAGCTGCCAGTTATAAACAGCTTAAGATACACATTACCTCTTAGTCAAACCATCAGCTTCATCTTAGGGGGAATCTTCACCTATCCAAATGCCCCATAACCCTCTGCAGTCCCATTCCTGCTCCTCTTTACACCATGGCGTTCACCAGTCATTCTAAACCCAGCAGCCAGCTTTTCCCTCATCCTCATTGCTCTTGACTTTTCCTGCAGCATCTGACATTGTTAATCGTCCTTTCGAGATGTTTAGATATGCTGGCTTTGGGGATATACATTTATTTTATTTTATTCTTTTGAGACAGAATCTCTGTTGCCCACGCTGGAGTGCAGTAGCCCGATCTTGGCTCACTGCAACCTCTGCCTCCTGGGTTCAAGCCATTCTCCTGCTTCAGCCTCTCAAGTAGCTAGGATTACAGGCATGTGCCACCACACCCAGCTAATTTTTGTATTTTTAGAGATGAGGTTTCTCCATGTTGGCCAGGCTGGTCTTGAACTCCTGGTGTCAAGTGATCCACCCGCTTTGACCTCCCAACGTGCCTGGCCTGATTTTCTTTCTTTTAATATCTGCCTCTTTCCACCCCTGCTAACTACAGGTGGTCTCCCCTTGCATCTAGAGGCTCCACCTCTCAAAACTCTATCCCTTCAGTGGCAATCTCATGGCCTCCTGGTGCTATTCTCTAAGGACAGTGACTCCCAAACCAGATGTGCAATCAGTGATTTTCTTCTGCCTTACTCCTACTGTGCCATGCATCCTGCTGGCTGACCTCTTCTCCATGCATGGGAATGCGTAACATGTTTCAATTGCGAACTGAAGGGAACCTCAGTAACTGTCACTGAACATGTTTAACACAGTCCAATAAATAACTTCAAAGGATTTCAACATGCAAAAAAAAAGCTTTACAAACTTATGCCGTAAGTTTGAGTTGCCAAAACATTTTTTATATTCTAAGAAAAAGGTAAAATACAGATTCTGGCTGCATTTCTGATCCCCAGGGATCTCCTGTGAGCTTTGGGCAGCCACAGAAGTTCGCCTTTGTAGTAGCAGGGGAGTCCCGAGTGCTGAGCTGACCTCTCCAGCCCCATGCCTGTTCCTACATCAAATAACTTCATCAGAACACAAACTCTTCTTAGATTTCTGTGGAGGTAATTAAATCACAATCCGATGCCGATTAATCACAGTCAAATAAGAGTCTGTCAGAGAAGAACTCTATACACATTGGAGTCTATTTAATGGCCAAATACTTGGCAGGATCCTAGTTAAACAATGATTCATTAAACCTCCTGTGCCACACAATGGCGAGGCTAAACTCAGTGTGAAAGAATCGAAACTCTTCTGTTCTCCCATAAAAAGACATCAGATCTCTGTGCATGATATTCTTTTCTCCATCACTTAGCAGCCTGCTCAACTGCATGAATCCGAATGTGTTCAGCTGCTCCTATGCACAGGGCGTCTGCAAGTCCTTGTTGGCCCCGAACATCACAGCTGTGCAACTCTTTCCTTCCCAACTGAAAAAGTAAAGAGCTGGACAGCTGACCACACCCACTTTAAATATTTATACGCTCTGAGCAAGGAGAAATCACAGACTCAGAACCTACCTTTTACCGCGAAGGAGGGGCAAGCTGTGGCCATTTCCCTAGAAGCAGATGGTTAATCACTCTAAAAACTCAGGATCCACACAAGTTGTCAATCCAGCAAAAATCTGTTCAACATTTTTGGTTCCCTGAACCTACCTTATCAACTTGGTTCCTTTAAATTAAAATGTCCCTTTTTAACACAAGTCCCCATGAAAACCGAGAGATCCACTTTAAGTTTGGCTGATAATTCCCAAAGACTTTTAATCATGGTTCTCAGAAGGACTCCATTACCTCCCTGGAAGTTCATTTCTTCCTGTGGCGAAAGAATCAAGGAAAGTGGCCTAGCTCTGTATTGCTGGACTTTTTTGCCTACACTAGCAATATAAGCACCTCCAGAGTTTCACCAATGCTGTCATTTTTTAAAAGCATGATTTTGGCACTTCATTGTAGATTCGAATCTGAATGAGAGATCACGAAGTTGGCTGAAAATGGGTTCTTTGGGGTTAGCTTGCAGATGCTATTGACAATTGCATTTACCTCTCTTTAAAGAAGGACTCCTAGCCAGTTTGTTAAATGCATTCAAAAGTAAATTTAAAAAAACACAAATATTGTGTAATTATTAAAATATTATTTTACACGTTCATTGAAACTGAATAACCCAGACTGGTGCTTATTTTTATCTGGCATAAGATTACTGGATAATTGCCAATCATATTAAAGCATAAAGGTAGCTAAAGCAATAAACGTTATGATATTTCTGATGTGTTCATTTGTAAAGGAAGTTTTTCATTTGTTGGTCTTTGTGTATTATTTTTTCAGATGGACTGCAAATATAATGGACATGTTGTGGATATTCCAAATTCTCCTGTAGCACAGTACTGATTCAGGACTAAGGTTGTAGGCTATTTGATGATATTCAATTTGCCACTATTATATCCTGCTACCCTACGAAAAATAAGTAAAACAAAAATGTATAATATTAGTATATAAAATTGATAGTATTTCTCTTATTTAAGAAGAAATACATACTAGAAAACATTTGTAGGAGAAAAATGTTTCATGAAAAAAAATCGTTTAAGATGATTCAGCCTCCTTCCCAAATTAAACGTATTATAATAGAGCAAAGCTAAATATTATATGACATTGCTTTCACGAAAAAGTTAAGAATCTTAACAGAAAACAGGCCAGGCATAGTGGCTCACACCTGTAATTCCAGCACTTTGCGAGGCCAAGGCGGATGGATCACCTGAGGTTAGGAGTTTGAGACCAGCCTGGCCAACATGGTGAAACACTGTCTCTACTAAAAATACAAAAATTAGTTGGGTGTGGTGGCACATGCCTGTAATCCCAGCTACTTGGGAGGCCGAGGCAGAAGAACCACTTGAACCTGGGGAGTGGAGGTTGCAGTGAGCCGAGATCATACCACGGCACTCCAGCCTGGGCAACAAGAGCAAAACTCCATCTCCAAAAAAACAAAAAAAAAAAAAAAAGAAGGAAAACAGAAAACTTATTGTATTGCAAATGTATTTTAACTTTGCTTATACCTTGAACAGTAGGAAATAAAGATCAACTTTTATTGGGTCTTCTTGGATAATAAATATTAAATTCACATGCAGACAATAACAGTGAATGTAGGGTATACTATATATTTACTATTTTTAAGAGATATACAAATTATGAACCAAAAACTGCAAAGCCTTAACACAGAAGCAAAAACATAAAGCATTAAATAAGTGGCTTTAATTATGAATATTAAATCTCTTTTTTGATCCCTGTCATAAAACCCACATTTTGTTTTCTGCTGCTCTGACAGTACACAATGATTACTACACCATGTGTATTTATTTGTCAACTACACTATGATATAAAATGATTTTGAGGGGGGAAAAAGTCACACTGAGTCTGCACATAAACATACCGTGGCAAAACAAATTTTCCTGCAAACATAAGCAGTTTTACAGTCCATCAAAGTGGTGCCAAAAAGTAGATTTATTCGCATTAAGTGCTGACAAGAACGAAACATTTCTGCAGTAAATAAAGTACATTGTAACCCAATCGTCAAATCAATAAAGTCATTAAAAATAGACTGCATTCTTCAAGGAAATGGTGAATTTAAGGGGGAAAAAGAAAAATCTTTGGTTGCATTGGAGAATGTATCTCCAAACGCAGCTGACAATTACCGATTTGAACTGACTCTTCTCCCTTCTGCCTACAAAGAAACATCTCCGGGTCCCTTATCTTTTTCATGTGTATTTAGCCATGTAAACTGCTATGTGGTATTTCCGGCTTCCCCACAGGCATCCTAGAAATACAAATTTAAAAATGCGCCCTGGTTTTTTTTTTTTCCCCTCCTTCTTCTTCTTTTTCTAGGCCCCAAACTGACAGACTATTATCACTTTTGTAGACTCTTGCAAATCTGCGCAGTGGTGTCGGGCGGAAATGTGCTGAGATTATAATATCCATTCATCTAAACTGCCAGCAGGTAACAAAATTCAGGTGGGGTGCGTGCCACCTAAATTAATTTACTACTTGAAAAAGACTTCTTATGCCAAGCCTGTCAAAAGGCAAACAGGAAAGGAGTTAAACTGTAAATAAATCTAAACACAGTTTGTGTTTGATCTAATTTTCAAGTGTAGGATTAAAAAAAGGGGAAGCGTGCCAAGGAAAGGCGACAAGAGGAGACGCGCAACAAAGAAACCTGCACAGGCTCCATCGCATGGGCGGCTTGTTTTCAGGGAAGAGTTGACCGGCCAGGCGCAGTGGCTCACGCCTGTAATCCCAGCACTTTTGGAGGCTGAGGTGGGCAGATCACCTGAGGTCAGGAGTTTGAGACCAGCCTGGCCAACAAGGTGAAACGCCGCCTCTATTAAAAGTACAAAAAATTAGCCGGGCATGGTGGTGCACAACTATAACCCCAGCTATTCGGGAGGCTGAGGCAGGAGAATCACCTGAACCCCAGAGGCGGAGGCTACAGTGAGCTGAAATCGCACCAATGCACTCCAGCCTGGGCAACAGAGTGTGACTCCGTCTCAAAAAAAAAAAGAGAAGAGTTGCCCAAAGATGTCAGGCAACCTGACGCTCCCCACAGCTAACAACTCAAAGTCGCCTTGTAGGATTTATTGACTTAAGAAAATTAAGGAAGTCACTATCTTACACCCAAGAGCATGGCTACTATCATAAAACCAAAATATACCAAGTGTTGGCAGGGATGTGAAGGAATTAGAATTCTTGTATATAGGTGGGGGATCATAAAAATGGTACAGGTGCAATGAAAAAAAAAAAAACAATATGACAGGTCCCCACATTATGAAACATAGAATGACCGCATGATCCAGCAATTTCACCTCTAGATATATATCCCACAGAAGAGAAAGCGGGGGTCTAGAAGAGATATCTGCACACCCACGTTCACAGCAGCACTATGCACAATAGTCAAAGGGCAGAGGCAACCCAAGAGATGAATAACGAAAGGATATACAAAAGGTGGTACAGCTGGTTGTCCCTCTCTGTGTGGGATTGGTTCCTGGACCTTCCACCAACACCAATATCTGCAAATGCTCAAGGCCATTTGCATATAACATACAGACATCCTCCAGTATAATTTTATTGATGTTTTATTTGTTTACGTTTTGAGACAGACTCTCACTATGTCGCCTAGGCTGGAGTGCAGTGGCGTGATCTCGGCTCTCTGCAACTTCCGCCTCCTGGGTTAGAGGGATTCTCCTGCCTCAGCCTCCCGAGTAGCTGGAATTACAGGCATGCACTACCATGTCCAGCTAATTTTTGTGTTTTTAGTAGAGACGGGGTTTCAGCATGTTGGCCAGGCTGGTCTCGAACTCCTGGCCTCAAGTGATCTGCCCACCTCAGCCTCTCAAAATGCTGGGATTATAACTGTAAGCCACCGGCCCACCCATTTAATTTTAAATCATCCCTAGATTACTTATAATGCCTAAATACAATGTAAGTGCTATGTATTGGTTACACATTACTTTTGTTGTTGTATTATAATTTTTTATTGGCTTGTTTTTCCAAATATTTTCCATTCACAGGTGGCTGAATCTGAGCATGTGGAACCCGCAGATACAGAGGCTGGCTGACTGTATATACACACAATGGAATATTATTCAGCTTTAAGATGGGAGGAGATTCTGGGCCATGCTACAATATAGATGAACCATAAGGACATTACACTAAACAAAACAGACCTGTCAGAAAAGGAAAAAGACTGATTCCAGTTAGGTCCAGCGTATAGAACAGTGAAACTCAGAGACAGAAAACAGAAGGGTGAGTGCCAGGGGCTGGAGGGAAGGGGTGGTGGGGAGTTAGTGCTTAATGGGTCCTGGGTTTCAGTTTGGGAAGATGGATGAGTTTGGGAGATGGAGGATGGTGAGGGCTGCACAACAATGCAAATGTACTTAACGTCACCAAACTGTATAGAGTACTTAAAATGATGAAGACAGCAAATTTTATGTTAGGTGTATTTTACTAGAATTTTAACTTTTTTTGTTGTTTTTGTTGAGACAGAATCTTGCTCTGTCACCTAGGCTGGAGTGCAGGGGCATGGTCTCGGCTCACTGCAACCTCCACCTCCTGGGTTCAAGCAATTCTCCCACTTCAGCCTCCCGAGAAGCTGGGATTACAGGCGTGCACCACCACACCTGGCTAATTTTTGTATTTTCAGTATAGACAGGGTTTTACCATGTTGGCCAGGCTGGTCTCAAACTCCTGGCCTCAAGTGATCTGCCTGCCTCGACCTCCCAAAATAGTGGGATTGCAGGTGTGAGCCACCATGCTCGGCCCCTAAAAACATTTTATTAAAACAACTTTCCAGCCATTCTTCTCTTAGAATCCATCATACCTATCCGTTCCTGGAGACACCATCAGAGTGTTCAGCTCTACGTGGACACTCAGGCCCCAATGTGGTTGGGTCACAGAGGAGGTACCTGCTGTTGCAGCCCCTCTGTCACCAACTGGTGAGAGAGATGAGACAGTAACAGCACTTCTGGAGACCAGAGTCCCCTCCCACCTCCACAAAAGGAGAACTCTCCCTGTAGGATTAAGGAGAGCAAAGTAAAGAACAGCCACCGCGACATCTGAGGAGAGGAATGGCGAAGGAAGAGCCTGCCTGTGGCGGCAGAGAAGGGTGCTGAGGGGACACAAGAGCCACCTTATGCAGAGAAGAAGAAAAAGAGAGTGAAGAGGATGTGGGTAAGCATTTTACGCTGCAAAGCAGTGGGTGACCTTTAGAAAACGCCATAGCAATTGACCTTTCTGAAAAATACTTTACACTATCATTATTCTTGACCCCCACTTTCCTGCCCACGCCAAATACGTTCAGGTTAAGATGTAAATGACGAATATGAATGAAATGCTACCCCACTGGGTGACATGGCTAAGTCAACGGAAAGATATTCACTAAAGCCTTCCATGCTCTACCATTTCAAGAGGAGCCCATCAGAAGCTGATTGTTCCCAGGCCAGTCACCAGTGCTCAGATGCATGAATAATGGTCATTCAGAGGCAGTAACCATCCTAGCCCTCTGTGAACTTACATACACTGAGAACAGAAGGCTAAAAGGAGGAGGGGGAATGCAAAAAAAAAAAAAGATGTTATTTTTAAAAAAGAGAGGATAGAGGATCTAAATGGAAGAAGACAGTGACATACAAACATTACCAATACTTCCAGGGGATGTGTTTCTAGCAATGAAAAGTAAAGATAAATACTTAACGGGATCAAGGGAAGTGGAGAAGGGCAAGTCTTGAGTTTAAAGAAGGAAAATGCTGTAGACTATTCTAGAAAAGTATTCTAAGAATATGTAGTGAAGGAAATGTGATCCCAGGAACAATTTAAATGAAAACAAGAGAGGCCAAGGTGGGCGGGTCAGTTGAGCTCATGAGTTCGATATCAGCCTGGACAACATGGCAAAACTCTGTCTCTGCAAAAATACAAAAGTTAGCCAGAGGAGGTGGCACACGCCTGTAATCCCAGCGACTTGGGAGGTTGAGGCAGAAGAACGGCTTGAACCCAGGAGGCATAGGTTGCAGTGAGCTGAGATCACGCCACTGCACTCTAGCCTGGGAGACAGAGTGAGACGCCGTCTCAAAAAGATTAAAATAAACAAATAAATACGGACAAGAACCATAGAGTCTGCTGGGCAGGAAGAGAAGGAAATGATGCTCAGGGGAAGTGGGGTCCTGGGAGGCGGGAAGAGGAATGCAACAAGGCAGCACCAAATGCCCAGAGGATCACCAGGCAGGGATCACTCCCAGGAGCCTGCGGCCTCACTTTCAGGGTATCTGCAACTGATCTGATTAAGTCTGAACTTGGGGATAAAAACAGACACTAAATTACTAGTCTAGCCTAGAGTCTCCTGCCGCAGAGGTTCATGCCATGGAAGACAGCAAGTGACATCTGTTTTAATTTATATTTTCAAAAGGCAGTAAGGAAAATAATTAGCTTGATTAGTGTCTCCCTTATGTGCAAGCTATTTGAAAATCTCTGGATAAGCCTTGATGGTGGGTAGGAGAGACCAAATCAGAGACTCACAATTCATTCACTATTTTATCTACCATTTAGCTATCCACACGAGACACCAGCACGAGCCTGACAATCCCACCATTTTAAACAGTTTCTAGTTTTGCTCACATTTAATTTAGACTCGTAGAAGGGAATAATGATATCAAAATCAGAAAAAGTTAAAGAGAGGCATAAAAATTGTAATTTTGCAAACTCAACTAAAGTTTTCCATGCAACTAAAGTTTTCACTGAACACTCTACATTTCAGGATCAGGGAAAATATAATAATGTCCGTAAGTCTTTTTTTTTTTTTTTTTTTTTTTGAGATAGGGTCTTGCTCTGTTGCCCAGGCTGGAGTTTAGCTGCACAATCACAGCTCGCCACAGCCTTGACTTCTCGGGTTCAAGTGATCCTCGCACCTCAGCCTCCCCAGTAGCTGGGACTACAAACACATACCATCACACTTTTGTATTTTTTTTGTAGAGACAGGGTCTTGCCATGTTGTCCAAGCTGGTCTTGAATTCCTGAGCTCAAGTGATCCACCTGTCTCTGCCTCCAAAAGTGCTGGGATTACACGCATAAGCCGCCGCACCTGGCCCATAATTCTTACATTAAAGATGCTGTTCACATTCTAAACACCCATGTTAATAAGAGAAAATATTTTGACAAATATTCTTAGTTTGACTTTTCACTTATGTAATTCAAATCACAAGGCATAAAAACTCCCTACTGTGTGTAATTGTAGGAGATATGCTTGTAAATAGCAACATGAAACCATTACTTATCTCATAGAGATAAGTAATGTTCTGTAGAAATGTTATTTTAAAAATACACCAGAGCTAGTCATTAGGACTGAAAGAATTCCAGTTTCAATCTCTAGTTAAATTTCAACTTAGGTTTTAAACCACATCTAGCAAAATTAAAACACAATTTTAAAAAATCTTAGCAAATCATGATTTTTCAGAGATAATTTAATATAAAATTAAGTAGAACGGTAATTAATGTTATTAATATTTAAGGGATAGCAAGGCTTTCATTGTTGGGTAAGATCTCAAATTTATTTTTATTTTATTTATTTATTTATTTGAGACGAGTTTTCACTCCTATCTCAAAGAGTGCAGTGGCGCAATCTCGGCTCACTGCAACCTCCGTCTTCTGGGCTTAGCCTCCCAAGTAGCTGGGAGTACAGGCATGGACCACCATGCCTGGATAATTTTTGCACTTTTTGTAGAGACAGTGTCTCACTATGTTGCCCAGGCTGGTCTCAAACTCCTGACCTCAAGTGATCCACCCACCTTGGCCTCCCAAAGTGCTAAGATTAGAGGTGTGAGCCACCGTACCCGGCCAGATCTCAAATTTGAAAATAGAAAGAGAAGCATCTGTATTCCCAGCATGAACTAGTAGTGACAGGAGCCTAAGTTATAGTCTTAAAGTTACGGATGAATTCCACAAAGGAGATCCAGTCTCAAATTGAAGCCAAAAGGTTCCTCTACAAACAGCATGCTAACTCAGAAAGACAGGAAATTCCACAGCCACACATCAATTCTCCTAGTTTGAATGGAACTTCTTTCTACTCTCTCACCTGAGGGTGGTGGACATGCTGGGGAAGGACGGGGTGGAGAATCGAACACCTGATGATGCATCAAGTCCCTGGGAAGTGCCTGGGAAAATGCCTGCCGGATGCCCAGCCTGCCCAGGAGCACACGGCTCCTCACTGACAGCATGTGCTGCTGTCTCCAAAAGGTTCCCACATTCATGCGGAAAGCACAGCATACTTCTTGACACCCAGAGTTGGTCCAGGGATAGAGTAGCCGGTTCAGGCAACGTTTTACTTTACACGGTTTGCCCTGCAGAGAACTCTGGCAAATCACAGATGGCAGGCATAAAGGTAGATAGGGCCAGGCTCTTTTCAAGGTCACTTCACACACCTACCTGCTTGTCCCCTACCCGATCCACCCCAGCTCCCAGCCAGAAGAGAAAGCAGGAAAATGTCTATTGGCTGCTTTCATAACACTTTCCAATGACGGACTAAGCCAGATCACTGGTCTTTAAAACGCTCAAGTAAGAGCTCTCACCAGGAAGGCCACGTGCATTGAGACTTTCTTACTCAGAGCACAACATCTCTGCTTTGTCCTGCTCCAGCTCACAGGCCTCAGCTGCTACAGGCACTTCCCTTTCAGAGATATTAGTCACAGTGGCATTAATTTGTCACTACAAAAAAGTCTTGCTGTTTCCCATTTAGATGGTAGATACTGCATATTTTGAAACTAATATAGAAAATGAAACCCATATTTTTAATGGGCAGTCTAAAATTCTATGTGGTAGAATTAGCATTTAAGTGGGGGGGGGGGTAAAATCATTAACTCCCATATTTTAAAGGAAGAAATAACGAAAACAAAAATAAAATGTGGAAATAGAGGAAACGGGAGAGGCACCCGCAGGTCAAATGCAACCCCACAGGAAGTTTTCCTGCTGGGGTCCCTCATTCGAAAGACGGGGGCTGGGGGGGGAACTCCAATGTGCACAGGTTCTTCAGGCCCCATCCAGAACATTCCTTAAAGCACGATGTGGACACCAAGAGTGCTTATTCGGTTCTTTTAATATAAATCATTTTAGGGACTGGTCCAAATGTTGCAAAGAGTTCACAAGACACAGGTCTTTGATCTCTGTGGCTTTGCCATGTATGTTTCTAACATTTCTGGAATGCACCCAGGGAGGCAAACTGCCTGACAGAGAACACTATAAATATCTGAATAAATACATACATACAGACATCTGGAACCCTGATTAAGCACCAAAGTTTTCTTTGGGGAAAGTGGGTGGGGGGGGGGCACCAATACTGAACAGCATTTTTATTTTTACAGAAAAAGGACCAATTCTTTCCTTATGATAAAGCCCTTAGAGTACTAATGAAACTTTTAGAAGTTCAAGTCTCTAAGTCTGTTGCTGCCTTTCTACACACAAGCAAGTTACACTTTACCAATTAAAATTTTACTGCAATTCACTTTTTAAATGACCAGTGGTAAGTGAATATTTATGAAATAGAGGTCATTATTTATAAGAAAATAAACCCAGGAAATACACTAACTTGCCCTG
Source organism: Piliocolobus tephrosceles (assembly GCF_002776525.5). NCBI lineage: Eukaryota > Metazoa > Chordata > Mammalia > Primates > Cercopithecidae > Piliocolobus > Piliocolobus tephrosceles. The sequence continues at coordinate 18,799,523 of NC_045455.1, read as the reverse complement.
GAGTTTCAAACTAAATGTGTACACGTCGTTATGCAATAATTTTCGGGATTAAAGAGATAAAACTTGTTGGTTTACTCCTCTTTGGGAGGTGCTTGGAACAGCAATAAACAGTAAGAAGACAGACTTTATTGCTATTATACTCAATGCAATTAAATGAAAATCAAAGAATCAAAATGGCCACAAACCATATGGTGAAATGTGAACAAAGTGTCAGATAGTTACAAAATTTCTGACACATTAAAATAAGCTCATGTTTAAAACAAACAAACAGCAGGGCGTGGTGGCTCACGCCTGTAATCCCAGCACTTCCAGAGGCCCAGGCAGGTGGATCACGAGGTCAGAAGATCGAGACCATCCTGGCTAACACGGTGAAACCCCGTCTCTACTAAAAATACAAAAATTAGCCAGGTGTGGTGGCTGGCATCTGTAGTCCCAGTTACTTGGGAGGCTGAGGCAGGAGAATGATGTGAACCTGGGAGGTGGAGCTTGCAGTGAACTGAAATAGTGCCTCTGCACTCCAGCCCGGGCGACATAGCGAGACTCCGTCTCAAACAAACAAACAAACAGACCAGGCACGATGGCTCATGCCTGTAATCTCAGCACTTTATGAGGCCCAGGCAGGAGGATCACTTGAGGCCAGGAGTTCAAGACCAGCCTGGGCAAAATTGTGAGATCTGGATTCTAAAAAAAAAGTTTAAAAATCCAAATGAGTCCCCATTTTTACTCTTACTAGGTTCCCTGATGAAATGGAGCTCCGGCAAGCACAGAAAGGTGACATTATCAGGCATCCATTTTACTGAACACAAAAGCTTCCTGTTCCAGGGATAAAGTTTAAAGTCCTTCATCTGCCCTGCATGGCCCAACCTGGCGTGGGCAGGCCCTCACACCACCTGCTCTGCAATCACTCCACGCCAGCTGGGCAGCTCCTTTCCCTTACCTCCAGGGCTGCTGTAGCCCCAACCACCCGTCCCCATGACAGGTCCACGAGAGATCCTTCAAGGCCCACCCCACCTCAAATCTGGTTGGCTTGTGTCCTGTACTCCCATGGCCCCTGGGCCTCTCCTTCCACGGAGCCAATCCCAAGCCCAGCCATCTATTGCTTACTGCGTATCCATCTTCCCCACAATTTTGATGACCTCTTGGCCTAGCTCCAAACACAGTGCCTAGCTCAAGATAAGGCTCAATGGGATTTCTGAGTGGATGCGTAGAACTTAAGTGAAAGTTTAGAAACTGGCATTTTCTATATTTGTGCTGTTTACAAAAGAGACATGATGGGAACATCATTATGAGAACTGAGACCAGTGTTGTGGCTGGACAGGATTGACCACCCAAAGGAGGGATGAAGGAGGTCACCAAAGGTTGATGTCAAAGGTGGGAAAATAAATAAACACCCAGCAGTCAAATTCAAAACAAGAACAATGTTCCAGCTTCTTCCTATGGCAGCTGCAACCCAGAAACTTGACCCTGTTACACAGAAACATGAGGGCAAGCTGTGTAGGGGGCGAGCAAAATACCCACAACCCCAGGAGCCCCTCCAGCCTTGGCACCTCCACAGCTCATGCCCAATGGGGCCATGAGTGCTCAGAAACAGCACTCATGTTTATATGGTGCTACTTGGCCACCGCCTCCAGGAAGGCAGGATCTACGGACATTGTTTAAATGCAATTTAAATCATAAGATGAGAATTCATCTTGCTCTCTGCTGTATGTTCCTTCTTTGCAGCTTCAAGATATTTAACCGTCCCAGAGTCATATTCAATAGTTCTTTCCTGTATGCAATTCATACCTGTATATCTCCCCAAATTGACAGTTGTCCTGGGGGGAAAAAACAAAAAACAAACTCCAATGCTAAAAGTCTGGGTGGTTAGTCAAACCTATACCAATATGTGCTTCCATAATTGCCAGGACATCCCTTGGCACGAAGCTGGCAACCATGCAGATGGAAGGCTTCCCACTCATTCCATGCTGACCTCCTGATCTCTAGTTCTCATTCTGATCTGGTCTAGGATCTACTGCCAAAGTCAGATTCCGTGTGTGGCCTTGACCATCTCCATGCCTCATCTCTCCCTACTCTTGGACAGATCCACCTACTCAGTCTTACCTTCAGTTCTGCTTCTTCCAAAAGTCTCCTCACTCATGATGTCAACCACTGAAAACCTGAAGCATCAGTGCTAGCCCAGGGCACTCCCACCACACTGTAACTGGTACACCTACGGGGCTCTATGTTTCCTCAACTCTGGGGACTATCCCCAGTCTTTGTATTCCTTAGAGAGAAGAGCACTTCATGGACATTGCATAGCATCTAAAGGAAAGGCAACAAAGACAGCCAAAAAGGCTACAGATTGCCCAAGGAATTTGCAAATGCATTAAAACCTAAAGTTTTCTCCAGACACAAATAAAATGGACAGCAAACCATCTTATTAATTCAAGCCACCAAAGACTGTACCAGGGTAGTGGCCCTAAGAATCAATATGGATATCTTTTTTTTTTTTTTT
>NC_045455.1:18779471-18796929 GCF_002776525.5 Piliocolobus tephrosceles | reverse complement strand
TGGCTGGATCTCAGCTCGCTGCAAGCTCCACCTCCTGGGTTTACGCCATTCTCCTGCCTCAGCCTCCCGAGTAGCTGGGACTACAGGCGCCCACCACCTCGCCCAGCTAGTTTTTTTTGTATTTTTTAGTAGAGACGGGGTTTCACTGCGTTAGCCAGATGGTCTCGATCTCCTGACCTCGTGATCCGCCCGTCTCGGCCTCCCAAAGTGCTGGGATTACAGGCTTGAGCCACCGCGCCCGGCCTAATATGGATATCTTTACAGATACTTAAAAAGATATCAACAGAGTAAATGCCTTTTATGCATTCTCTTGGCACAAAAATCTGGGAACTAAGGAGAGAGGAGAAATTTCTGTATACGGAGAAAAGAGCTTCAAATCCATAAGGAAATCGTTTAGTTGAACTTTAAAGAAAAAAAAAAGATAACATCACAAATTCTTTACTTGCAGGATCTGCCATAGCGTCTGTCAGTCATTCTTGGTAAAACCCAGCTAACACATTTGCAGTTATATTCTTGGCCTAGTATTTATGGATTTCCATGGCTAATTTTTTCATACTAGTTCTTCCCTTTTCCTCCAAATCCATATTCTGTTCGACATTTTCCATCACTCACAGGTTATGTCTGCTATTGTAACCTACAGGAACAAATATTCATCTCCTAAGAGCTATACTGCACAAGCTTTTCATGCCTATTATGGGAAAATCAGGCTTCTGCAGGACATCAAAGTCCTTTCAGACCATGACCTTAACTGTGTTCTCACCAGCATTCAAAACTTGGTTGCATTAAATAATACTGGTGGAGGCTCATAATGAAATAAAATCACTACAGGATCCCAATCTCTCGGGCAGTCATGGACTCTGCATCCCTCAGATGAAAAGTCGTGTTGCTCATCACTGAAAGGTTTCCTTACAGCTGAACAGATCTACTAGTTACAAATCTGAAATTGCAAATAGTTTCACCAGAAAGGAGTAAAAGAGCTTTAATCCACTGATATTACAAGTCAGAGGCAAAGACAACAGCCAGCACAGGCTGAAGGGGTCAAGATATCAAATGTCATGAGATGTAATCAAAACGTTAAATATTCTTAGACTGTTTAGGTTGATTTACTTTTCACTGAGTTTCACTTTGTTTCTCTTTTTGTCTAAATGCATTATTTATCATCCACGTGTTTTGGCCCAAAATTTGTCCTCAAATTCAGCAAAGAAAACAAAAAGTTTCAAAAGTCAAAGAACTTAAGAAGCCTCTGAGGTGCAGTATAAAAGCAGAGAACAAAGAATGTACCATAAATATAAAGTTCCACATGTAATCTCTCTGACTAAATTGCACCTTACACAGGTGGGGGCGGGGGGGTATCAATGAAGTTTTTAATAAACCTTAACATAATAACCTTCAACATTTTTGAAAAGAACCTTAGAAGTGAGACTGAGGAGAAACGGTAAAAATACCATAGTTATTCTACTTTGGGCCAAGAAAAGAGAAGCTAATCCAATCATCCAAGGAGCCAGTTGCTCCCTCAACAGGAAATGGCCGTGTTATTCAGTAAACCTATTTCTGTGTATTGACTCTTTTGTAAGAGACGGGGTCTTGCTATGCTGACCAGCTGGCCTCAAACTCCTGGGCTCAAGGGATCCTCCTGAACCAGTCTCCTGAGTGGCTGGGACTACAGGTGTGCACCACAGTGCCCAGCTCTGTCTTTTTCAGAGGACCATCAACACATAAAGGAAACTGGAAATTGGTTTTCCCAGAAGCAAAAGAAATAGTGATATCTTTGCTGGTGGGAATGTAAACCAGTACAACCACTATGGAAGACAGTGTGAAGATTCCTTACATAACTAAAAGCAGAACTACCATTTGATCCCGTAATCCCACTACTGGGTATCTACTCAGAGGAAGTCATAACACCAAAAAAGATACTTGCCCATGCATGTTTAAAGCAGCACAATTTACAATTTCAAAAATGTGGAACCAACCCAAATGTCCATCAGTCAACGAATGGATAAAGAAACCGTGGAAAACAGATATGACAGAATACTACTCAGCCATAAAAAAGAATGAATTAATGGCATTTGCAGTGACCTGGATGAGATTGGAGACTATTATGATAAGCGAAATTAACTCAGGAATGGAAAACCAAACATCGTATGTTCTCACTCATAAGCAGGAGCTAAGCTATGAGGATGCAAAGGCATAAGAATGACACAATAGACTTTAAGGACTTGAGGGGAAAGGTTGGAAAGCGGGTGAGGGTAAAAGACTACAAATATGGTGCAGTGCATACTGCTTGGGTGATGAGTGCACCAAAATCTCACAAATCACCACTACAGAACTTACTCACGTAACCAAACACCACCTGCTCCCAACAGCCTACGGAAATAAAAAATCTAAAAAAAAAATTAATAAAACATCATGAGTAAACCAGAAAAAAAAGAAATAGTGATATCTAAGGTATATACCTAAGTTTTAGAGCAAAGAACAAACAGATGGCTAGAATTAGGATTAGATCTTATCGTCATACTACTTGTGAAAAGGGTATGAGTAAAAATTAGTGTCGCACTATAAAACATCAAGCCTTGTGAAGACTAAATTATAAGATTTATGAAACACTATTTTATGCAAATTTTCAAATACTGTTTGACTTCTACAGCAGACAAACAAGAAAGAAAGCAAATCTCTAAAATTACTGCCAAAATAATATAATAATAATAAGAAGAAACAAGAAATAAAATGGATGAGAGAAGAATCTCTGTCTTTCTTATCACCATAATTTATGGGTGGAGGAGGGCAAGTAGCTAAAAAGTGGGCCATATACTAAAAAGCCTAGATATACAAATAAAACAAGGAAAAGAAATTTTTCAACTGGGGTCTCACCTGGATTGGTACATGTGTGACCTTTGGCTCATAAGCTCTGAGCCCATGCCAGGTTTGATACTGAACCATCAACATTACTAAAATGGTTTCTCCTAAGTAGACCACCAAGAGAATTCACTCAATCTTTCCATTTCCCACATTTCTTCAGGCCTAGAGAACAGCTGGATGGGATTCCCATGAGCTTGAAAGGCACTTGGCTGTGGTTCTTCTAACAGGAACCTCCTGAGATTCCCCTTCTGACCACATTATTCTGTCATTCAAAGTCTAACAATGATTAGTCCTATTAAAAGTTCAACTGCATTTCCAAAATAGCCTACATGAAATGTTCTAGATACATTTATAATTAAATTTAAAATTTATGAGAATGACCCAAGACATCCTGAAATAGTTAAGAGGACTTCTAATTTGGTAGGATTTGAGAGTTTATTCTCTGTCTCCTTTCCCTCTTTCTCTCCTTTTTATTAAAATATAAATAAAAAGTTCTCCATTGTCACTTTGGAGAGCTAAAAAGAAAAAGTGAACATACCAAGAACAGAATTATTTCCACTCCCAGATAGGACACAAATGCCAAGGAATAGCCATGATATCACCATTTCACAGTGTCTCCTATGATACCAAACACTATAAATTTCAGACCTAATGCTCTCCTAACATATGACCAGTTAAAAAATTATAAAAACTTGATTTAGAAAGTCATGCCAATGAACTGCTAGAAGTCTAGAAAATACAGGCCCATGATAACAGGCAAAAGTGATCATGTAGTTTACGGAAGTAGAAACCTTGACTACACAGTAAAAACTTTCTTCTCCCATTGTGGGACTAACTCATTTTCAAATGCTAAATCATTCTGAAAATTGATAAAAGCAAGTTTATGTGAAAGCTGAGTAAACATTTCAGAAGGTAAAGAAGATAGAGGTTAAAATACTTCTTAGTTTCACACATGTAACTCAAATTAGAATTCTTATATCAACATTACACACACACATACATATTCAGACAGATAAATGCATCCATTAGATACACGTTGTGACACCTGTTATATGTGATGGATTTTCCAGGTCATGCAAATTTATCAAATTTTTAAAAATATGATTAATAAGATATCCACATTAATTGGAAAGGAATTACTATACTAAACATAACTTAACCCATATCTGAAGGGCTGATGCGTGATGATAACATAAAATATTATAATACATAGGAATGGGCCACATAACTTTAGAAAATGCCCAGGGACAATGGCTGGAAGCATTCTCCTTGATAACCGGTAAGACAAGGAGGCCTACTCTCACCACTCCTATTCAACATAATACTGGAAGTCCTAGCCAGAACCATCAAGCAAGAGAAAGAAAGAAAAGGCAACCAAATAGGAAAAAGGAAGCCAAACTACCTCTCTTCGTAGACAACATGATTCTACACCTGGAAAACCCCATCTTCTCTGCCCAACAGCCCCCAGATCTGATAAACAACTTCAGCAAAGTTACAGGATACAAAAATCAATGCATAAAATCATAGCATTCCTATACAGCACTAACACCCAAGCTGACAGCCAAATCAAGAATACCACGGCCACAAAAAAATAAAATATTTAGGAACACAGCTAACCAAGGACGTAAAAGATCTCTACATCAAGCATTACAAAACATGGCTGAAAAAAATCAGAGACTACACAAACAAATGGAAATATATTCCATGCTCATGGATAGGAAGACTCAATATTGTCAAAATGGCCATACTGCCCAGAGCAATTTACAGATTCAATGCTCTTCCTATCAACCTGCCAAAGCCATTTTTCACAGAACTAGAAAAAACTATATTGAAATTCATATGGAATCAAAAAATAGAGTCCAAAGAGCCACAGCAATCCTAAGCAAAAAGAACAGAATCTATAAGGAACTTAAGTTTACAAGCAAAAAACAAACAACTCCATTAAAAAAATTGGGCGAAGGACAAAAACAGATGCTTCTCAAAAGAAGACATGCACACAGCCACCAAGCATATGAAAAAACGCTAAACATCATTAAACATCAGAGAAATGCAAATCAAAACCACAATGAGATATCATCTCACACCAGTCAGAACAGCTATTATTAAAAAGTCAAAAAGTAACAGATGCTGGTGAGGTTGCAGAGAAAAGGGAACACGTACACACTGTTGCAGGAAATGGAAATTAGTTTAGACATTGTGGAAAGCAATTTGGAGATTTCTCAAAGAACTTAAAACAAAACTACCATCCAACCTAGCAATCCACTACTGGGTATATACCCAAAGGAAAATAAATCATTCTACCACAAAGACACACATGGCTGGACACAGTGGCTTATGCCTATAATCACAACACTTTGGGAGGCTGAGGTGGGCTGATCACTTGAGTTCAGGAGTTCAAAACCAGCCTGTCTGGGTAACATGGTAAAACCCTATCTTTACCTAAAAAAAAAAAAAAAAATTAGGTACCACATGCCTGTAGTCCCAGATACTTGGAAAGCTAAAATGGGAGAATCACTTGACCCCAGGAAGTAGAGGCTACAGTGAGCTGAGATCTTGCCACTGCACTGGGCAACAGAGTGAGACCCCATCTCAAAAAAAGAGACACATGCACTTGTATGTTTATCATAGGACTCTTCACAACAGCAAATACAAGGAGTCAACTTAGGTGCCCATCAATGGTTGCCTGGATAAAGAAAATGTGGTACATATATACCATGGAATACTACACAGCCATAGAAAAGAACAAAATTATGCCCTTTGCAGCAACATGGATGGAGCTGGAAGCCATTATCCAAGCAAATTAACACAGAAACAGAAAACCAAATATCACATGTTCTCACTTACAAACAGGAGCTAAACACTGAATACATGTGGACTCTGTGAAGGAAACAACAGGCCAGGTACAGTGGCTCACAGCTGTGATCCCAGTACTTTGGAAGGCCAAGGTGGGAGGATCACCTGAGGTCAGGAGTTTGAGACCAGCCTAGTCAACATGGTGAAACCCCACATCTACTAAAAATACAAAAACCAGCTAGGCATGGTGATATGCACTTGTAATCCAAGCTACTAGGGAGGCTGAGGCAGGAGAATTGCTTACACCCCAGAGGCGGAAGTTGCAGTGAGCTGAGATTGTGCCACTGCCCTCCAGCCTGGGTGACAGAGCAAGACTCCGTCTCAAAAAAAAAAAAAAAAAAAAAAAACAGAAGGAAACAACAACAGATTCTGGGAGCTACTTCATGGTAGGAGGAGGGCAAGGATCAAAAAATTACCTATCGGTATTACGCTCATTACCTGGGTGACAAAATAATCCGTACACCAAACCCCCCGGCCACATGTAATCTACTCATGTAACAAACCTGCATATGTACCCTCTGAACCAGAAATAAAAGTTGGAAGAAAGAAACAGGAAAATACCCAGACAGAATTCAGAAGACAGTAATCGGTTGGTTACCTTATGCAAAATTCCCAGCACACTCCTGGCCTACTGAGATGCTTAATAAACGCTGTTATAATCTGCAGTCTGATTAATGATTTATGGCAATCATTTAATTTTCAATTACAGGCATCACATCTCTGCGGTTGCCACATAAAAACCGATAGGGACAATAACAAGAGTATTGGGCAAGAAGGCAAAGAAGAGGGTGGATCTACAGTGTGGATGCTCAGAGGCAGAGAGCCTGCAACAGATTTCTTGTTGCTTTGTTGCTACTGCAGATGAAACCAAACAACGCAAGTGACAGAAGTTTTATATGCTTAAGTTGTCAAATAAATTTATAACGTTGCTATAAAATTATAAGACACAGGGAAAGATTCCAAATGTATCGTACCTCTGGCTGATCCTCAATTTGGTAGCGAACTAGAATGTAACTGCCAAAAACCAAAACTTCTGTCCTCCAACAGACCTCTAAAACATTCAAGGGTGGGGCAAAACTATCACAAAAATCCTCTGACATCTTACAAACAACCTATTTTTGACTTTCTTAAGCTCTTATCAAATTATCTCTAAAAGAGCTGCACAGAATGAGAGAATCATCGCAGTTCCGAGCTGAGGGCCTTTCTGACATTACTGAGGTTGAATTCCAAGACTCCGGACTAGTTGGGTGTCTCTGCCTGAAGATACAACTACCTGGCAGGCGGGTGGAAAATTAGTAGGTGTCCTGTCTTCATTTAGGTCTCTCCACCCCAAATCCTATTTTTTATATATCACAATGCTAGTATTATATCCAGTCAGCACTTTATGGTATTTTAATTGTCAGTTTATTAATGATAATCGTGCAGTAACAGGAGTGATCTGCTATGTTTGGTTTATTATTCCTTTAAATGTCTTAAAAACATAATTTATAGTTTATAAGAACTAACCAGAAATCTCATTTTCTTCCCAGGTTGCTTTAAACATATTTTGCGCAAGAGGAAGTTTTAAAGTATCAGAATGTCCATCTGATAGAAATGTAGAAAGATTGCCCAGAATTAACTGGAGTGAACAAACCACAGACTGTCTCTAGAAACATCCCATGAATAAAATTTGAAGGCTCAACAATCTAAAACTGCCTTAGGTCAACTTTAACTTTCACTTGTGAAATTTGTCATTTTTCATGCTTTTTGAAAAAGGTGAATACATAGAATTTATACATTTGAACCAGTTATAGCATTTTTAAAAAAATAATGTAAGTTTCTCCTACTCCTAAGAAGTATATCCACTTCTCTGGAATAATTCCAATATTCCATTTAAATAGAACTTATTTTACAAAATTTCAAACTGTCTTTCCTTAATTACACAATAGACTTCTGTAGTAAACTTCAGCTGTATCGTTTTCAAACAAAAAGGAAACCAGATGTTTGGTACTTACATGCAAAATTGAGCTCTCATTGTAAAACCAAATTAAATTTAAAATTAACTCTGGAATGAAGCTAAGCCCCATTGAAAACACAACCAAAAAGAAAACATGCAAACAAAAAAAATACTCTATTGATTTTCTTTTGTGGCTTGTTAGTCTTGGTCATTTATCTATTTTTCTTTGCATCCAGGAAAAGAAAACACAGACACCCCTCCCAAAATCCCATTATTTTATCAAAACTAGCAGATTTGGAATTTGTGCAATTAATTTGGAATTAGTATTTTTTAAAACTACTAAAATTTCACCACAACAATTAAATAGTCAAAAAAATCAATTTTTAGCTGCTAGGTACCATATCAAATTCTTTTCATATATTGATTCTCTTAATTTTCACTCACACAAAAAAAGAATTGTACTGTTAACATCATCGCCATGCTATAAGTAAGTTGAAGCAGAAAGAGGTTAAGTAAGTCGGCAAGGTAGAACTGAGATTCACATTTGGGCAGGCTGATTCCAAAGTCAGGCTTTTTACCAAAAGGGTACCATGGATCCCAAACCACATAGTGGTTTAAATCCCCTATTAGAAAATAAAGAAAAATCCTTCCATTTGCTGGTGGGTGAAATCAAAGGACATTTTATTTGCTGATTAATCTTCAAATTTTAAATTTCACGTTATTAACAGAATCCAATAATATAATTCTTATTGTGGTGGGACAATCTAACTAAAAAGTCTCTCTCTCCCCCTCCCCTACCCGTCACACACACACACACACACACACACACACACACACACACACACACCTCATATCAATGCTTCTTAAGATAACTGTTTTGCTCAAGAGGTTCTTAAATGACAACCAAAGTTCTCTCTCATTTAACATCAAATGAAAAGTGGACATGAGAATTAAAGGGAGAGAACAGATGAGCTGTATTAGAAAAAAATACCCAATGTTTATCCAAAAATGATGAGGTACCTATTTTGCCATATAAAATTTCAAACCCTAATCTCATCCAGAACATTTAGCTACTTTGGTAGAGCAATAACTAATGGAACAAGACATACCTGAAGGCTAGGTCAATTAAGCTTTAAACTCCTACAGCTTCTCATGTGTGAAAGGAGATGAGAGTGGTTAGAACATTTGGCATCAAGGTAAATTAAAGCTTCTTCTGTTCAGTTTTTAAAATTCTCTAACGTATGAGCGAAACCTATTCATCTAGTCTAAAGACTTGACAATTCCTTAACAAACAGCAGCTTATCTGATTGTATGATAAAACTGCTGATGGCTGGATTACACAGGTGTTCCCTTTTATTACTCTGGCTATTTATGTCAACAACTATTTATTTAATCTTAAAGTGAAAGAAGAACACTTTTCTAGTAACACTGATCACTCATCATCCTGAAATGTATGTGTTGATTTTCCTTTCATTTACAGGACCACATCAAGATGAACTTTTCCAACTTGCCACCAATAAGAAATACTTCTGTCTACAATACAGTTCATCAGTAGAACTTATTAAACTATACTTGACTCCCTCTTCATTTTCATGATAAGTAACAGGGAGTATATAGAGAAGATTTATATTCGCATGGGATAATTGTAAGATGTTACTACCATTTTATTCTCCAAAAAGAGAAGAAGAATAAATTTATAGTTCCCCCAAAGGAAATAAATTTTATGCGCCCAGGCCATTCTGACACCAACAGGAGGAAAAAAAAATTAAAAATAATGACTACTTTAAAAAAAGCAACCATTTCCTTCCTACTCTACTTTTAAATATTTAAAGGTAATGAAAAAAAAGGATCCATGATTCTATGCCTCAAAGCACCACGGCTGATCAAGGTATGTGGAATTATCTGTGGAGAAAATATATTTAAGGGTAAATCTACTTCAACTATATTCCCTGTTCCAATATCATTGTGCGGAACACAGAAAGAACTGGGTACACTATTTTTTCCTACCACCCTCAAAATCTCTGAACTCTTCTATTATGTGCTTCTATCAGAGTGAGGAATGAGACCAGTCACTGAAGCAAAAGAACATTTCTATAAACTTCCACTTGAAGTTCAGAGAGAAGTCTGATTAGCTACTATCAGGCTGAAGATCAACCAGTGGAGATATACTGTTTTCTCAGATGGTGCTGCACAGTTTCAGAGACAGGGTCTCATGCTGAGTCCTAGGCTTGGGGGGCAATACAGTAACCATAGCTCACTGCAGCTTCAAACATTCCTCCCACCTCAGTCTCATGAGGAGCTGGTACTATAGGCACACGCCACTCTGCACAGCTACGTTTTTTTTTTTTTTTTTTTTTTTTTTTTTACAGATGGGGTCTTGCTATTGTCCAAGCTGCTTTCAAACTCCTGGCCTCAAGCAATCCTCCTGCCTGAGCCTCCCAAGCTGGGATTGTATGACATGAGCCACCACGCCTGGCAAGCATGACTGTATTTGGAACACTGTCTGCCTAAAGATATCTAAACACCAGAGCAAGTCTGAGACAGGCTTTCCAGGTGTTCAAGAGGTTGGAACATTTGCCCATGTGATATAATCTATTAAAATGCAAATGCAAACAAGACATGAAAGGAAAATGTTTCCAGAACAGAGAACTTGTTTTTAATAAACTTCCTCTCAAAATGTACTTGTTTTTTCCTCTCCCTCCCTCCCCCTTCCCCACTGCCAGGGCCTCAAAATGTACTTTGAAGCTTGTCGAGTCTTTATTTGAGATATCAAAGAGCTTCTATTTAAATAAGCAAGAAATTTCTCAAATATTAATCCTGGTGACCAAGAATGAGAACACTCAGTGGATCATAGTTGATTTCATGATAACATTACTTACAGGGAAAACATCATTACTTACGTTCTTTCTCCTATCAATACTTCTTAAAGCCCAAAGCGTGTGCTGGTACTTGCAAAGGGCAACACTGGAGGTCCCTCCCCTTTCTCCAACACACTTTCCTGAGCTGAACTGTAGCACTTAGACCTTCCCCAGTGGCTCAGAAAAGCCTCTAAGAGGCCCAGTCAAGAGTCTGGCTAGAAATTGTGAGTCTACTATAAGCTTAGAGATTATGATCTGAAATAAAGAATCATTTATTTTGTTTCCTGAACACCTCTGCTACTCCCACTGGTATGATTTCATTTTGAACACAATTGGTTTTGAAGTGCCGAAAGAACCGTTTTTGGAAATTTTATAAAATCAAGGCCAATGAATTATGAAGAAGACATATCCGATGGAGCTACGCTCGTGTGTCTTCTGTGTATCTAGAAGAGTATCTAGACTTCCATTTGGCAGCTGCGTTGATTTTAATATGCACCTTTTTGATAGGAGATCATAGATTCTTACACAGGATGGCTTTTAGAAATAATCCATTGTTGGTCTAGTGCGGTGGCTCGCACCTGTCCCAGCACTTTGGGAGGCTGAAGGCAGATCACTGACGTCAGGAGTTCGATACCAGCCTGGCCAACATGGTGAAACTCCGTCTCTACTAAAAATACAAAATTAGCCGAGTGTGGTGGCACGTGCCTGTAGTCCCAGCTACTTGGGAGGCTGAGGCAAGAGAACTGTTTGAGCCCAGTGGGCAGAGGTTGCAGTGAGCTGAGATCACACCACTGCACTCCAGCCTAGGCAACAGACCAAGCCTCTGTCTCAAGAAAAAAAAAAAAAGAAGAAGAAAGAAGAAAGAAAAAAGAAGAGGAAGAAGAGGAGGAAGAAGGAGAGGAAGAAGGAGAAGAAGAGGAGGAGGAGGAGGAAGAAAAAGAAAACTGTCTGCAACTATTTAAGTTTGCAAGTCCCTTGAAAACAGGTACTTTTGTTCCAATGTTTGGGACCACAGGTGACAATGAGTAGAAGACCAATAAATGCTTGATGAATGAAAAAGCCTCCTTTTACCTGTTAGACCCCTGAGGCTAACAGAAGTGACTGAGTTAGTTCCCACAAACTATGATCCTAGTAGAATTGGGGCATCTCAACACATCAACTCCTTGTGCAAGAACTGATTTTAAATGTCTACTGATGATTTTAAATGGATTAATTCCTCTCTTTACTTCTTAAGGGCATGTAGTTTATTAAACAAAACTATACAGTACCAGACATTTAACCCACAGAGTGTTAAAAGTCACCTTCAACACACAACTAAACCCCAAAGAAATTTATTAGGTGTTTGACAGTTGCATTTCTTTGACTGGGAAACAACAGGAGAACTTGGTCTAGTTCCACGAATCACAGCTTCCAAAGAACCAATGTATGGTTTTCTGTTCAGGCCATCTTGTATCAGAAACAAAGTCCACCACAAGTAATCTATTACAAACTGTACTTTTGAAAAAGAAAATTGGAGGCAAGAGTTAAATTTAATATAAGTACCAGCTGTAAGACAAAAAACACTCTTAACTTTATTTCAACACTGTAAAGTCCCATTGTTCTTTATGGGTGTTGCTTAAAGAGATGCAAATGCACTCTTGGAACTATTTCTTGTTCTGTCCAGCCAACAAATATTTACTAATCAGATACAGTGTATCCAATCCTGGGTTCAGGGGATTTAGCAAGGAAACAACAGATAAGCTCCAAGAAGACAAGGGGAAAACAAGACAGGGAAGACAAGGGGAAAACAAGGCTAACACAAGACAAGGGCGGTAAATACATAATTACCTAAATTAGAATGTAACTATTATTTTCATAAATACTATCAAAAACTTGATAAAAGCAAAAAAGTTTTAAACTTTATGGAAAACAAAATATCACAACCCCAATGTTGTAAATATTCTAATTTTTTTTCCAGTGTCTTAACGGCAATATAAATAACCATATTTATAATAAAGGCGGCAGGAATAAAATAATGGAATATGAAAACTCCAATTATAAATGAAAATCAGTTCTCATATAAAACTCAAATTAAACTCCAGTTATAAATGGAAAACTCTCAAATTAAAACTCCAGTTATAAATGAAAACCAGAGTTCTCATGAGAACTCCAAAGTCAAATCTTTGAGGGGAAGCAGTTGGCCTTAGAGTAAAACAGAACAGCGTTTCAAGCTAGCAAATCCCAACAACTGCCACTCAGTGTCCAAAAACTATGCTTTGTACATATTAGGCTCTCCGTAATATACTTATCAATATTTATTCACGTTGTAATCGGCCACTGCAAGTGGCTAATGGAATATTACTAGGTTATTCCAGAAACAGTGTTCTATTTTCTCTAGAAATGGTTATACAACAGCTAAGAACTAAGTCATGAAGATACTTTCTTTTCTGACAATAAGGTCACAGAGAGTTAACTGTTGATCTAACAGTGGGGGGACAGTTTTAAATGACCACACTTGAATTACTACTATCAGTCACACATCCCATAGGCTAATGACAAATTACTAAGCACACATTAACAGCAGATATTGGGATATGCTACAAAGTCCTGAGTTCCAAGTTAGCTGAAGGTAAAGATAAAGACAACACATATCAAATCAGTTAATGGGGGGCATTAAAACCATAGCCATGGCCATTAGACTGAAGTGGAGAAAGAGACAGAGAGATACAGGCGTATACAAATACATGCAGGTATCACATTATATACACTATAGGAAAACAATTTAATACAATTAAGTAAAATGTCATCTTATAATTTCCTGAAAAATTACACGATTACCATTTTGAACAAAGCACACGCTTCCCTAATTTTTTATCTTTTTAACATTTTATTGGACAACCACAAACACAGTGCTTTCTCTGTTACTAAGTTGTCAGTATTTCCATGTATGATTTATTATGGAGAAAAAACATGAATCAGAACATTCTAGTAGATTAAAAATGTATGCCAAAATGGTGCAATATTTACCAGCTGCAGATAAGTGCTACAGTAATCGCTTACATGCAGATTGCTGACAAAATAACAATAGCAATCAAATATATGTAACTATGTAACTATTTAAACTCCTAACAAAAGCTTTTATGATACTATTAGCAGTAAATGAGCAACTCCCATAAAATATGACTTCGTATCACCCCGATAAGAGTTTAAGTACATATAACCATTGTTATGTGAAAAAACATTATTTTTAATTTGTGACAACCCGACAGGATTTAATTACCACACCTACTTCAAACTCTTAGCTGTTTCATTCAAAGCTGCAAAAACAATATTTATGTGGCTATTGAGAATCATTATGATTGATGCAATCTTTTGTGTTATTCCCTTTACAGTCACTTGCATTTGTTATTATTAACAAGAAAAAATGAAAGGGGAAATGTGTGTTTTTGTTTTGCAACAAAGCTTTTCTGGTGATGACTAACTTCTTCCTTTGAACACAAAAAGCCTCTTAAACTAACTAATGTACATATAAATATGTTCTTTACAATATGCATCAGGCAAGAGGGTGGGAGGGAAAGCCCGCAGGACTTAAGCCAGAATTAAAAGCAATATAGGCAAGATGAGTACATGAAAGCTGTCAGGATGGTTGTTATTCTCAATTTCTTACAGCTCATCTGCTCTCAAGGAAGAAAAATCATAGCTTCTTTTAACCATATCCACAACAGATCTCACTTGAAAGGAAACATAGCGAGTGATTTGGCATCAACGGGCATATTACCAATTTTCCCGCATCACTACTGAATATTTATACTGGTGACGAATGATGACACTGAGGAAATATTTTAGCACGAAGCCTTGCCTTGTAAATTGTCTGAATGGTGCTGTGTCAAAACAACACCTACCATAAATCAGAGGTTTTAGGACCAGTATTTCTTGTTTAAACATGCTACCTGCTCAGCAGAATCACTTGTGTGAACAGGCACAGATTAATGTGTGCTGGGCAGAGCCATCTTACCCCCTAGCTTATAGAGCTATAATTTAACAGGCCTATTATTGTAGAGGTAATTTTGACAGTGCTGAAATATTATACTTGTTAAAAATGCACATTTAGCACCAACTCCAGTGGTCATTTGAACTGAATAAACAGATAAATAGGTATCCCTACAATTATGTTTCTTCTCTATTGATGACTCTTTTTTTCTGGCAAGGAAGCAGGATATGGACATTAGATTTTATAAAGTATCACAAGGCAGTCTTCCTGATCATATAAAAACCTCACCATGGAGGCTGCTTTCAGCTCACTTTTCAGTTCTCCACAAATTATTTAGCAACTTGCAGTGGATTCCAGAGTCCCTTTCCAGGTTTCAGAAACAGAACAATAGTTCAAAGCACTACCACCCTCCTCCCCTCAATCCCTGTAGGATGCACATCCAAAAGCAGGAGAGTTTGTATTTCTGAAATCATCTACAGAGCCTAACTTCCCATTCAGTCAGGCTGGGAATCTGTTTTTTTTTTTTTTTTTTTTTTGGAGACAGGTTGGAGTGCAGTGGCGCAATCACAACTCACTGCAGTCTTGACCTCCCAGACTCAAGTGATCCTCCTGACTCAGCCTCCCGAGCTGCTGGGACTACAAGCACGTATCACCACACCTGGCTAAAAGCTGGGAATCTTAATCACTGGGGCAACCCTAGATTTTTGATTCAGGAACATAGGAGAATATGCCTGTCTTAAAATCTAGTACTAGCATTCACATTCCATACCTCAGTGACCACAAGCACCTTCCACTGCATAAAAAAAAGAAACATGCGAAGAAGTCAATGTTTCTTTTTTCTTTTTTGTAGTGTTTTAGCTCTCATTTACCTTAATCTATAAAGAAAAAAGAATGATATGAATCTGTTTTTTCGTTGTTACACTATTGAAGGCATCAATGAACATAAATATACATACACGCACATACTCCCCGCGCACACACTGGAGAAAAACCAGTTGTGTGAAACATACTGGCTGTAACCCAATATTAACTTTATACTTCCCTGAGAGAGTAAACAAACACTTCTACCGACAGCAGTTCTTGGGTTCTTAAAGCCAAATTAACAAATTGAAAGCAAGTAAACAAATATTTATCTGGCACCCATTAGAGTCAGTGTACTTAGCTAAATGTCATGTCACCATAATTAGGCATGAGAAAACAGGACAACAAACCACTCATCTTTTCTCCAAAACAAAGAGTGGAATTGTAGAGACCTACTAAGAATAAAATGCCCCTGCTAACCGTTGGCATGGAAAAAAACTAAAGACACTAACTGTGTAGCTATCTTTCTCTGCAAACTCATGCTTACAAAGAAAACAGAAACATCATACAAGCAAATCATAATGTATGCTTCAGGAATTAAAATGCATCCAACCAGTCAAGATGTCAGCGTCTGCCTATTCCAGTTACTAGTCAAGAAGGTGTAATTAGGAAATCCAAAAAACCCCGTTTGAAAAGCTAGGTATTCCAAGACAACATCAGAAAAATATCTTCCACAAAGACTTGCATGTGTCAAACATAAGACACCACAAAATTACTTTTTAAATTCCATATTAACACATATCAAAATACAAAGACCCAAGCTATAAAAATAGAATTTCCAAGACAGCTTTAAATTAAAAACCAGGTTTTGCCACGAGGTGCTCTTACATTATGTCACTGAAATACTGCAGACCATGCTGCCCTCTTGTGCTGGATATCAAAAGCAAAATTAATCCTGCCCATGCCAGGAAAACAGGATTTACATTTCAAATAAAAATCATCTCTTAGTTTCTGAAGACTTACTCTTGACTTAGGATTTGCGTTACCCATTTATTATGATTGAAACAGAACGGAAACAGGGCTAAGACACACACAAAAAACTGACTAGGAAGAGGCAGATGCAGCGAACAGCATCAGAAAATGTCTGCAAATGCTCTCTTCAACTCAGGTCATAATCAAAATATGCAGGAGGTGTCCAGGGGCAGCTGAAAATGTGAGGTTTCTTAACAGACACATGCGATCCCATTACCAACCTACCTCAAAGGAGGAAAGAATAAAAAGTAACAATGGGTGAGAGAAGGATAAAAAGATGAGAAAGGAAAACTGGCTCTTGGCCAGGCGCAGTGGCTCACGCCTGTAATCCCAGCACTTTAGGAGGAGGCCAAGATGGGTGGATCACCTGAGGTCAGGAGTTCGAGATCAGCTTGGTCAACATGGTGAAACCCCATCTCTACTAAAAATACAAAAATTAGCCAGGTGTGATGGTGGATGCTGTAATCCCAGCTACTCGGGAGGCTGAGGCAGGAGAATCACTTGAAACTGGGAGCCAGAGGTTGCTGTGAGCTGAGATCATGCCACTGCACTCCAGCCTGGGCGACAGGGTGAGACTCTACCACACACACATACACAGACACACACACACACACACACACAACCACCATTTGTCCACTGGTGGGCACCCTGGATGAATGTGTATCTGTTCTTGCTGTGGGTCCAGCCCCCTCCCAACAGCAGATAGAGCACATTTGCCCCTCAGACCCAGCTCTGCATTGCTAGTCAGTACTTGAATTCTGGGGAAAATTGCTATCTCAGTACCAGTGGGAGGTAAAACCCTGTCTCTACTAAAAATACAAAAAAAAAAAAAAAAAAGTTAGCTGGGTGTGGTGGCAGACATCTGTAATACCAACTACTCAGGCGACTGAGGCATGAGAATTGCTTGAACCCAAGAGGTGGACATTGCAGTGAGCTGAGATCATGCACTGTACTCCAGACTGGGCAACAGAGCAAGACTCTGTCTCAAAAAAAGAAAAGAAAGGAAAAGGAAGGAAGGAAGGAAATGAAAGAAAGGAAGGGGAGGGAAGGAAGGAAGGAAAGAAGGGAGGGAGGGTGGGAGGAAGGGAGGGAGGGAAAGAAAGAGAAGGAAAGGAAAGGAAAGGAAAGGAAAGGAAAGGAAAGGAAAGGAAA
>NC_045455.1:18746113-18779461 GCF_002776525.5 Piliocolobus tephrosceles | reverse complement strand
AAGGAAAGGAAAGGAAAGGAAAGGAAAGGAAAGGAAAGGAAAGGAAAAGGAAAGGAAAGGAAAAGGAAAAGGAAAAGGAAAAGGGAGGAAGAAAAGAAAAGAGAAAAGAAAGAGAACTGTCTCTTGTCATTCTAAGGCAGCACATTGGTTTGCCCCACATTTTATCCTGCTAACTTAAGATTTATCAGGTTAATGAAAGACCAGTAGACAAAAAGGTACTGTATTATATAAACAAAGACGAATTTCATGCAACCATAGGTGGGTTCGAAATGGAGAGGAACTTAATGTCTTGCATGTTGGAGAAGCGTGGCCTTCTTACAAACAGAAACTTCAGGCCAGGTGCGGTGGCTCACGACTGTAATCCCGGCACTTTGGGAGGCCGAGGTGGCCGGATCACAAGGTCAGGAGATCGAGACCATCCTGGCTAACACGGTGAAACCCCATTTCTACTAAAAAAGTACAAAAAATTAGCCGGGCGTGGTGGCGGGCACCTGTAGTCCCAGCTACTTGGGAGGCTGAGGCAGGAGAACGGCGTGAACCCGGGAGGCAGGAGAACAGCGTGAACCCAGGAGGCAGAACTTGCAGTGAGCCGAGATCGCACCACTGCACTCCAGCCTGGACAACAGAGCAAGACTCTGTCTCAAAAAAAAAAAAAAAAAAGAGAGAGAGAGAAAAGAAACAGAAACTTCACCGCTGAGAAGAAACACAAACTTTCCAGGTTTACCTTCCTCTTCTCCCTAAATGCAAATAAGTGAACTTGGGACCACAGTGGGGCAGTCAGGGGGACCCTTCCAGAAGGTCTGGTTCTCTGAGTCAGCAGCAAGGGTCACCCATTCATTAAGGACACGGACGAGGATCTGGGCAGAAGCATGATGAGGGGGATGGCACATCTGGGGTGGGAGTGGCCATAAAATAATGCAGAAGACATTTCTATGCTGCAGATCAGGCACTGAGAATATTCCAGCCCAAGGGCAGTGGAGATGGGGATATGAGGGACGTCTAGCCAGACCCCCGGTGTGAGTCACCTGGAGTTTCTGTGCCACTCGCCATCCCAAGGTGAACTTACTGGGAACTATATGCCAGCAGAGGTCCTCCCTGTTTCCTAAATTTTCTACAATCTGGGAGAATATCAGGATGCTGAGCTCATAGGAAACTTCCCCAGGGCTCTTCTAAGAGCTTGCTTTTAATAACTAAGTATTCAAACATGCTTCCCAGTCTTTCTACCCTACTCAAAGAACACTCTGCAATTTATGGGGCACAACATCATGCCAGATACCTATATACATTTAACATGTATATTTAAGAGTACTGAAAAATGGAGCAGCCTGCCTCACTATCCTAGAGGGGAATTTTAATTTATATTATAAAGCTGGCTGGGTCCAGTGGCTCATGCCTGTAATTCCAGCACTTGAGGAGGCTGAGGCAGGAAGATCCCTTGAGCACAGGAGTTTGAGACCAGCCTGGGCAACACAGTGAGATCCCATCTCTTCAAACTATAATAAAATAAATTTTAATAATTAGCTGGGCATGGTGGCAGAGGCCTGTGGTCCCAACTATTTGGGAGGCTGAGGCAGGAGGATCGCGGGAGCCCAGGAGGTCAAGGCTACAGTGAGCTGTGATCACACCACTGCGCTCCAGCCTAGTCAACAGAATGAGACCTTATCTCTAAATAAATTCTATATATATATATATAACCATCGAAGCGCATACAATCAGTAATGTGAATTCTGAGGCATAATTCACAGATTTTGTGTATCCTTCACCATTGTAAAAAGTACAAAAATTTTATCTAAATGAAAATTTTAATTCTACCGTTAAAAAACTTTTAATTTTTAAATATAATTTTTTCAACATCTACCACTAAAAAAGTAAATAATTCATGACCTCTAAACGTTTTGGACAAAGCAGGCTTCTCTTTGGGATACTTATTTGGGCTTCTATTTTGTTGAAGGAATAAAGTCATGCTAATAGATATAGGAGGAGGAAGCAAGATAAACACTCATGTGCTGCTGTAAGATTAGTGACCTCCAAGATTTAGACTGGGTCCCAAATCCCTGAATAATAAATAAATCAGCATGAGGAGAAGCCCACAGGTCTCGAACATGGAGAGGCTGGTTAATGGTAGTCATGAACATTCTGAGGCCTGTGATAACAAAAATGCAGTCCCACTTAATGCTCCAAACGTTATGACTGTAGTTTCAAATTAACTGGCAAAGTGGCGCGACGTTACAGCTGTAAGAGTGCAGAGGTCCTCCAATGACTTTCTAATAACAGCTGAAATCAGACCGATATTTGTGTGGTCTCTGCAGTTTACAAATCCTTGCACATTGCACCGTGCTTGGACTGAAAAGTTTTGTTAAATAAATCTACACGAGATGCTTTCCAGAATAGGCTTCCTTAATCTTCATGAAAATCATGTAAAACAGAGAGGGTAGGAGTAATTTCCATCCCACAGTGAAGGTGATTCAATTCAGAGATACAAGACTTCACTGCCACTAACATTCATTAGGCACTGACCATGTAGCTACACCCAGTTTCATGTACTAGGAATGTATTAACATGCTTATTTCTCATAAGATTTCAATTTGGTGGGTATGAATAGTACCCCCATTTTACAGATAAGAAAACTGTGACACAGAAAACTTCAGTAACTAGGACATGAATATGAATGTAACTATAACCAGCTATAACAATTAGTAACCAGCACCAGGACTGAACCCAGGCAGTTAGTTTGAGTTCACACTTTGAACTACAGCATCTGCTTGGAGATTTGCCTGTGTAATAGCGCTATGTGCTCTGGCCTTGGTCACAAAGCTAGTCAATGGCCAAGCCAAAGCTATGCCTGTGTTGTCTCCAGGCCTCCTCCCTGCTTCTATGAGGGTAGCTATCATTTGCACAATGTCACTCAGGCCTCCCCACAAGTCTACTCAACTGACCAGGGTGGGGACGTATAGGCACAACTAACTCTCCCTAGGAACCCGGGTTAGGAAGGCTAGCCTCAGAAGCAAGACAGGTAAGAAGCCCGTAGTGCAGAGGCATCAACCACTTGGAAACTACTGGGTATACTTGGGTATACTAGGAAACGAGCTACTGAAGATCTACATGGCAGGTTCAACAAAGTGTCTATTATAGAACCAAAAGTCTACTTTAAAACCACAGAGTTAGAAACTGTTCTTGAAGGGGAGTTTACATTTTACCAATCTTGGCTTTTAATTAACCATGTATTGTCTTTCAGGGAAACCTCACAGTCAGGGTATGTACAAAAACCCTGTGGTTCCAGAAATGAATGGGTTTCCCAGTGAAAGAAAGAAATACACAGCCCGTCTCACACAGAGCATTCCTGATTACAAAGACCCCTCCGAAAAATGGCATAACCTAACACTATGTAAACACAGCCAATTTTTAGCAACTACTACATTTAAACATGTTTACAGGGAATGCAGGATGCTTCACTTGCCTCACAGCAAATGGATTCCTAGAGCATTTATTTTTCCACATGCATTTATTTTTCCACACACATATAAATTGGAATAAAAGATTGTATGCCCCCCTCCCCACCAATATTCAGATTTTCTCTAGTAGGAGAAAAATAGCAGTGAAGCTTCTTGTAGAAAATGAATCAACATGCATAGTGATTTTCTTCCAAGCACCCCTTCCATTTTCAAAGACGGAAATATAATCAGATCCTAAATGTGTTAACAAGACATACTTACTGAGAAACTTGGTGTCAGACTTACCTATTGGATTTCTATCAAAGAATAATACCGGAGCTTTCAGAATTGACTCAAACATTTTGTTGTGCAAAGTTTGTGAAGAATTAACAAGGACGTAGAATACCAATAGAGATCTTGCTATGCCAAAAAGAACGGTAGCTACAGTTAAACCTGAAATAAAGAAATATCACTTAAGGAACACAGCATATCTCTGCATTTTCTTCAATAGTTGCTAAAGCAAGTCAGGTAGTTTATAAAGATGTTACTTAATTTATTCCATAAAGCATCTGGATTTTACAAAAGTATAATGTATTTACAAAATACATTGACAAAGAAGGATTAAAATAGTTTATTTTTCTCTCACTGAACGGAAACTGTACAGAAAAGAAAAATCAGGTGTACAATACAATTTCATTCTAGGCTCTCCTAATTCAATTGCAAGTTCTATTAAAAACTCAGAAGTAAGACAGATAATCATGAAATGTAGTTGATCTTCTCCATATTCCAAATCTTATTATTTACATTATGTCCCATAATCTAAAAAAGGTGGTATGTTTTGATACCAACATGTGATATTAACAAGGAATAGGAGAAATGATTTACCTTTTCCTTGTAGAAAATGCCCAAGTAGCTTTAAAGAATTTAAAAATACCATATTAAGTTGCATGTGGAAAACCTCTTGAATAATTGAATTGCAAGAAAACACAAATGATATTTTAACATAAGATAATTAATCTAAATAAGCAACTAATCCCCCACTAAGTGTTTTACATAGACACAAGACATTTTTAAATGAATAAAATAAATCATACATTTTATTAAGACATGAATGAGGATCCATTATTCACATAGAAATTAGAAGAGCTTTCCTACATCTCTTAACTCACAATGCTCAATACAGTGGGGGTAACTTCTATAACAAATATTTCCCTTTCAGATGACATGTCACTGTTATTTAACCTCTGAAAGCAGCTCAAATTCCTAACTCCATCAACAGGCATTATCCTTAGCCTGTCATCCTACACAAACATAATAGAACCGATTTCCTTCTTCCCTTAGTTTTCACATAGTCCGTCAATTTGGAAGGTAAATACCTAACGGATTCAGATTTCTTAGCAAGCGATAGATGAAATAAACACCAAATTTCACTGAGTAGGTTCTTCCAAAGGTAACTCACTCTATCTCTGAGGAAAGCTTGTAGGAGCATTTCCTGTGGAAATACTTAAAATTTTAGATGAGGATTTCCTTTAAACAGTATGTAATGCTACATACATTTTAAGCACTCTTGTGAAAACAGTGCAGCATTAATATTAGTTTGGCAAGCCAAATGTTAAATTAATCACACAGTTGGGGACGCGATAACATTGTGATCTCAAGGTAAGAAATAGAAGGCGTCCTAATTCCCAAACACTAGATTCTTCCCTGCTCAGCTTCCCTCTTAAGTAATTAGTGAAGCCCAGGAGATGAGCAGTGCTGAAGGGAGCTTTGCATACCTGGGAGGGAATAATGCTTTTATTTTGGGGGCCTTGCTGCCAGAGGATTTCATCCAAGTTCAATAAAAGCCAGGGTTTATTTAGACAGAATTGGAACAATCCGAACCACAGGGTGGGGATCCGTTTCTAATCCCCTTGCCCATCCGTATAATGATATAAGATTTAGCTAAAGCAACCTATTAGAATAGACAATAGCCACATATTTCCAGTGGCTGACTTTCTGAATGCTCAATCCTGGTTTAACTTTCAAAATCCAGTACAGAGCAAATTAAGAGTCTTCATTCAACCTCTTTCTTCTAGTAGATTTTTAAAATAATTATTCTAATTAATTCACAGAGTAAATTCGACTGAGACTCCTAATCTGTTAAGACATTACTGAATTACTCCCGGAAGCCCTAGTTACTCACACGGGCTCATTGTAAGCACCTCAGCCTCTTATATAATAGACCAAATGATTCAACTTTACCTGAATAAATTCCTAAGTACCAGTTAAGATCTAGCTTCTTGGTTACATTTCCTCCTCCATTTACAGTGACATTTAGCGTACTTTGTTGGTTTGCCCTATGGAACATGGGGAGAAAAAAATATTAAGCTATATATGGAATTTAGAGAAATACCTTTTTTTAAAAAATGAACCACAATTTGGGAGAAATGCTTCATGCTGGAAAATGATTCTCAGCTCATATAGTCCTGTGTGTATCTACCTCATAAAAATTCAATTTAAATCACGACTTTCAGTTCCCGAAACTGTCTGTGAACATGATGCCGCAGATCAGACAGGGGTGGAGACCACCACAGGTTACACTCCACCAGCCAGCACTCTAACTTTTCTTCCAGTAAACTAAGTGAGGATTAGAAGAGAAGGATCAACAAACATCTCCCCCTAACTCTACGGAAAAGCGAGTCTTCTTATTGATGTTTGAGTATTTCATACGTCAGAAATAACTTACCAGTACGAAAGCCACCAATCTTGAAGAACATAGGCAACCTAGGAGGTGAGAAACAACAAAGACAAAAATCAAACTTGGGCATGACTTACCAACTCAAAACTCTCAATCGCTAACATGGACAATTGAAAGAAAGCCCTCAAAGCCGGGTGTGATGGCTCATGCTTTCAACCCCAGCACTTTGGGAGGCTGAGGCAGGCGGATCAACTTAAAGCCAAGAGTTCAAGACCAGCCTGGCCAACATAATGAAACCTAGCTCTACTAAAAATACAAAAATGAGCCTAGCCGGGCATGCTGGCACATGTGCCTGTAGTCCCAGCTACTCCGGAGGCTGAGATAGGAGAACTGCTTAAACTCAGGAGGCGGAGGTTGCAGTGAGCCAAGATCGTGCTACTGCACTCCAACCTAGGCAACAGTGCAAAACTCTGTCTCAAAAAAAAAAAAAGAAAAAGAAAAAAATAGAAAGAATAAAAAGCTCATAGTTCTTCCAGCTCAGGTCCGTGCTGAGCCCAAACTCCCAGATATCAAGAACTCAAGAAAACACATGTTCCATTTTAAAATCATTGAAAGATACCCTTTTTTTTTTCGCAGAAGGTCTTTGTAATGGGACACCACTAGGCAGCCCTCACTTTGTTCCCCAAAGACAGCACATTTGAATTTAGATCCCAAGTGAACTGCAAGATGCAGTCATAATAGCATAAACATAGGTACTGTAAATATCATTTTGAGGGCACAAAACAAATGTCATTATTTACCTGAGCTGCAGTGTTTAGGAGAATAAGGAAAATGATGACAATCCAGTGAGCACCAGCTCTGAAGTAATTCTTATAGGCCTGAAAACCAACTTTTCCTTCAGAACGGTTCTCCTCTGAGAGTGTAACTGGGACATTCTCCGTCTGCAAAGGAAAGGGTGGTAAGAGACAAAACCGTATACAAAACTGTTCCCAAAGATGATAACGCACTCTGTTGACAAAGCTGTGGGGAAACAGGCAGAAGTCCAAAATGATCCATCTCCTGTGGAGAAGGATGTGGAAATATCCACCCTTACTATACATGCACTTACTTTTTATTTATTTAATATTTTTTGAGATCAATTTTCGCTACTGTTGCCCAGGCTGGAGTGTAGTGGAGTGATCTTGGCTCACTGCAACCTCTGCCTCCTAGCTAGGTTCAAGCGATTCTCCTGCCTCAGGCTCCTGAGTAGCTGGGATTACAGATGCCTGCTACCACGCCTGGCTAATTTTTTTATTTTTTGGTGGAGACAGGTTTTCACCATGTTGGCCAGGCTGGTCTGGAACTCCTGACCTCAGGTGATCCTCTTGCCTCAGCCTCCCAAAGTGCTGGGATGACAGGCATGAGCCACCACACCCAGTTACATGCACTAATCCCTGGACTCAGCCATTCCACTTTCAGGGTTCTACTAGAGGTAAGGAAATATCATTTGTACATTGTGGCGTGGCTTGCTGGAAGGATGACATCAGAATGTCCAGCACTTACCTAGCATATCCAAATTCAAGTATACATACGGAAACTTGTTCCAAAATCATATACAGAAAGATATGGAACTCTCAACTGCATCAATCAATATGGAAACATAAAAGAGCAGAAGGTCAAAACATGAGCTCAATACAGTAACTGGGTTCAAGCAGTGAGTCTGAGTAACCAGAGTTTGGAAAGCAAGGGATACCATATGATCCTAATCTATTTGGTTCCTGAGTTTCAGAAACTGACTCCTGAGAATTTGGCATGTGGGGGCCTAATCTGAATATCTGCAAGAATCCTTCAGGCTCCTGGATTTGGATAGTGAGGGTTTGCGTGGCAAAGAATATCTATGTTTTTAAGTGAGCTCTGGTACATTTCTGCCTGGAGGACTTAGAAGGCATGAGATTCACATACTCTGAGGATGTACTGAGCAGCTCTATGTTGGCCACTGGGAGTACCAAGATGAGTAAGATGCAGCTCCTACCCTTGAAAGGTAAAGAAGGAAGATGGGCTGCTGTGTGTCAGGAACTGTTGGGTCTTTGCACGTGCTACTTCTGGCCTAACATAAACCATCTGACAACAGGGCAAAATACCTCCATCAGCCACATGCAGCATTAGAACATTCCAACATATAGGAAAAGTGGCTCATTTCATGTGGCCCACAGCAGGACTTTCTCTAAGGCGGTCTTCAAATTCTGCCTCTGGATGCAAAGAGAAGTCGGGGGCCACCAGACTAAGTAGGACTTCACTACAGTAAATTCAAGAATTGTAACATTAGTGTGAGTCACACACAGCTTGGGACTTGCACCAGCACACACACCTGCTACTCATCTCCACGACATTCCCCAGCCTACACGCAAAGGATCACTCCAACCGGAGTGGTTTGCCTTGGTTCTGTTTTAATCTACCAATATCATGGAATAGGGCCTTGAAACCACAGAATCTACTTTGGGACAAAAGATGATGCTTCAGACAGAGGAGCCCAAAGATCCATAAGGCCATTAGCAGTCAACAAAACCAGGCCATGTTGTAACAGGAGGTAAACTCACATCTTGGGTCTCCACAGCACCATCTTTCAAGGAGGGTCTAGAAGACTGTTGAGACCAAACTGAAGACTCGGAGAAGGTGCGATTCCTCAGTGTGGGAGTTCCTGGAACTGGAGGCTGTTCGCTTTCCTCGTTGTCCTTCTTCAAAAGGGAGCCAAAATCTATACCAGATTTTAGGAACTCAGTGTAAGTCCCCTTCTGCACCATTTTACCCTAAAATAAAAATAAAGAATTTCAGAGAGATACATTTGCAGGTGATAATGTTAACCTAATCTAATTCTAATCCAGAAAAGGTAACCGATCTTAAATTACGATTATACTTAGGTCCGGAATCCTAGTTGACAAATCTAATACAATTCAACCTGATACACAACCGGGTGCTCTGTTCTCAGCCAGAGCCCGTGTTAGGTACTGAAGAATATTTTTTAAATGGTAATAGTGTGTTGCAAATGGTGATCATTATCACATAGATGCTGGTGACCGTATTGGCAGTCTTATTACACATGAAAAACTGAGATAAGCCTTATGCAGTAAGAATTGAAGGAATGAGTAAATTGAGAAGGATATTCCAGGCAAGAAACCTAACACTGATAGGAACAGGCATATCTGCACAGGTAGGAAGCACTCCACAAGCCTCCACTGGCCATGGGCCCTGCTGGAAAAAGGTGTGAGAACCAGACTTGGACACAGACCCCATGAGCTGCACCTTCATGGTCTTTACTCTAAAACTGCCCCACAGGCCAGGTGCGGTGGCTCACACCTGAAATCCCAGCACTTTGGAAGACCAAGGCGGGTGGATCACCTGAGGTCAGGAGTTTGAGACCAACATGGCCAACATGATGAAACCCCACCTCTACTAAAAATACAAAAAAATTAGCCGGGCACCTGTAATCCTAGCTACTCGGGAGGCTGAGGCAGGAGAATCACTTGAACCCAGAAGGCGGAGGTTGCAGTGAGCAGAGATCGAGCCACTGCACTCCAGCCTGGACGACAAGAGCAAAACCGCATCACATACATACATGCATACATACATACATACATACATAAATGCCCCAAAGACTCAGGGAATTCCTCACTGAAAATTCAACATTCCATGGGACACCTCCTTGCATAGTTTTCTCTCCTTACAAAGTCATAGAAAATAATGTACAAATATCTTCACTATTTGTGTACCCCATGAAATGAGATACCTCATGAAATGAGACCCAACTGATTTCCTCAAACAGCAGCAAACATAATATTAGGCAAACTCCCAGAATACAAAACAAATCAAAGGAGAAGAGCCACTGGCTAAAGCAACTCAGGTGGGGGAAGGTGGCCAGGACCCTCCCTGCTACCCCAATCCTCCCCACCCCCAAAAAGGTGGGTCCACTGAGGAAAATCCAATGACACCTTGGGCCCTCTGGACCAGTTTGATAACTGGAGAAATCGAAAATGCTTCATCATACATTGAGTCTTCCTCCACACAGGAGGTAAAAGTGACACACCTAGTTTGATGAAATGACCACTTTTCACATAGTATCTGTAACACGCACAAGGAAACTCCTACTGGTACTAGGATGGCAATTCTCCTCAGAAGCCAAGTACTGACAAGCAATGCAGAGTGGGTTCCGAGGGGGCAACCATGCTCTGTCTGCTGTTAGGGAGGGGGCTGGGACGACAGCAAGAATGGACACATATTCATCCTGGGTGCCCACCAGTGGAAAAATGGTTTGTGTGTGTGTGTGGTAGGATCTCACTCTGTTGCCCAGGCTGGAGTACAATGGCGCGATCTCAGCTCACTGCAACCTTCACCTCCCGGGTTCAAGTGATTCTCCTGCCTCAGGCTCCTGAGTAGCTGGGATCACAGGCATGCGCCACCACGCCCAGCTAATTTTTTTGTATTTTTGGTACAAACGGGTTTTCACCACGTTGGCCAGGTTGATCTCGAACTCCTGACCTCAAGTGATTCCCCCAGACACCTCGACCTCCCAAATTGCTGGGATTACAGGCATGAGCCACCGCACCTGGCCAAATGGTTGTTTTGGAGAAAGGTTATTCTGCCACCCACAGATTTTGCTCTAAGGTACTGGCATTCAGGTTTTGCCACACTAGTCTCAGCCCTCTGCATAAGAAATTAATTCTTTTCAAGTTTGAGGAACCCAGGCTCCCTGTTCCTGGGGGAGTGGGGAGGAGCCAGCACATGGAGCTGCTTCTGAAGAGGCAGCAGGTCTTCCTTCAATAATCCTCTTAAGGGTAAGAATTCACTTGCCGGGATTTCAGTGGACAGATTCCTCACTGTTCTTTAAGCAGCAAGGAGGGACTTACACACAAAGACTTGCAAGAGCTTTGCTATCATTATAGACCCCGTTTGTTGCAATAATGTGAAATTTATCCAAGAGCTCTGCTATCATTATAGACCCCGTTTGTTGCAATAATGTGAAATTTATCTCCCTTGGAGAATGGTGCACACAGATCTTATAAAATATAATTAACACTCATTTTTGTTACTTCCATCATTTTATTAAGAAATTGCGAGAGGAGAAACATTAAAACATTTGAAGACACTAAGGGAGTTTCAGACCTACAATGAGGAATTTGACCAGGGCCTGGAACAGAGCAAGAGTTAAGGACCAGGTT
Source organism: Piliocolobus tephrosceles (assembly GCF_002776525.5). NCBI lineage: Eukaryota > Metazoa > Chordata > Mammalia > Primates > Cercopithecidae > Piliocolobus > Piliocolobus tephrosceles. The sequence goes on along the minus strand of NC_045455.1, from coordinate 18,768,161 downwards.
ACTGAGGCGAGAGGCAACGAGCCAAGGAGTGATGCATGAAACCACCACTGGGCTGAGAAGTTCTCACTAACCCCCATGTCCCCGGCCACGCTAGCTCTTCTTGGTTGAATGGTGACCCCCTAAAAAGATATGTTCAAGTCCTAAACCCTGTTACCTGTGAATGTGGCCTTTGTTTTGTGAAACAGGATCTTCGCAGATACAATCAAGACAAGATAAGGTCATACTGGACTAGAGTGAACCCTAGGTCCAATGAATGATGCCCTTATAGGAGGAAAGCCAGACAGACACAGCAACAATGCCAGGTGACAACAGAGGCAGAGACTAAAGGGCTGCACTGCCAGCCAAGGATCAACTGTGAGTGCCAGCAAAACCCCAGAAAGTGGGAGAGGCGAGGAAGGATTCTCCCCTGAAGCCTTCAGAGAGAACATGGCCCTGCAGACACCTTGATTTTGGACTTGCAGCCTCAGAACAGTGAGACAAAACATTTCTGTTGTTTTAAGCTGCCAAATGTGTGGCACTTTGTTCTGGCAGCTCTAGGAAACTGACACACTAGACCAAGCCCTTATTTCTGTCTTGAGAACTACTAAGACTTCAAATTACTTCTGCTGTAGCTCCCCTAGCAAACAACAAAGGGGATCTCTTAAAATCACAGATCAAACCATGTCACTCCACTGCTCAGTTATCCACCTGTGTGGCTCCTATTATTATTATTATTATTATTTTATTTTTATTTTTTTGAGACAGAGTCTCACTCTGTCGCCCAGGCTGGAATACAATGGCATGATCTCAGCTCACTACAACCTCTACTTCCCAGGTTCAAGAGATTCTCCTGCCTCAGCCTCCTGAGTAGCTGGGACTACAGGTGTGCCTCATCATGCCGGGCTAATTTTTTGTATTTTTAGTAGAGACGGGGTTTCACCATGTTGGACAGGCTGGTCTTGAACTCCTGACCTCAGGTGATCTGCCTTGCTCAGCCTCCCAAAGTGCTGGGATTACAGGTGTGAGTCACTGTGCCCAGCCATTTCTGCTATTAATAGAAGAGGAGCTTTAGGCAAACTATGTATGACAATTAAATGGATACAAACAGGTCTGAGTATCTGTAATTTCCAGATAACATAATTTGAATTAAGTCATGGAAGAGGTAAACAAAAAGTTCTAAATTAAACTAGCATCATTTTCTTTAACAATGTAGTAATCTGGAGGTAGCAATTTACATACTTTACGGTAATATGGCTTAGCATGTAATAATGACATTTCTACAAGTCTTTTGAGTTAATACTCAAAAACACGAATCCCAGCTCTGAGAAGAAAGGGACATGAAATGCAGGAAGAAGAAGGGGATTCAACACACCTGAGAACTTGCAAGTTCAGGAGATCTCTAGAAACTACTTACATCTTTCAATATCAGAATCTGACTTGCAGCTTTGAGGTACTGCAACTGATGAGTCACTAAAATTGTGATCTTCTCATGCAAAGTTTGACAAATACACCTATAAATGTAAAAGGCACAGGGTGAAAACACACACGAATGGGGTGCTTGAAAAACATACATTTTGAAACCATAGTCAAAGACAACACAGTAGTCAAAGATCTAGAGGTTAAATACAAACTAAATAGAAATATAAGCCAATAAAGCTGAATTGGCTTATAACCACTATTGGCCTCAAAACCACTAGCAGCAAATATAAGCCTTGCTGTGAAGAAATCCTAAATAGTTGTCTGGGAAGGAGGCAATAAGTATAATTTTTTTTTCCTAAAACTTAGTTTAACAATATATTCAGGATGAAAAAATGACTGAACAATATAGAGATTCAAAAACCTGACTTAACTAAAACATTAATTATTTTACTACTGTGTAGGATTGCAAGGGAGAAAGAAAGATCAAGGTCATATAATGACACGGCATTTTTCTTGGACGGTTTCTTAGATGATAATTTATAATGCACATATTAATGCCCTCCAACCCCCCAAAAAAAGCTTAGATTCTTGGTAACTTTTGCCAGAGTGCATTTGCCAGACTCTTCTTCCCAAATAATACTAGGTAGGAAAACAAATGCTAGTGATGTGTGACTCTCCACAGTATTCTTGGTCTCATCCAGCAAGCAAAACTTCTCTCATTAGTCCTAAACAGTCTGAATAAGAAAATGGAAGAACAGAATCCAAACAGTCCAAACCATATGGCTCAAAGATAAGACCCACCTCAGTATTCAACCATCAAGTTTTCTGGGGTTTTGTTTGTTTTCTACAGTACCTGCTCAAAGTTCTCCTACATTGTAAATGCAGACTCCTGGGAGCTACAAAAAAAATTAGCTGGGTGTGGTGGCACACACCTGTGGTCCCAGCTACAAGGGAGGCTAAGGTGGGAGAATCACTTGAGCCCAGGAGGTTGATGCTGCAGTGAGCTGTGATCACACCACTGCACTCCAGCCCGGTTGGCAGAGTAAGACCCTGTCTCAAAAAGAAAAAAAGGAGAGGAAAAAAAGAAAAAAAGAAAAGCACTAATCTGTAACAACGGCCAAGAACATAACTCATGCTCAGTAAGTGTTAGCCCTGTCGTCCAGTCTTCCCCATATGCAGCCACTGCTTTTAGAAATTCAGGATTGAGAAGTCATAAGCGAGTATTTTAGAGACAGTGCCTGTGATCAGAACCGCAACTCCAGACTGCAGATATGTAAACTATCACTTCATCCTTCATATCCAAAATGATTAACTTTTCCCCTTTCAGGTATCTTAGTTTGGCTTATTTCAAAACTAAGTTTCGCAACCTATTATACCCCTCTTCAGGTTTAGTACTAAAGCTTTCAATGAAACTGTTTCCCTTTATTTAAAAATTGGCTGCCATTAATCCCTTTATATACATATCTAAAGGGAGATGTTAATGATCAAATCTGATGGGGTGCTATGTCCAGTATCAGCCACCTCAAAGGTTTCAAAATGTTTTCTTTCTAGCATCTTCCATTGTAGATGAGATACAGAAATAATTACACTAACATTGTAATTGATGGCTTGAAATTTTTTCTAAATTATGCTTCTTAGGCAAATTATACTCAAAAAATACTTTCCAAATTTTTAAGAGTAAAAATCTTTCAGTCATGCCATAAAACAAATAATAAGTGATTGATTTAGCAACGAGCTATTTAACGCTAATACTATATAAAGACTACGGTAAGAGGCCAGGCATGAGGGCTCATGCCTACACTTCCAGCACTTTGGGAGGCTGAGGCAGACAGATCACTTGAGGTCAGGAGTTCGAGACCAGACTGGCCAACATGGTGAGATCCAATCTCTACTAAAAATACAAAAATTAGGTGGATGTGGTCACACATGCCTGTAATCCCAGCTACTCGAGTAGCTGAGGCACAAGAATCACTTGAACCCAGGAGGTCTGCACTGATCCAAGATCGTGTCACTGCACTCCAGCCTGGGCAACAGAGCAAGACTCTGTCTCAAAAAGAAAAAAAAAAAAAAAGACAACATTAAGAGCTGACACATACAATGTCAGAGGTGACACAAGTGAGAAAGATATAGTCGGTTAGGTGCTGTGGCTCACACCTATAAACCCAGCGCTTTGGGAGGCCAAGGCAGGAAGATCTTTCGAGCCCAGAAATTCAAGGCCAGTCTGGGCAACATAGAGAGATTCCATCTCTACAAAAAACTCGAAACTTAGCCGGGTGTAGGGGTGTGCACTTGTAGTCCCAGCTACTCAGGAGGATCACTTGAGCCCAGGAGGTGGAAGTTGCAGTGGGCCATGATCATGCCATTGCACTCCAGCCTGGGTGACAGGGCAAAACTCTGTCAAGGAAGGAAGGAAGGAAGGGAGGGAGGGAGGGAAGGAGGGAGGGAGGGAGGGAGGGATACAGTCACTACCTTCATTCATTCAGTTAAGACACATTTGCTGAGCACTGACGAAGTACCAGGGACTACTCTAAGTGACGAGGATACATCCACTGGTCAAGCAAACAGACAACACCCTGCATCGTGTAGGGACACTCACTACACAAACACAGAAAATACACTATTGGGTAGTAATGTAAACCATGAAGAGACAGCCAGGCAAAGGTTATACTTTAGAAGGAGTGGCCAGGAAAGGCCTCTCTGCAAGGAGGTGGTGTACGAGCCGTGAGACTATCTGGGGGAAGCAATCCTGGCAGATACAGCAGGTGCAATGGTCCTGGGGCACAAACGCGCTATGCAAAGGCACCTTCATGCATTCACAGTCTAGTGCGGGGGATGGGGGGAAGGACACATAAGTGGACCAAGAGCAGCTCACTGAGGGCTGTAGGCAGACAGAGAAAGTGCTACGGCCTCCGAGGAGCAGAAGAGAAAGGCAGGAGGTAGGATCTGTGTCTTTCATTTTTCTCTTTTGCCCAGGCATACTATCCCTGGTTCTCCGATGGCAGGAACAATACCCTTACAGACAGGCAGATGTGAGAAAGTCACACCTCCTTCCAGGCACCCCACAGAAGTGTGCATGGCTGGAGGACTGGTTTTGCGTGGACAAGGGTTGGAAAGGTGAATGGGGCGGACGGCAAAGGGCAATTTGCCATTCGAGGACTTAGAACCATGGCTTAAAAGTACAGGGGTCCGAGAGGAACTGAAAGAGGGAAGGTGAACTAGTGCTGTGCCTGAATGTTTGTGGCCCTCTCCAAATTCCTACTGAACCCTAATCCTAACCAATGGAATGGTATTAGGAGGTGAGGCCTATTTCGTGAGAATCTGCCAACACGAATGGTATTAGTAAAAGGGGCCAGCCCAGGGAAGCTGCCGTACCCCTTCCACAGTGAGAAGACAGCTGTCTACGAACCAGAGCGTGAGCCCTCTCCAGGCACCAAAACTGCTGGCGTCTTGATCTTGGATCTTGGCCTCCAGAACTGTAGAAACAATTTTCTATTGTTTATATGGAGTACCGAGTTTATGCTATTTTGAATCAGCAGCCTGAATGGACTAAGACAAATAGGTAGGCAACAGTGTGGGAGCTCTGATTAGGAGACTCGGAGGCAGGGGTCTGAGAATTTGAGGCTTTCTAGAATACAACCACATCTATAGCTGGTAACAAATCGGATCGGCATCCGTTAATGGAAGTGCCCCTCACTTTTTGTATGTAATAAAATCCACTTCGTGTTTGCAACATATAGTTGTAAAACACAACTCTTAACAACTCTCGATATATATTCATGATCAAAGTAAAACTGTTAATGGCAAATAGAAGTGTAATTCATTCACTTTTAATACAAAACACTTCACATTTCTAAGCTTCAACACAACCGCCATCTTTCATAGCATATTGTTCAATCCAATTTTCTAACTCGTTGAGAACATTCTCCAGTTGCTGCTGAGTGATTTCCTAAATTGCATTCGTGCTCCCTGTCCTAAGTTTCCCCAAAGAATGTGATTCTGATTAGCAAACAACAATTTTAACAAGCTTGCTTCTAACAAGTGTATATCCAAAGTCATTAATCCTTAAAGGTGCAAGAGGACTTTATAAATACCTCCTGCGTTCAAAGGAAAATTTGGGGGAGCTTGTGCGATACGCACACTGATACTCAGCAATGAAAATACCTTCCTCCTTCCCTGCGGCGACTCTAAAAGAGTGTCCCACCGGGAATTGTTGTTCGAGTGATAAAGAACTGGTGAGGACTCGTGCAAGACTGGAGCAAGCCACAGAGGCCCTTCTCGGCCAAATGGAAAATTCATCAAGGCACAGGGAGGAGGCGGCAGGAAACAAGGCTCTGATCAGAGTGCCGGGGCCACACTGAGTGCCAGCTTCTCCCTCACTCTGCATTGAGAAAGATTCAATGCTGCCACCCACATTTCTTTGGTTGTGGAAAAATAGACAGGACATAACATTTACCATTTATAGCATTTTTAAGTGTATAGCTTGGTAGTGCTAAGTACGTACACACCGTTGTGCCACCATCACCACCATCCACATCCACTGCAACATCCCATACCAGGCACATTTTGCATACGCACTCTGGTGGGGAAACATTCAGGAGCCCACGTAGAGCCCCACGCTCAGTGGATGACTTCATGTCCAAACCCCTGGAATCCAGGGCCCAGGGATGAGTTACTCTCACACAGCCGACTCTGTCTCCACTTTGCTATCCAGGACCTGTTATGGACTGAACCATGCTCCCCTCAAAGTTCCTATGTTCCAGCCCTCACCCAGCACCTTAGAACTGGAACAGAGAACCATTATTATTATTATTATCATTATTATTATTATTATTATTATTATAGAATCTCACTCTTGTTGCCCAGGCTGGAGTACCATGGTGCTATCCTGGCTCACTGCAACCTCCACCTCCTGGGTTCAAGCAATTCTCCTGCCTCAGCCTCCGGAGCAGCTGGGATTACAGGCGCCCACCACCACCCATCACTGATTTTTGTATTTTTAGTAGAAATGGGGTTTCACCATGTTGGCCAGGCTGGTCTCGAACTGCTCAGGTGATCTGCCTGCCTCAGCCTCCCAAAGTGCTGGGATTACAGGCGTGAGCCACAGTGCCTGGCTAACACAGAACCTTTAGAGAGGTAATTACACTAAAATGAGGCCATGAGGGTGGGCCCTACTATAATCTGACTGGTGTCTCTTCAGGAAGAGGAGGTTTGGATGCAGAGACATGAGGAGCAAAGGGTGAGAAGGCAACCATCCGCAGGCCAAGAAAGCCCTCGGGAGGAGTCGCGCCTGCAGACGCATTGATCTCGCACATGCAGTCTCTAGAACTGTGCGGAAACAACCCGCTGCTGTGTAAGCCCCCCAGCCTGTGGCATTGTGAGGGCAGCTCTGGCTGGCCAACACAGGACTTCCAGAGCTTTCTTTCACAGTACCTTCTCTATCCCCCACCACAGGAACAGGTGCCTGCCTGCTGTCCTTCCCACAGGCCTCACTCCTTCCTGTCTGCACACCTCTGCTTCTACTATTTCTTTCAAAGGAACTGAATCCTACTCTCAGCCACTATAAACCCTTACCAGCCTGCAGGACCACAGGCTACTTCCAGCCAAGCCTGGCCCTCAGTGACCTTTCCAATCTCAGCTACCCACTTCTTCCATTTAAAAAAATTGATTGTCCTATGCCGGGCACAGGGGCTCACGCCTATAATCCCAGGACTCCAGGAAGCCGAGCGGGACGGATCCCTTGAGCCCCAGAGTTCGAGACCAGCCTGGGCAACATAGGGAGACCAGCCTGGACAACATGGCAAAACCCCCTCTCTTCAAAAAAACACAGAATGAGCTGGGCATGCTGGTGCTAGCCTGTAGTCACAGCTACCTGGGAGGCTGAGGCAGGAGAATCTCTTGAACCCAGGAGGTCAAGGCTGCAGTGAGCTGAGATTGCACCACTGCTCTCCAGCCTGGGCAACAAAGCGAGACCCTATCTTAAAAAACAATAATAATAAAACATATTGTCCTATATTGAAATTCCCTAAGCCTTGGGGTCTGTTGAACTTTTCCTATGCACTTAGTCTTGAATCCCTGCAGAGACAAATTCCTTATGGGCAAGAATGAAATCTGAACTTGTCTCTCTCGCTCAGCCCAGCATGGGTGCTATCTTCTCTGTGGCTGACTGCCGTCCTCTGCAAGCAAAGATGTTTCATGCAGTAACACCTGTAGGAGCATCTACCTCAGTGCGCACAGAAGGGCTACAATGAGTGGGAAAGGCTCATTGGCCTTAACAAGGCGAAAAACAGGAAGCTGGGGCAGATGTGGGTGCTGTTTTGGAAAAACCAGTTCACAATGCTTTCAAAAAGGCCAGTCTAGACTACATAGGAAGTGTCAGTCGGCACACATGAGGTTACAGAATACACAGAAAAGATTCCAGAGTCATTCTACTTCCATGGCTCCATGTCTAAGCAAGAGCCAAAGAAAGCAAATCCCAGAAACACCACGTAAGAGTCGGGAGGGAAGCCAGATTCTAGACAACTAGTTTCGAAGGCAAGCCAGGCCTACATGGGTCTTCAGTGTTCATTCTGGTAAGAATCCATGAAACAACATTAGAATCTTGAAACCACAGCCTACTATGGAGCAAATCATTCTTAAATTCTAGATTTTACTAGTAGGTTATCTCCAAACTGACAGATTAATATGCAAAGAGCAACAAAGCCTTCCCAAGAAAGCTCTATGTTGGTCCAAGGACCTCACTTCTAACCTGTCATAGAGAAATGATGGAGGAAAAGAGCTGAAAGACAAGGCCCAGGTTGCCAAGTGCCAGCCTTCCATTGAAAAATGGCACACCGTCTTTCCTACCTCCGGGGCCTGCTCCTCAGCAGTTTCTTGGTTATCAACTGTAACTACTAGTTGGGGAAAACTTGCAAAATTTGCCATCTGTTTCTCCATTCCCGAAAACATGGTACAGTCCACTCACTGCAACACACTGAGATCATTTGTATATTTTCCTACCTTGACCTTGTATTTATGCAAAATTTCTCTAAAATGGATCTTCAGGGAAGCAGGGGACAGTGTGGAGGGGGAGGGGAAACACCAGAGCAGGACAAGCTGAAAGCCATAAAGGCTTTCCTGAGCCAACTCGAAATGGCTCTGGGAAAGCAGAAACGACTTAAGACACAAACAAACTCACAGTTCGAACAAGTGCCTGCTAACTTCCGCATCTACTGCACTGAGAGGATCGTCCAGGAGATAGATGTCAGCATCTTGATACACTGCTCTAGAAAACATAAAGAGATATCAGACTCTCACTCAGAACACGACAACTTTCAACAACTAGGATGTTCATTCAAGTGCCAGTAGAATAATCCAAGAAAGTGCTTCACACAGGACGCAATACACAGTAAGTGGGTCCTATGTGCTCACCACCACTAGAAGCTGCACAAAAGACAACTGCATAGTGGCTGCTGAAATGCAACTTACCTTGCAAGGTTTACCCGCGCTTTCTGCCCTCCACTCAGTGTGGTTCCCCGATCTCCTATCACAGTCAGATCACCATCCTCCAACAGCTGTAAATCCTATATGGACAAAGGAAAGAAGGCGGGGGGAAAAAAAGACGTAAAACGTGTTCTCCCTCTGTTATCCTAAACTTTGCACATTAGTTCTTCAGAAATTAACAAGTATTTGATCAACAGCAATGGATATATTTCATAGTAACTGAACTGTAACTTTGAACCTATCAAATATACCATCAGGGCACGTTATCTGTTTTAATGCTGTAGCTTTTCATAGCATTTATGGACTGAGCCATTTTAACAGGAATATTTTGAGCACCAACTCCTTGTGAATTCAGCAGTGAAAGAGTTTCCACAGTGAGTGACCTGACAATAAAAGATTGACACAAATGCAAGAGGTGATAAGTGCTAAGAAGGAAAAGGAAGCTGGCTTAGGGAGACAGAGAGTGACAGAGGGAAAGTCCACTTCGTATAGGGAGGTCAGCAAGGGCTCCGATGGAGGGGGTCTGAGCAGAGACCTGCCAGTGGATGGCCTGGCTGGCACAGAGTGCAGGAAGATTGCTCTACATAGAGGAATAAGCAAGTGCAAAAGCCATGGGGTGATACGTGGCCAAGGTGCTCACAGAACAGCAATACGGATGCCCACAGAACTGTGAGCACAGGATGATGACAGGGGAGGCCAGAGACAGAGGCAAGAGAAGCCAAGGGCTCACACCCAGGGAAACAGGAGGAAGGACGTGATCTGATCAAGGCAATAATCGAGACAAGAAACAACAGTAGCTGGGACCAGAGTGGGGATCAGGGAAGCAAACATCAGTGGTCATGTGCTGAACAAATTTTCAAGGTAGCACCTATAGGCTCTGCTGACGAGATGGGTGTGTGTTTTGATAGAAAAAGAGCAGGACTGCATTGGTTTTGGGATAAGACAAAGGAAGAACAGGATTACCCTGTACTGAGCTGCGGGAAATGAGGGATGCAGATTTAAGAGTTAAAAGCAAAAGGTTGATTATGGCCAAACTGAAATGCTGACCGGCAATCCTGACTTGCTGCTGGATAAGTGAGTCTGGAGGTCTGTGCTGGAGACCCAACTGTGAGGGCTGTCAGCATAAAGACATGGGACTTATTAAGGAACAACGGTGTCTTCACAAGCCATTTTGCTGACTTTCACCTTAGCTTTCCATTCGCAGAGAAGGGATAACACCCGCCCCATCTTCACAGTGATACTTAAAGCATCACAATAGACTGACAGAAAAACTCTGCAAAAAATAAGAGCAGAAAGAGCAGCCCAGCCAGGAAAAGCCAAAGGGAAAGGAGCAGCGTGCTCATGCACAGACTGGATGCACGAAGTAGACTCTTGTTCCATGCAAGCCCCCAAAAAACAAAAGCTAGGAAGGATAACAAGTTTTTATTTGAGGATCTAGCCAAAGTTATATTTAAAAATTATTTAAGAAATAAGTTGACAAAGCATAATACTTTTGTTAAAAAAAACATGACAAGAACATCCCTGAAAATAACCGGATAATGATCAGGTTTAAGTTACATGACATTACATTAGAAATCTTTACTTGGGGCTGGGCGCAGGGGCTCACGCCTGTAATCCCAGCACTTCGGGAGGCCGAGACGGGTGGATCATGAGGTCAGGAGATCAAGACCATCCTGGCTAACAAGTGAAACCCTGTCTCTACTAAAAATACAAAAAATTGGCCAGATGCGGTGGCAGGCGCCTGTAGTCCCAGCTACTCAGGAGGCTGAGGCAGGAGAACGGCGTGAACCCGGGAGGTGGAACTTGCAGTGAGCCGAGATCGCGCCACTGTACTCCAGCCTGGGGGACAGAGAGAGACTCTGTCAAAAAAAGAAAACTTTACTTGGATGGCCTATAATTATCACCAGACAGATCCTGGCAGAAACAAACAAAGTGTGGAGAAGATCGCTGGGTACTGACTGAGCTTCATAAGCATCAACCTAGGACACTACAGAGATAGCCCTCTTACAGATCAAGGTGTCACTTCTTTGTCTCTACTCTGACAAAGCCAGGGAGACAAAGCAAATGGCACATTGAGATCTCCATGACAAGTAAGTCCTCTGACCTCCCTAAGTTCTCATTTTATCTCTTTTACAAAATGTCCTGGAGAAACAAGAATTAATCAACTCATAGAATACTGAAACGATCTAAAGTAAGTGTATGAACTAAGTGGAAAAAGGATCTGAGTTCTTTATAATTTGCTATTGATGACTATGACATATTTTCTGATCAAACCAACAGCAGGACCCCATTCATAGCATGAATCTCACAAATAAAGTACATCACCAAATGAAAAAAAGACAGTATCTCCATTGGAACCCACTCCCTGGCAGCCCACAAAGACACATAGGAGTCCCCTAATACTCCAATCTGAACCAGATGGCATGAAATGAAAGATGGCAAGTGCCCCATTATGAAAATTCATTATTTCACATTATCTCTTTGTTGAGCTCAGAAGTTACACTATCTCTTCCTTTCAGTTTTCATAAAAAGACAATGCAGCTGGGCACATGGCTCACACCTGTAATCCCAACACTTTGGGAGGCCGAAGCAGGTGGATCACCTGAGGTCAAGAGTTCAAGACAAGCCTGGCCAATATGGTGAACCCCATCTCTACTAAACATACAAAATTAGCCGGGCATGTTGGCACATGCCTGTAATCCCAGCTACTTGAGACGCTAAGGCAGGAGAATCGCTTGAACCTGGGAGGCAAAGGTTGCCGTGAGCGAGATTGTGCCACTGCACTCCAGCCTGGGCAACAAGAGTGAAACTCCAACTCAAAAAAAAAAAAAGACAAGGCACCAGTTAACACTACCTCTTCCTTTCAGTTTTCATAAAAAGACAATGCACCATTTTAAGACAGGGTTCCAGCCTTCCACACAAACACAAACACAAACACACATTGTTTACTTGGCCTCATTCCATTGCTGATTGTCTTCATATGATGTGTTAAGTTTCTGTGCCTTGATTTTACATTGTTTTGTTTTCATTCTCAAAACAGCATCAAGTTGTAGCACAGCAATCTTAGCCATTTTCTAGAAAAGACACTCAAAACACCTGTCTCATTTCACGCAGATAGGGAATAGGAAAGGAGCGCTCTCCCCATGCCTGGTAGCAGCCCTTTGAGTACTACAACAACCTGGAGTGTTGTTGACTTGGCAAACTATTTATGGACAAGCCTCAGATAGGGAAAATATTTCAAAGGATCTGAAGTACAATCTGAGTCAGGCTAATTTCCTAACCATGATTTTCTAGTTTGGTTAAAGGGAAACAGTTGAGCAGAAAGCAGAAATGCCCTCAATGGGAGGAAGGTATCTTATGCACATTAGGTACTGCTCAGTAAAATTAACCAATTAATCTACCACCACCTTTACTGAAATGTAGACACAGAAACTAGAGAAAAACCATGACGTAGCTATGTGAGTTTGATGCCATCTAACCGGAATCCTACCATGTGCACATCAACCATGGTGACACTGAAGGCAGAAAGACCACTGAGGACACTGTAGGGACGGTCACAGGGGCCGGGCCTGAGGCCCCAGCACAAGAAGCAGGTTCCAGAGTCAGAGAGCAGGGCTCTCCAGCTTTGGGCCACAATTTGCTTCCATTTGGACCGGCCCTTCCTATCATAGCTTATCAATATCCTATTCTTCTTTCAGGGCCCAACTCAAACTCTTCTATGAAACAAAACTGCATTCCCTCAATCAGAAAACATCACTCTCTCTTCTAGGTTCCTTGTTTATATTTCTTAGGAAGGACCTGCCGTATTCTGCCTCTTAATGTTTATGTGTGTACTCAGCGTCTTGCTCCATGAGTCAGCTCCTGGATGTCAGAGCTATACACCAACCACTGTTCCTGATGTCTGGTATTATCTCTAATCTTCATGACAACCTGCCAAGTAAGTACTGACCACATGTACAGATGAGGAGACAGAGACGAAGTGAGAGCACGTAACTGGTCTGAGGACTCTCAGCTAATAAAGGAAGGTTGGAGTCTGAACCAAGCTCATCTCAGTTCCCAGCCTGTTGCCCTTTCATATCACGCTTCCCCAAGTGCTTACTAGAAGATACTTAAAGGCAATACTGAAACAACTCAGAACTCGAAGTCTCTCTATCCATACACAGCACTATCGGTCCACTTAGTCACCCTAGTTAGATTCACCTCATTGTATCCCTTTTGTACTCAGCTTTAAAAAAAGAGAGAGAGTATCTGCTCTCATACTCCTGGCCTCAAGCAATCCTCCCACCTCAGACACCCAAAGTACTGGGATTACAGGTGTGAGCCATCACGCCCGGCCCTCAGCATTTATTTCCTATTATGTCACAAAGAAGTGATATGGTTCTCCCAACTGAGAGATTAAAAAAAAAAAAAAAAAAAAGGCATAACAACAGTTATTTTATGATTGTCAAGGCAATCTAAAAAGAAAATGTCCAAGTTGGCAGGAATGTGGCAAATATGAGAAGAAATTATAAGATAGTGGGTACCCCAAAGGGGTGCATATATTCAAGCGAGCTATATAGAAAAACATTAAACTCAAATGTGTCAATTCCATGCCTTTGGATACTCATTTCTGAAAAGTGCTCAAGGATTAAAAGAAACTATGCAAAGGATGACATAATATTAATACATTTCATCTATTAGGGTAACTATTTTTATTGTTGACTTATTTACTGTACTATGTATAGAACCCCTATATAAATATCAATTCAAATAATGGAAGTTATACACTCAGATACATTCTTTCAAGCATGTCACATTTCATGTGATTTCACCCAAAATTGGTGGCTCTTATAATTAAGAAGAAGGCCTGTTATGTGCCTAGTAACCAGATGCTTTAAGTTCATGATTAAATCTATTTTTTTTTTTTTTTTTTTTTTTTTTGACGGAGTCTGGCTCTGTCGCCCAGGCTGGAGTACAGTGGCCGGACCTCAGCTCACTGCAAGCTCCGCCTCCTGGGTTTACGCCATTCTCCTGCCTCAACGTCCCGAGTAGCTGGGACTACAGGCACCCGCCACCTCGCCCGGCTAGTTTTTTGTATTTTTTAGTAGAGACGGGGTTTCACTGGGTTAGCCAGGATGGTCTCGATCTCCTGACCTCGTGATCCGCCCGTCTCGGCCTCCCAAAGTGCTGGGATTACAGGTTTGAGCCACTGCGCCCGGCCCATGATTAAATCTTATCCTCACAATAGCCTATGAGGTGAATAGTTTATTATCTCTGTTTTACAGATGACCAAACTGAGACTTTCTAAGGTTCAGACGATGAGCTAAAATCGCACACCTACTAAAGAGGAACTGAGACGCAATCCCAGAGCTGTCTGGCTCCAAGGCCTAGGATTTTAACCACTACCCACCTGTGTATCTAACATTAGTATGTTGTTTCCTGAGGTATGTCCTGTCATTTGCTATGATATCACTTTGAATAAGTAATTAGCCTAAACCAACACTGCTAAATGTGAACTATTGCTTCCCATCTTATTATTTTATCTAAAAGATATTTTTAGCTCAATTAACTTATAAATTTACTTCAGTTGTATCCAGTACAATATATCTAGTTGTTATCAATATATCTGAGCATTCTTGTTATTTCCTATTTTTTCCTCCAGGACTTTTGTGTGTGTGTGTGTGGTGGAGGGTGGCCGGGAGGTGAATGAGGAAGTGTATAAGGCAAAATCATTTATTTATCTTATTAACTGATTTAGAGAAAAGGGCAATAGCTACTATTTAGCAAAAACCTGGCATGTTTGCATTTTACAGACATTGCCTACAGTCTTTATAATCCTGTTGTATCTCTCCCACTTAATAAGAAATGAAACAGAGGCAAACCACCGGAGACACCCAGGCCCGTTTCTGTCCAGCAGGTTTTGATTACACACGCAATTTCTGTACCTACAAGCCAAAATAATTCCAGGATTGCTATTTCTATGGCCATCTTACACCCACCACTGACACGTGGATTTGAAAAGGAGTTAGCAAATGGTCTCGTAACTCATTAAGAGGATCCCAGGTTTCTTGCCAGTCCCCTGCTCAAGAGTCATAAATGGCAGTTGAGAACAGGAGCAAAACCTCTTGGAAACCACCTCACCCTATGTCCTTATTTCGCAGCAGAGACATCAAGGGCCCAAGGCAGGTAACATGACATGTCCAAAGTGACACCGAGCTGGTCGTGCATGGTGGCTCATGCATATAATCCCAGCACTTTGGGAAGCCAAGGCAGGTGGATCACTTGAGGTCAGGAGTTCAAGACCAGTTGGCCAACATAGCAAAACCCTCACCTTTGCTAAAAGTACAAAAAAGTTAGCCAGGCATGGTGGCATGCACCTGTGATCCCAGTTACTCAGGAAGCTGTGGCAGGAGAATCACTGGAGCCTAGGAAGCAGAGATTGCAATGAGCCGAGATTACACCATTAGACTCCAGTCTGGGTGACAGAGTGAGACTCCATCTCGTAAGAAAAAAAAAAAAAAAAAAACCAAAGTGACAGCGAGCAAATGACAAAGCTGGGCCAGCCTCCTGCTCTGTTCAACTTCTCCACTGGAGGCCCACCGTCCTACCGAGGATGGAACCATGCACGAGGGCCAGCAGTCCGTGCTTACACACATCCAGGAAGGAACCGAGAAGTCACCATGCAGCCCAGCCCCGAGGGGACCCCATTGCCACTGGAGTCTGCCTGCCATGCAGAAGCCCACAGGTGCCTGGGACACTGTCCGAATTACTGGGCCAGTCCTCAAAGGTGGCTATGGAAGAAGCTCAGTGGCAGCCACTGTCCTAACCCCTGCTTTCCCCCAGAGCCTTTCTGACGTGGGGAGGAGCAAGGCAAGGGTGCGTCACCTGGGACCTGGAGTCTCATGTGGGTACCAGAAGCTGAACAGGTGAAAATGGAAGGCTTGAAAAACATTTTGTCCCACATTCTACCTTTTTATCAATCACCTAACTGTTAAAATAGTTCTACCTTGTAAACACTCTCAACTGAGAGGTGGCCTGGCAGAGGGGAAATGGAATCCGGTGCTAGGCAGGTATGGCTTTGAACTTGAACTGCAAATGTTCAGTTGATCTCTCCGAGATCATTTCATTTCATTTCATTTTCACACAGTTCATTTCATCGCTCCCATCCTCCACTTTCCCAGCCATAAGCAACATTCAACTCTTGAAACCACAGCCTACTATGGAATAAATCATTCTTAAATTCTAGAGTTTACTAGTAGGTTATCTCCAAACTGACAGATTAATATGCAAAGAGCAACAAAGCCTTCCCAAGAAAGCCCTATGTTGGTCCAAGGACCTCACTTCTAACCTGTCATAGAGAAATGATGGAGGAAAAGAGCTGAAAGACAAGGCCCAGGTTGCCAAGTGCCAGCCTTCCATTGAAAAATGGCACACCGTCTTTCCTACCTCCGGGGCCTGCTCCTCAGCAGTTTCTTGGTTATCAACTGTAACTACCAGTGGGGAAAACATGCAAGATTTGCCATCTGTTTCTCAATTCCCGAAAACATGATACACTCCACTCACTGCAACACACTGAGATCACCTTGCATATTCCCCTACTTGGACCTTCTATTTCTGCAAAATTTCTCTAAAATGGATCTTCAGGGAAGCAGGGGAGCAGGACAAGCCGAAGTATTGTAATTATTTTAGGGAAACGTTAGCAATTCTGTACCAACTTTGAATAAAGTGAAAATTTTACTTTAAAAAAATTAGGCTAGCAATGTCAAAAACATAAACAAAATGAGGATAGCAATAGCAAAGGCACTGGGAAATCATGGCAAAAGATTAAAACTTCATACACTTTTGTGTACACATATGTGTGAGTGTGTGTGAGACAGAGAAAAAAAAAAATTAACACCTGGTGGAATCTGAATAACTAGGAGCTTGCCTTAGCCCATCTATTCCTATACAGTATATACTATTCAATGAAAATCTAGCTCATTACTGCTAACTTAACGTCATTTCTGAAAATGCATCATCTCTCATTAACAACAGCCCAGGAGGAAGAAATAGCCCATTAAACAAGCAATGATTTCTCTGTCCAAATCACCAGCAAATATTACTCACCTGATAGATAGAATCTATGATATTCCAGCCATTGCTCAAGCAAAATTACTCATTCCTCGCACACCTGGCTGGAAACCTTCTACATCACACCTGTGACAGTCTGTGGCGGCCTTTTCCAGACAGTACAAAATAACAGTAGGATGGCCAGGCCACACTGCACAGAGCCCGGGGAGAGCCCTTTAATGCCATTATTCACTGGTTTTTATGGCCCAAAGAAGGTAACATAGTATTTAGCAGTATTTACCATTTTTTCTATTTTCTAACTTACAGCCTTCTATTAAGTATGCTCAGTTTTCATCAACTATCCACTAATTTTATGAAAACCTCAATGTACAATCAAACGCTTCATCTTTTCTGAAAACAATCACTCTCTTGGTGAAATGACACATAATGAAAAATAAATTTTAAAACAGTTTGTTTCCTTTAAATAATAAATTGCACTGAAAAAATTATCCATGTAACCAAAAACCACCTATACCCCAAAATCTACTGAAACAAATTTTCTTTTTTAAAGAGAGTGGAGAAGGAAACCTATGGTCTGAGAGGGACCCAAGCAGGAAACATCAGCCAAGTGCACGGTGCAGACATCTGGAGCCTGATGCAAACCAGTGGGTACCCACTAAAGCCCTGTAATCTCTGCCCAGCCAGTTGATGATAGCAAGAAATAAATTTTTATAATTGTCCATTTTGAAAAAAAAAAAGTTAAAAGTAAATAAAACTTCACAAAACCAACCAAACCCCCCCAAATTCACCCTGTAAATATCATTTTCACATCAGACTTAAGAGGACAGAGCATGTGTGTGTTTATTTACTGGGAGGACTGCCTTAAAGTATTAAATAACATTCAAAGGTCTTTCAAACTTAAAAAAAAAAAAAGCTAATAAACCTTGTTGTTCAAGTGAATACTGACATTGGAGTACACAAAATCCAAAAGTCACCACTCACCTTTTTCAGAGCACAAGCCTTTATGACTTTTTCATATCGTTCCTTTTCATATTTCTTCCCAAATAAAATATTACTCCTCAGAGTTCCCGAGAACACCCAGGGCTGCTGAGACACATAAGCAATTCTTCCATGCACGCTGACCAGCCCGTGACTTGGGGCCAATTCCCCGAGCACAGCACTTAACAGTGATGACTGAAACAGATTGTAAAAAAACACATGTTCAGTCAACACTCGAGACAAGAATAAGCCACTGCAATGCAGCCTTGCCCACTCCTGGGAGCTTGAAAAACATCATTCATTCATTTAAAAGAGGATCTAGTACAGCCAGGAAATTGTGATTAAAAATTGGAAATAACATTTTGGTCCATATAAACTAGTGGTTTATAAGGAATATTAAAACAGAGTGTAACAATGTACTCTGCCCTAACGAGTTTCCCTAAATGAGTTTCATTCCCCTAAATAAAATGGTACATGGAACAAAGAACAACTAAGGATGTTTACAGCAACAGAGTAGCCAAGCATGACATATAGTTCATATATCCAATATTGAATGCAGCAGGAACAAAGAACTAGTTCTACAAAAGCTATATGTAAATAACATATCCTGGCCAGGCGCAGTGGCTCACGCCTATAATCCCAGCACTTTAGGAGGCCAAGGCAGGTGGATCACTTGAGGCCAGGAGTTCGAGACCAGCCTGGCCAACATGGTGAAACCCCATCTCTACTAAAACTACAAACATTAGCCGAGCATGGTGGCACACCTATAATCCCAGTTACTTGAGAGGCTAAGGCATGAGAATCACTTGAACCCGAAGTGGAGGTTGCAGTGAGTCTAGATCGCGCCAATGCACTTCAGCCTGGGCAACAGAGCGAGACCCTGTCTCAAAAACTAAACATACATACATACGTGAATAAATGAATGAATAAATAAAAATAAACAATATACCCTGTGCACTAGGAAGGACTTTTATTTTTAACTACCCAAGAATCGTGTCTCTGGAGAGCAAACTTCAATTGTGAAACCGCCGTATTGGTTATATACCTACATCTGGATTTATTGCGTTGCTTTACAATGCATGACACTAATTCTGTATGCATGTTTCCTTCACATCTTCTACAATGCACAGACGTGACATGTCTGTGCCCCCCACTATCGGAACACTTAGAACATTGAACTGAAATCATCTGTTTGTATTATCTGTCTCACCCCAGACACCAGAAAGTTCTGGAGGGCAGTGGTGTCTAGGTCTTGATTACAGGTGTATCTTTTACTCCTAACACAGGACTATACACCTGACTACAGGTTTATTAAATGTATATTCATGTGACTTGGAGAAGTCATATCAAAACATGTTTAAAGCTTTTCAGGGCCGGGCGCGGTGGCTCAAGCCTGTAATCCCAGCACTTTGGGAGGCCGAGATGGGCGGATCACAAGGTCAGGAGATCGAGACCATCCTGGCTAACCCGGTGAAACGCCGTCTCTACTAAAAAATATACAAAAAACTAGCCGGGCGAGGTGGCTGGCGCCTGTAGTCCCAGCTACTCAGGAGGCTGAGGCAGGAGAATGGCATAAACCCGGGAGGCGGAGCTTGCAGTGAGCTGAGATCCGGCCACTGCACTCCAGCCTGGGCGACAGAGCGAGACTCCGTCTCAAAAAAAAAAAAAAAAAGCTTTTCAGACAAGCCTTCACAACCTCCACATGTTTTGTAGCATCTAGGGTCCACTTTGACAAAAAGAAGTTCCCACATTCTTAGTCACTTCATCCTGCATCGTGATCACATAAATAATTTCCTTCACGGAGATGTCCAACTTCTAGGAGTTCCCAATTACGCAACTTGAAGAACCAAGAGAAACAGGATATGCACTGCCCACATTTACTTGGTCATGTGACCCTTCTTGCAAAACGAATGTTCCATGTACTGAGAAATGCCGTGCCAAGCATACCGAATTCAAAAATGTGTTACATGTAGCCTTGGGCTCAAACCCAAGAAGTTAATATGAGAAGTGGGGTGCGTCAAGCTGCCAAAAACCATTCTAACTCACCTTTCCTGCTCCCACGGGGCCGACCACAGCTAACAATTCACCAGGTCTGACAGTAAAGGAAACGCCTTGTAGAGTTGGGGTCTCTGATGCCTACAAATTAAAGTTTATAAAATGTGCCCATTTCAATAAAGTCACACAAATCACTTCAAAAAGAGAAGAAAACAATACAATAGTCATTGACACACCAACATAACCCAAGTCTTTCTCCTTGCTATTTTAAGATATTGTATCCTAGAGTCCTTTTCATATATATATATATATATATATATATATATATATATATATATATATTTTTTTTTTTTTTGTGGGGTTATAAACAGTTTGGAGTCTTCAGTACTTAAGGAAGGCCCATTCTCTTTTACCCGATTTTCATGTGAACACAGCTCCACACTTCCACAAAATTTAGATAGTAACAATGACAAGGCAACCTTCTTGAAATGAAAACTCATGCTAACTTATTAAAACAATACTCTTTTTTTTTACTTTAAGTTCTGGGATACATGTGCAGAACCTGCAGGTTTGTTACATAGGTATACATGTGCCACGGTGGTTTGCTGCACCTGTCAACCTGTCAGCTAGGTTTTAAGCCCTGCATGCATAAGGTGTTTGTCCTAATGCTCTCCCTCCCCTTGGCCCCCATCCACTGAAAGGCCCCAATGTGTAATGTTCCCCTCCCTGTGTCCATGTGTTCTCATTTAAAACAATATTCTTAATATAATATTCAGTACGGGAGCTTTTCAATCATTTGTAAGTTTTCGTTCTGTCCCTTGGTTTTAATATTCTATTTCATTGACCTCCACAAGGTGGCAGCATGAGTACATGGCATGCCCAGTCCTTGGCTAATGGATGATTTGAAATCTCCACTAATCTCTCCGTTTTCACTTGATAAAGCAGGAACCTCAGTTACGCCCAGCCAGCAAGAAGGCACTTTATACTATAAAGTCACTCTTAGCAAATGAACTTCTACAAATGGTGGTCAACCCTGTAACCAGAGCTCTAATTTAACAACAACCAAAAGCTGAAGAATAATGAAATTAAGTACATGTTCATGGGTAGGAGGATTCCTTGAGCACAGGAGATTGAGGCTGCAGTGAGCCAAGATTGCACCACTGCATTCTAGCCTGGGTCACACAGTGAGACCTTATCTCAAAAAAAAAAAAAAAAAAAAAAAAAAAAAGTTCTTTTACAGTTTATTATTTAGGAGACCAAACCAAATTCATTACTTTTACAAAGAGCTTCTAAATATTTTCAGTTGAGAGGATTAAGTGCGTATCACGGAGAAGGGACAGTTTACCAGAGCATGACAAACCAAAATGAGGAGGTTTCCTCTTCTCATACAGGGAAAATCAGTACTTTGAATTATCTATCTTTTTAAAAAGCAAAAGTCACTTGGTACAAATAAAGAGAGGAATGGTTTTAAATTCAGAGTATAGAACCGCAACCGTAAAAACTGCCAACGATGAGAACTTTTATCCAAACCCAGACATCAACACTAGCAAACAAAAATTGATACTGTTAAGTGAAGTAAAAACAGCTACAATTTGGGAGGAATCCTAAAGGGGTTTAAGTCTCACATTTACAGTCTTCATCTGAATTTCCCGTGGATAGACTGGAGAGACCTGACCATGTGTGTCTGGTGGGTGGGCATTTAGCAAATTTATTTGAGTCCCAAATCCTTTCGGAAGGGGTTATTGTTCCGCACAACACACTTTAGTAAATGCTCATCCATATCATAGAAAAATGATCAAGAGTGAATCAAAGGCAATGCAGCCTCCTCAACTCCAGAAAAGGATTCTTCAAAATGAATCTGGGGTCCCTGAAGGGTGGAACATCCCCGGGATGATGGAAGAGGGAAGCGCACATGAAGTCAACCAACCCGCAACCTAAAGATGCTGAGCTTGGCCGGGCGCGGTGGCTCAAGCCTGTAATCCCAGCACTTTGGGAGGCCGAGACGGGCGGATCACGAGGTCAGGAGATCCAGACCATCCTGGCTAACCCGGTGAAACCCCGTCTCTACTAAAAAATACAAAAAACTAGCCGGGCGAGGTGGCGGGCGCCTGTAGTCCCAGCTACTCGGGAGGCTGAGGCAGGAGAATGG
>NC_045455.1:18649949-18741113 GCF_002776525.5 Piliocolobus tephrosceles | reverse complement strand
CTCTGTCGCCCAGGCTGGAGTGCAGCGGCACAATCTCGGTTCACTGCAGCCTCTGCTTCTCGGGTTCAAGTGATTCTCCCACCTCAGCCTCCCGAGTAGCTGGGATTACAGGCATCTGCCACCATACCTGGCTAATTTTTGTATGTATACTAAAGATGGGGTTTCACCATGTTGGCCAGGCTGGTCTCCAACTCCTAGCTTCAAGCAATCTACCCACCTCGGCCTTCCAAAGTGCTGGGATCACAGGCGTGAGCCACCGTGCTCCACCTACACGTATCTTTTTCCTTAGTCAATGCCTCCTCCTAGACAGCAGGAATAGCCCGATCTCTCGCTTATTGCTATTTTCCATACTAGTTAGCAACTACACAATGCAATTTAACTGAATAAAACAAAGTCCTGCTAACCATAACAAACCTAACATAATTATATGTAGGAAAACTCCCTTTTGCTCCTCAAATGGTAGGTATAACTCAATGACAGAAGCTACAGTGGCTTAGAAACAGAATAAACAACCTAGATCACCCCCACCCCATCCAAAATTTTGTAGATGTGGCAAAAGCTATCAGCTCTCCTCAAAATCTGCTCTCATTTTCTGTGATTAACAAAACTCCCAATTTTTAGTCAATGCACAGCAGCCTTGAACAAGGACCACTCTCGCCAGCCCCTAACGCAGTTAGATGTAGTCGCATGACTTAAGTTCAGCCCAACAGAAAATGACAACGTCCAGGAAACTCCCTATACCCCAATGTCCAGTCCTTGGAAGCTGCCTGGACAACTTCCCCTCTAAAATCCAGGTGGTGAAACTCAATGGCCAATGTGATGGTATTAAGAGGTACTTAGGCCATGAGAGTTCCTCCCTCATAAATGGCATTAAGGACTCTGTAAAGGAGGCTTTGGGCAGTAGGCAGCCCTCTAAGCCCTTCCACTTTCTGCCCTTTAAGGACACAGCATTCCTCCCATCTGGAATATCTAGCATCAAGGCACCATCTACAAGCAGAGAGCACGTCACTAGAAAACTGAACCTACCGGTGCCTTGATCTTAGACTTCCCAGCCTCCAGAGTGGTGAGAATTTCTGTTTTTCATAAATTACCCAATCTGTAATTTATGTTTACCCATCATAAACAGACTAAGACACCCCCAAAAAAGATAAAGTCATAACCTCAGGACCTCAAAGGTTGACTGTATTTGGAAATAGGAGTGTTACAGATGTAATTAGTGAAGAGGAAGTCATACTGGAAAAGGGAGGACCCGAAATCTAACATCATCAGTATCTTTCTAAGAAAAGAAGAGAGAGACAGAGAGAGACACATGGGCAGAAAACAATCAAGTGATTAGGACACAGATGAGAGGGATGTGGCTGCAATCCAAGGACTGCCAGCAACCACTGGAAGCTCAAAGCGGCAAAGAAGGATTCTCCCCTGCAGGCTTCAGAAGGAGCCTGGCACTGCTGACACCGTGATTTCAAACCTCCAGCCTCCAGAACCATGAGAGGCTTAATTTCCATTGTTTTCAGTCACTGTGTTTGTGGTACTTTGTTCCAGCAGCCCTCACAAACTCACAAGGAAACTTATGAGGATTTTGCATGAGAAAAATAAACCACCTGGTATAAATGGCTATTACACGGGTATTCTGCAAACACTGGCAACGCTGAAGCAACTGAAATGAGCACGGAACATGTTTGAGACAGAGAAAACAACACTTAAATAAGTCATCTACTGCTCTAAAATTTGTCAACATCCTTTGAGTCCTTACAATTTTTGTCTGTCACTTCACATTTGACTGCAATGTTACACTTCAAAAGAACAAAAACTGAAAATAAAAACCTTCTTCCATGCAGGAAAAGAAAAATACTTTCTTCTATATAGGAAAAGAAAATAATCAGTATTTCTCTCAAAGATCCAGCAAGCAGAAGATACTGTCTGTTTTCTGCTCCCTCACTATCCACCCACCAGCCTTACTGGGAGCCGACTTAGGAGTGGGCACTGCTGGTTCTCCCTGCACAAGCCCATGTCTGGCATGGCAGAGAGGGCACAGACGGATGCTGGCCTGAATATTCTGCTGTAGGCTTAACCACAGCACCTCTGCTTCCTCCTCCCATACCACCTATTCCATGGTCAATGAGATAACAATCTGGGCCTAATTTGCCACAATTCACTATTCCTCAAGAAATGACCCGGTTGGGCCAGGCGTGGTGGCTCACGCCTATAATCACAGCACTCTGGGAGGCCGAAGTGGGCAGATCACTTGAGGTCAGGAGTTCGAGACCAGCCTGGCCACCATGGCGAAACCCCATCTCTACTAAAAATATAAAAATTAGTGCGCTTGATGGCACATGCCTTTAGTCCTAGCTACGTGGGAGGCCGAGGTATGAGAATCGTTTGAATCCGGGAGGCGGAAGTTGCAGTGAGCTGAGATTGCACCACCGCACTCCAGCCTAGGCAATAGAGCAAGACCCTGTCAAAAAAAAAAAAAAGAAAGAAAGAAAAAGAAAAAGAAAGGAAGGGAGGGAGGGCGGGAAAAGACCAGACCCAATTTCACAAGTTTACTGACCGGCAATCATGTGTGATACTGATGCAGTGTTTTCACTGGTCCCTTCTCCAGCATCCCCCATCAAAACCAACCGTTCCCAAACACTACTCCCTAAAGATCTTCTGAAAACACCTCTGATAATGGACACCATGCTTCAAACTCTTCCATGGCCCAGCAGCACTGACATTCACACTCCCGAAGTGATTCCCTGAGTATTAATCCCACCCTGTCCTTCAGGGTCCACCTCAAAAACTAATCCTGCCGGGAACCAGCTCAGGGCGGCCGCAGCTGGTACTGAAACTGAGTATGTACAGGGCAGAGATGCGTCCCCCATCCTGCACTTAAAAACACTCATCTGCATGAACACTGCACTGCACTCGGGGTCAGCTCTTCACAGATACATGCTACAGTCATAAACCAACTGTATGATTGGCTTAAATTATTCAAGCCATCAGCCATGTCATCACAGCAACAAGCAAAAGGTAATACATCTTCTTAATC
Source organism: Piliocolobus tephrosceles (assembly GCF_002776525.5). Classification (NCBI taxonomy): domain Eukaryota; kingdom Metazoa; phylum Chordata; class Mammalia; order Primates; family Cercopithecidae; genus Piliocolobus; species Piliocolobus tephrosceles. The sequence goes on along the minus strand of NC_045455.1, from coordinate 18,738,082 downwards.
TTGTCTAAACAGAATAAAATTCTGATTTTAGCTGAAGTGTATGACCAAGACATCAAATTCAATATTCTGTACATGCATGTGAGAACAGAAGTTCCCCACCTTCAAAATAAAAAATTATCCACACAGTAAACCTACTAAGCACTGGTCAATATACAATAGATCTGAGTGGAGAAAGACATGATAATAGTTTGGTGGTTAAATGAGACTCCACTCAACACACGAATGGCTTGTAAAGATGCTGGAGGGGCTGGCTGGACTTTCTCTAGTCACTCAGGAGGATGAAAAAGCTGAAATGACATTGCCAATACAGCAATGAGGTGCATCCCCAGAATAGTTCACTTGCGGAAGTATCAGACAGCAGAACTGAAGTCAAAGAGAATGACTTCAGAGTGGATGGTTGGCAAAAACTGGAGCAGCTTTGTGAACAATAAAACCTCAGAGACACGTTTTACTGGATGTGGAAGTCATTGAAGACTTTCAGTGCTTTGCTGTGAAGATAAGATCTCTTAAAATCCTATTGGACTTGCTTAATGCCAAGACCATCAATCCTTTCCTTAATAAAAGAAAAACAGATGGAACTTCTTGGACCTAAAATCTTCGCGATAAAACTTTCTTTTTCTGTACATGGAAAAAAGGAAATTGAAAAGTATGAGTAAGAAAGACAACAGATTAAAGACTTAAATGTAAAACCTAAAACCATAAAAAACCCTAGAAGAAAACCTAAGCAATACCATTCAGAACATAGGCATGGGCAAAGACTTCACGACTAAACAACCAAAAAACAATGGTAACAAAAGCCAAAATTGACAAATGGGATCTAATTAAACTAAAGAGCTTCTCCACAGCAAAATAAACTATCATCAGAGTGAACAGGCAGCCTACAGAATGGAAGAAAATTTTTGCAATCTACCCATATGACAAAGGGCTAATATCCAGAATCTACGAGGAACTTAAACAAATTTACGAGAAAAAAAAAAAAACCCCATCAAAAAGTGAGCAAAGGATATGAACAGACATTTCTCAAAAGAAGACATGTATGCAGCCAACAAACAAATTTTAAAAAGCTCATTATCACTGATCATTAGAGAAATGCAAATCAAAACCACAAAGAGATACCATCTCAGGCCAGTTAGAATGATGATCATTAAAAAGTCAGGAAACAACAGATGCTGGAGAGGATGTGGACAAATAGGAACAGTTTTACACTGTTGGTGGAAGTGTAAATTAGTTCAACCATTGTGGAAGACAATGTGGCGATTCCTCAAGGAACTAGAACCAGAAATACCATTTGACCTAGCAATCCCATTACTGGGTATATACCTAAAAGATTACAAATCATTCTACTATAAAGACACATGCACGTGTATGTTTACTGCAACACTATTTACAACAGCAAAGACTGGGAACCAACCCAAATGTCCATCAGTGACAGACTGGATTAAGAAAATGTGGCACATATACACCATGGAATACTATGCAGCCATAAAAAAGGATGAATTTGTGTCCTTTGTAGGGACATGGATGTAGCTGGAAACCATCATTCTCAGCAAACTATCGCAAGAACAGAAAACCAAACACCGCATGTTCTCACTCATAGGTGGGAACTGAACAATGAGATCACTTGGACTGGAGAAGGGGAACATCACACAACAGGGCCTATTATGGGGAGGTGGGAGGAATTGCACTGGGAGTTATACCTGATTTAAATGACGAGTTGATGGGTGCTGCACACCAACATGGCACAAGTATACCTATGTAACAAACCTGCATGCTGTGCACATGTACCCTAGAACTTAAAGTATTATAATAATAATAATAATAATAAAGAAAATGTGGTATATATACACTGTGGAATACTATGCAGTCATAAAAAGGGATGATTCATGTCCTTTACAGGGACTTGGATGAAGCTGGAAACCATCATTCTCAGTAAACTAACACAGGAACAGAAAACCAAAAACCACAGGTTCTCACTCATAAGTGGGAGTTGAACAATGAGAACACATGGACACAGGGAGGGGAACATCACACACCAGGGCCTGTCAGAGGGTGAGGAACAAGGAGAGGGAGAGCATTAGGACAAATACCCAATGCATGTGGGGCTTAAAACCTAGATGATGAGTTGATGGGTGCAGCAAACCACCATGGCACATGTATACCTATGTAACAAACCTGAAGGTTCTGCACATGTGTCCCAGAACTTAAAGTATAATAAAAAAAATTAAAATTAAAATATAAAAATATTTTTAAAAAAGAAATTTAACAACACAATGTTTTCTAAACTCTATGTGTCTGCCAAGCTCTGGTCTATCTACGGGCAAGGCTCACTTAGTTCTGATCGGTGTATCGGGCAGACCTATTCCTCCTCTCCTGATGCCATTTTTCACCTTGTCATTGTTCATTAACACATCCACATGAGAGGCAAGCAAGAAAAGTGAACATTGGATCAATTCATTACCCTTATCATTTACAACCTCCATTTTTAGAGAAATAGGAAAGGAGGCAGAACCAGGCAGACTCCATCAGTGGGTCTTGTAGCAAACACCTGCACAGTTCTAAAGCATCCCAGTCTTCACAGCCAAATTCACCCCTAAATCTGGTCTTCTTCTAGTAGTCCATATTTCAGTGAATCCAGGTAAAAAGATTTTGCAGCCATAAGAACGAAAGTAGCCCCAATCCCTCCTTCTGACTAATCCCTCCTCTTGCCCCACACCCAAATAAGGATATGCTCCCAATGGCTTTCTTTTTTTTTTTTTTTTTGAGACGGAGTCTGGCTCTGTCGCAGTGCAGTGGCCGGATCTCAGCTCACTGCAAGCTCCGCCTCCCGGGTTCACGCCATTCTCCTGCCTCAGCCTCCCGAGTAGCTGGGACTACAGGCGCCCGCCACCTCGCCCGGCTAGTTTTTCGTATTTTTTAGTAGAGACGGGGTTTCACCACGTTACCCAGGATGGTCTCGATCTCCTGAGCTCGTGATCCGCCCGTCTCGGCCTCCCAAAGTGCTGGGATTACAGGCTTGAGCCACCGCGCCCGGCCCCCAATGGCTTTCAAATCTATCCAAGGCTCTCTACTTGGCCTGAGTCCAAATCACATCATCCTCTTCCTGGACTGCTTGCTGCATCAGCCTCCTGGCATATCTCCCTGCCTCTACTCTCGGCCCCCAATGTATTCCCAGGCTGCAGACAGGGTGAATTTAAAATACGTGGATTTTCTTGAACATTAAGAGCTTTCTCACATAATTACCCCCAGGGAAACGCAGGGCATCAGCCTCCTGGCTGCCCCGAGCCCCTCCCTTTCCCGAACTCTTCCCCATGTCTCTCCACTACCACACATGCAATGCTGCAGGCTATTTCTTGAGCCTTCACAGGAAGCACTACACCTCCACAATGGCATCGGCATCTCTACCAAAGCACCTCATGGCATCTCGGACATTGCCTTCCAAAGACAATGACACACGAGCACTGATTTTAATTACGTGGTTATTTATTAACCCCCACTTGCTGATTCCCAGGAGGAAATTCCCAGCAGGAAGGACTTCTGTGCATTGGCTTACCATTGTATCTAAGCATTTATCACAGTGCCAGCTTAAGCCAGGTGCTCAATTACATTGTGGAGTCAATGACTAAGTGAATGAATACATTCCAAACTTAACCCCCAAAAGCCTAGCATAGACCAAGACAGGTGTCCGTGTGCTTCCTCTCAACTGATTTTAGTCTTAAGTGATCCTGACTTCGTTTATATTTGCTACACATAGTTTGACCTCGTGTGCTTTTTTATCACACAACTAGAGCAAGATTTCTCAAAGACAGCATATTTTCAGGGACACGAGGACACTTTCTAAAGATATTGGGCTGAGGGTGGCTCACGCCTGTAATCCCAGCACTTTGGGAGGCCAACGCAGGCGGATCACGAGGTCAAGAAATTGAGACCATCCTGACCAACATAGTGAAACCTCATCTCTACTAAAAATATAAAAGTTAGCTGGGTGTGGTGGTGCACACCTGTAGTCCCAGCTACTCCGGAGGCTGAGGCAGGAGAATCACTTGAACCTGGAAGGCAGAGATTGCAGCGAGCTGAGATCGCACCACTGCACTTCCGCTTGGTGACAGAGCGAGACGCCGTCTCAAAACAAAACCAAACAAAAGATACTGGGCCCCAACCTATGCCTGGTGAACAGAATCTCCAAGGTGTAATAATTTAGTTTTAATCAGTACATCAGGCAATTCTGATGAACTAGGGGACAAAATTGTAAATGAGTTACAGGAACCATCCAGGCTGAAAAAACACAAAGTTCTAAAGACAGAAAAAACAAATAACCAAGACAAAACAAAATCTCCAGCAATGACTTCAACACCACCATGAAGGAGCTCACCACACTAACACCAATGCTTTCTTACCAGTCATGCCTGGCCATTTGTTTCTCCTTTACTGAAAATCACTACTGCTGGACTCTAGGCCCATCTACCCACCAGAAACTATGTACGTGAGGGGAAATTAAGGTTTCCTGACCAACTCAAAGATGCATCCTTTGTCTGGACACAGAGCGCCTTGCCAAAGTCAGCCACTGGAAAATGTAAAATTCCCAGCTGCTCAGTTTGTTTTACTGCATGCATACATCTATCTACATGAACAGGAATTTCAAGCCTTAGACACAGGTGAGTTGCATTTTAGTGGAAAAATAAAAATAAAAAATCTTAAGGATTTCTTCCCTAGCCGCATATTGGACCACAATTCCCTGAAAATCGTCTGCAGGATCCCTTTCATGCCACACTCTCTGATGTGTGACATAATTCAGCAGAAAACGACAGTCATCACTTCTCACTAAAATAATGCTTAGTTGTTAGGCATTTTCCAAATCTCACAGACGTAATGAAGCTGGAGGCTGACTTCACTTCCACATTTTCTGGGCGCCTGCAATGTATACGTAATATAAAGATGAATGAGGCATTGTGTCTGCCTTTTATATGTTCAGAGGTTTAGGAAGGGAAAGAAATCTATAAACAAATGGCTTCAATACTAAGGGGAAAATGAGGACAAAGTCACCTGTGGAGATCCCAAAAGAAGAGATGAGGATTAAACAGTGTGTGATGGGCCAGGTGCAGTGGCTCATTCCTGTAATCCCAGCACTTTGGGATGCCAAGGCGGGTGGATCACTTGAGGTCAGGAATTTGAGACCAGCCTGGCCAGCGTGGTGAAACCTTGCCTCTACTGAAAATACAAAACTTAGCTGGACATGGTGGCTCACGCCTGTAACCCCAACTACCCAGGAGGCTGAGGCAGGAGAATTGCTTGAACCCGGGAAGTAGAGCTTGCAGTGAGCTGAGATCATGCCACTGCACTCCAGCCTGCCTGACACAGCGAGACTCATCTCAAAAGAAAAAAAAAGACTGTGTGATGGTTAATTTTATGTGTCAGCTTGGCTAGGCCGCAGTCCCCAGATATTTGGTCAAACATGTCTGGATATCAATGGGAAAGTATTTTTCGGTTGAGACTAGCATTTAAATCTGTAGACTTTTTGAAGTCCTACATAATGTCAGTGGGCCTCGCCCAATCAGGTGAAGGCATTTAAGAGAAAAAAAGACCTACAAAGAAAAGGGAATTCTGCCTCAAGACTGTCCTCCTCAGACTCAAGCTGCATCATCAGCTCTTCCCAGGGTCTCCGGCCTACCAACTGCCCCGCAGATTGTGGACTTACCTCACCTCCAAGTTGCGTGAGAAAATTTTATAAATCAATCTACTAATGTCTCTCTGCATGTACACACATGTGGGCCCTGCCCTATCGGTTCTGCTTCTCTGGAGAACTCTGACTAATACAGATGGCTTTTTAAATAAGTGAGACAAAACAGGAAATCACCTCCCGACACTAAGTTCAATCCCCTTATTTAGAGACAAGAAAACCAAGGCCCAGAGAATTGGTGAGGACCCAAGGTCTGCGTCCCACCCCCCCATACTACCTGTCGGGGCTGCTCTTTGCCCCGTTATTTCCTATGGCTGCTGCACAGAAGTGACATTTGCATTCAGGTTATGCTGTGCATGTGGGGGTAAGATTGTGCACTTCTTTTTTTTGAGATGGAGTCTCGCTCTGTCACCCAGGCTGGAGTGCAGTGGTGTGATCTCGGCTCACTGCAACCTCCACCTCCCGGGTTCAAGCAATTCTCATGCCTTGGCCTCCAGAGTAGCTGGGATTACAGGTGCACACCACCATGCCCAGCTAATTTTTTTGTTGTTGTTGTATTTTCAGTAGAGGCAGGATTTCACCATGCTGGCCAGGCTGGTCGAGAACTCCTGACCTCAAGTGATCCGCCCACCTTGGCCTCCCAAAGTGCTGGGACGTGAGCCATGGCCGCACTTCTCAGACAGACGGATGGCCTGGGCTAAAGCCCTGGATCAGCCTTTTATTAACTGTTAAAACGTGGAGGTGCTATTCACCCTCCCCAGACTTCAGTTTCTTTATCTGTAACATAGGAGTGATAGGGGAGTTACACTAGTAAAACGAGTGAATATTCATAAGGCTCTTGGGCCCCTCTTTGTTACCTAGTAAGTACTCATCAGCTATTATCTGTTCATATAAAGCCCCACGGTCTTAATCTTAACCTTCATTTATCTCATAATGGCCAGGAAGACAGACTAATTTTATTAACCAAGTAAGACTGTTTTTATTTCTCCACATGGCCCAAGGAAATCCACTTGTTTCACAGCCTGGAAGCCAGTCAGGAGGCTTTTTTTTTTTTTTTTTTGGAGACAGAGTCTCACTCTGTCACCTAGACTACAGTGCAGTGGTGCAATCTCAGCTCACTGCAATCTCCACTTTTTGGGTTCAAGCAAGCCTGAGCCTCCTGAGGAGCTGGGAGTACAGGCATGCACCACCACGCCCGACTAATTTTTATATTTTTAGTAGAGATGGGATTTCACCATGTTAGCCAGGCTGGTCTCTAACTCCTGACCTCAAGTGATCTGCCCACCTTGGCCTCCCAAAGTGCTGCGATTATAGGTGTGAGCCACCACACCCGGCCAGGAGGGTCTACATTTAATGTCAGACATGGCCCCTCTCTTACAAGAGCAGGTTGACCAAGTCCAATGGGGTTTGAGATGCACAGAGGGACACGCATAACAAGGCGGAGACTCCGATCCAGTCCACTCTGAAAAAGATCCAGCTCCCCAGAGCTGAGGACCCTCACAACCCCCTTTAACAGGGCCCGGTGTTCCGGGAATGTTCAACTCGAGTCTGCTTCCTCACTCGGCCTTCCTCTGGCTTATGGTACAGCCTGGACCACCTTGGGTCTGTATTGGGTCCCAGCCTTTTGCTATGATTGCTGCTTCTGTTCATCCAGCATTTGGCGCCCATTATGTGTTCATCAGCACTGAGCTGCACCATACTGGCCTTGCTCAGCAGGAACAAATGTACCACCACGCTCCTGAGACCTGGCCGGAGAGCTTAGTAGCACCTGCTTAAATCAAGGACAGAAAGGAGGACACTCAAGCCACAAAGAGCCAAAGACCCCAAAGCAGGAACAGAGATGGGTCACGTGCTGGGAAACACACAATGTGGCCAGGTGAGCCCTACGCCTAGAGTTCAAAACCAGGACTCCACAGGAAACAGAGAACCTTTCAAGGTTTTTGGAGTAAGACTAGATGAGTAAAAGAACACTGAAGGAAATATCCCACACCAGAGGATACTAAGGCAGCAACATAGGTGATACAGTTTGGCTCTGTGTCCCCACCCAAATCTCAGCTTGAACTGTAATCCCCATAATCCTCACGTATCAAGGGTGGGACCAGGTGGAGGTAACTGGATCATGGGGGCAGTTCCTCCATGCTGTTCTAGTGACAGCGAGTTCTCATGAGATCTGATGGTTTTATAAGCCTCTGGCATTTCCCCTGTTTGCACTTCTTCCTGCTGCCCTGTGAAGAAAGTGCCTGCTTCCCCTTCCGCCATGACTGTAAGTTTCCTGAGGCCTCACCACCTATGCTGAACTGTGAGTCAATTAAACCTCTTTCCTTTACAAATTGCCCAGTCTCAGGAAGTTCTTTATAGCAATATAAAAACAGACTAATAGGCAACATAATAATGGTTAAGAAATCATGGTTCTGAACAGATTCCTATCTCTAAAACAGGCAAACTCCTTAACCTATTACAGGAGCCAGTTTCATTCTCTGTAAAGTGGGGACACTAATGCTTATCTCCTTCAATTGTGAGGATAACATGAAATAACATGTAAAGGCTTCCAAGAGCCCTGGTTCACAGTACATACACCAGCGCCTGCAATCACAGTGAGGGGCAGCAACAACAGTCAGAGAATTACAGCAGCACAATACACACGTGGCCCTTCCATCTGAAAAAGGTGTCCCGCACACTCAGAGAGACACTCTGGTCAAAGTCTATTTCTAAGTTATTTCTTTCAAGATGCAGAAGCTGTAAGAAAAAAGTGTTACTGACCTGCATGGACCATCCCTTCACAGTGTTACCTGAAGCTGTTGTCAGAAAGGATGAGGATAAGAATTGACCTTGTATGGTCTGTTTTATAGGTAATATTTTTTACGAAATACAAACTTGCTACTCAGTAGTGGGAGTGTGCCCATGAATAGCCACTATGCTCCAGCCTGGGTAACACAGCAAGATCTCTTCTTTAAAAAACAAACTTCATCATAAAAAAGAATCTTAGCTTTTATGACAACACCCACCCCACTCTCTCCTCAACCAAAAAATTAAAAATAAAAAATAATCACAGCCAGTGTCAGCTAAGTTCACTCGAGTCTGTCCTTGGGCATCCATCTCTATTAAGAATCAGGAATAAAACAAAGCAGATTTTTGAAAAGCTTAGACAGTCAAGTTCTTGCCAGGCCCTCTCACAAAGCCAATTTATTTTAATTTTCAACTTATTCATAAACACACAAATACTTGTGCATACATTATGTGCCAGGACCTTACCTTGGTGATATAAATTATTTGCCCCTGGCAATTTAGTGACAGCTACTTAGGAAAAGGCGACGATGTGTGAAGTGGATGCTATGGTTTGAATGGGCAGGCCTACTCTAAATTCATAGGCTGGAACTTCACCCCAGTGTCAGTGTTAAGAGGTGGGGCCTCTAAGAGGTGATTAGGTCGCCACAACAGAGCCCTCCTGATGGGAATTAGCGTCCTTACAGAAGGCTGGAGGGAACTAAACAGGCCCAGTTTGTCCTTCTGTTTCTTCCACAATGTGAGGACACAGAGGTCCATCTGGGAAGCAGAGAATGGTCCTCACCAGACACCAATGCCAGAGCCTTAATCTTGGACTTCCCAGCCTCCAGAACTGTGAGAAATAAATGTCTAACATGTATAAATTAGCCAGTCTCAGGTATTTTGTTACAGTAGTATAAACAGAGCAAGGCAGTAGAAATCAACCAATTGGAAAGAAAGAAGTCTGGTAGAGTTAGGTTCATCAACAGTAAGAAAAAGGTGAAAAGAGGATAGGAAAGAAAAGGCAGAGATCCTAAAGGCACGCACAAAAATTAACAAGGAAAACATCTACAGAGGAAAGAACTTATTTTCAAACAGGGATAGCTAAGTGAAGTTGAGGCCCTGCTTCCTGACCAAGAAGCAGGGACCTCCAGCAAGCTCTTTCCTTCCAGCCTACAGATGAACCATACTCAACCCATACTCGCTACTTTCTCATTTGCATTAACGTAACAGATGAAATCTATCTGCTTCTCCTCCTTTTCGACAGCTTAAACATTTTAATCACACCTGCAGTTACCACGTGCACATCAAAAGCCCTGTGCCACTGCTGTTTATGTTGCTCCCAATAAATGATCACAATGCTTGCATTGTCTTTAGTGCGCTCTATCTAAGATAAGGAAGTACACACAACATCGTGGAATGGCAGCACGTTTTGGTTACGAGAGGGTTAAATGTCATTACACTGGAACATAGCGATGCTAAATAAAAGGAGACATCATTTTACTTCAAATGCACCTACAACTTTAAAATGGCATCTGACACCAACCTGGATTCTTCGGATGCTGATGATTGCCTCTGACACCTTCTCAATGGCTGCGGGGAAGAAGAGGGTGACCGTCAGCCGCACAGCCCCGTACAGTGTCACGGCCACGAACACGCGGCTGGCTGTGATCACGTTGCCGAGGAGCACGTAGGTGGTGAAGGTCACAAACACGATGATTTTGCTTGCACTGAAAAACGAGGCCAAATTCATCCCTCTGAGGTAGGAACTTCTCAGAATCTTGGAAATCTCCTTCCTGGAACACAGTACAGGTTTTTAAAAAAGCAGTGATGTCAGCCACATAAAGTGGCTCACGCCTGCAATCCCAGCACTTTGGGAGCTGAGGTGGATGAATTGTTTGAACCCAAGAGTTTGAGACCATCCTGGGTAACAACAACAACAAAAAGGTGCAAAGGTGAGAGGTGGCCAGGAACTACCCAGAAAATCATAAGAAGTACCATGTGCTGGAATGCAACAACTAATCAAATATTTAATCCAAAAGCCAGAAAAACATTTTTTTTTTTTGAGAGGGAAATCTTTATTGTTTTCTGTATAAAAATGTCCATCAGATGAAGGTCAAAGGGGTTGGGGGCAGATGCTTATGCGGGAACAGCGAGGTGGCAGCCCCAGCAGCCTTTCAGCCCTCTCTCGTGCAGGCCTTGCTCGGAGTCCCAGGAGATCCACAGGTCCAGCGTGAACGGTGAGAGGTCAGAGGTGGAAGGCTCAGCAGGAGAGGAGAGGAGGATCAGCAGAGGTCATGAGAAGGCCAGAATCCAGGGTCAGGCTGTCCTGGTCGAAGTTGAGTTTCTTAGCTGGAGGAGTTCTCCTAGCCCTTCAATATCCACCAGGTCACTGTTGGCGTCGGAGTCGTTCAGAGCACTGAGTGTCACATCAGCCTTCTGTTTCTTTATGGGGGGACCCCCGGCCTCGGGGACACTGGAGCTGCTGGGAGGAGGGGCAGCTGGAGGAGGTGATAAGACACCAGATGCCACCTTCTTGGGCCCTTTCTTGGGTGACTCAGCTGGAAGGGGGATGCCGGAATCTTCATATACCTTGCGTTTCACAGTGGCCTTTATCTGAGCCACTGTCCGTTCCTTGATGACACAGCTGATGTGATTAAGATCGTCCCCAAATCGCTTCACAGCAGCCCTCAGCATCTCTATTTCCGTCTCCGTCCACTTCGCACCCGCAAGGGAAGAGTCGGCCACAGGATGCAGCTGCATCGTCAGCTCCCCGAGCTTCGTGAAGGCTGCGCTGGCCGCCGAGAAGATCTCCCCGACCTTTGTGGACGCTGACGTCATGGCCCCGCGCGCCTCCTCACGGAGACGCCGCCGCCGCCGCCGCTACACGCAAGCCGGGACCACGGAGAGCAGGGAGACCCAGCGGCTCAGGCCCCCGCGCAGGAAGTCCCCCATTTTTTTTTTTTTTTTGAGATGGAGTTTCACTCTTGTCGCCCAGGCAATGGTGCGATCTCAGCTCACTGCAACCTCCTCCTCCTGGTTCAAGTGATTCTCCTGCCTCAGCCTCCCAAGTAGTGGGATTACAGGCAAGCACCACCACGCCTAGCAAATGTTTGTATTTTTACTAGAGACAGGGTTTCACCATGTTGGCCAGGCTGGTCTCGAACTCCTGACCTCAGGTGATCCACCTGCCTCAGCCTCCCAAGGTTCTTGGATTACAGGCGTGAGCCACCATGCCCAGCCGCCCCCCAAAAATTCTAATAACACAAAGAACAACTAACAGTATTTCCATGCCTGTTTGGAATAAAAAACACTGATTCATAGAGTTTGGTCCAATATAGATATGCCCAGTCTCTATAATCTGCCCATTTGGCTACATTAATATAAATCATAGTTTTATTTTAAACTCCATTATTCTCAAATACTAACATCTTAGAATCATTGTTGGGATTTGGGATAGTGAGAAACATTTGGAATTTCACTTCTGTATTAGTAAGAAGCATACATGCTTTCTGTTTAAGAACATGGTAATGGAAGACCAAGTGAAAAGAACATTCTCCACTGTTCTACTTAACCCAACTGCCATGCGTGGGGAGTGGCATGCATTGTACTGAACCTCCCATAATGTGAACACATAGTAAAACTTCTAAAACCATTGACAAGAATAGCAAATAGAAAAGTACAAAAATACGGTACAATGTATACAAAAACTTACTTTCTCAAATTGGTAACAAGATCTGAAAATGACTTTTCCCAGGCGTACATTTTTATTATCCTTATGCCAGTTATAACTTCATTCATGGTCCTGATTCTGGCATCCGTGAAAGTTGCAGTTTTACTCCTAAGGGGGACCAGACACGGGAGATGAGCCTGAGCGATCACAGCCTGCCCTTATCAGCGGCAGGCACAGGCAGGGACCCGCAGCACATGGTTCCCTACAGCGCTTTTGCTTCCGTCAACACAGACAGGTCCTACTCAAAATACAAATAGAAAAAGACTTCGATTAGGAAGTCAACAATCTATCCCAACTCAGTAAGTATTTTGGAGAATTTGTAATATCTGCTGAGGAAGACATGAAAATGAGTCAGAGGTAATCTGTTCCCTGGAGGAGTGCACAGGTGGGCAGGGAAGGCAGAAAGGCACCGGCGCCTGACAGTAACACAGTGGGTGGAGCGTACTAAAATGAGAATGAAGTGCTGGGGAGCAGAGAAGAAAGGGCTGTTTGTTAACTCCACTGGGAAAGAGGAGAGCAAAAAAAAGCCTCAGAGGACCGGGAGCATTTGAACGGGGCCTCAAAGGACAAGGACTATTTCTCCAGATGGCAAAGAGGGGAAGGTCTAAGTAGGAAATACACCATAAGCAAAAGCATAAAACAAAGAACTCAATGCACTTCCAACAGTGGCTCCTCTCGATCCAGCTGACAACTTTGACAATGACTCATTTCCAATTCATTGGGACCTGCTTCAAGTCCAATTTATTTTATCATCATTAACCTCTTGACCAAAAGCTGTATTTCTTTTTCTTTTTCTTTTCTTTTTTTTTTTTTTTTTGAGACAGTGTCTACCTCTGTCACCCAGGCTGGAGTGCACTGGCATAATCTTGGCTCACTGCAACCTCTGCCTCCTGGATTCAAGTGGTTCTTGTGCCTGAGCCTCCCAAGTAGCTGAGATTACAGGCATGTACCACAATACCCAGCTAATTTTTTAAATTTAGTAGAGATGAGGTTTTGTCATGTTGGCCAGGCGTCACGTGATCCACCTGCCTCAGTCTCCCAAAGGCGTCAGCTGCCACGACCAGCCGACAACCATATTCCTAACACATACGCTACTAGGACTGTGTGATTTTATAAATACATCATTAAAATTCACCCTGCCTTTGGGAAGCTTACAATTTAATGGAAATACTGAAGTTAAAATAACACACACGTATATACATGTGAAAATAGCTCTCACACAAGCACAGTAAAGATGTATGCAGCTAGAATGGAGCCTATGAAATATTTCAATCTATCGTTATTCATTATATGTTTAACTAACTTCTATATATGTGATTTCTGCTTCAGGACATTCTACTTATTGCGGCCACAGCGCCTGAAAAGCTGGCTGGGAGGAGCCGGTGAATACCTTCACCTTTCTCCCTTGAAGATTCGCCTTCAGCGTAAGGATAGAGGCCCCCTTGGCTAAGCCTGAAGAGCTGCAACATATGCAAAGAAGAGATAATAAAAGGCATTTAGTTTGTTTCTGAACAAAAGCATCGGGAAGACTGTGGATGTTACCAAATAGATATGACATTTTTCACACCAGTATTTCTCTTACCTCAGTGATGAGAACAACTTCCCGAAACAGCTTTGCAAGGGCAGGAGAATAATTAGAACTGCCATCCCAGCAAGGCACGATATTCCTATCTCCATCCAGAGTAGGGCAGTCACTGCGATCGCCTGCAGTGGCCCTGCCCACAGGAAGTGTAAGAACACTGTCACCTTTAAAGAAAAAGACAGAGTGTTCTTAGGACTCTAGAAAAGCAAAAAAAGTAAGAACACAGTACAGAAACGATCCGCTGGAAAAGAACAGGAAAATCCTAAACAGAAATGACCACAGTAGGTTTAGACCTGCTAAAGCAGAAATCCAAGCACCCACCAGATGAAGCCATTCTGGGGAAACAAACAGCGGATCTGGGAGACCTGAAAGAGAATCTGACCAGCGGCATTAGAAGATCTTGATCAGTGACTATCTCACTGATGAGCTGAGCATTTTCCAGAACTCTCTGCCACAGAATTTCAGCTCCCATATGCCCTGGGGCTCCCCAGTACCCTAAGAAAGCCTGTACTATAGTGCCCACCACATACTCCAGTAATTTACTTGTGTATTTGTCTCCCAGACAGGCCATGAGCTTCTTCAGAACAGAAACCAAGTCTTATTCATTGTCCCTGACACTGAGCAGAGGCTTTAGTTCGTGTCTGTGAATGAATAATTGGAAAGAAAAAAAAAAGTGGTCCTAGTGCAAAATGGACATGGCCAGCAGCTAGAATGCCCTGGATAACATGATACCTCCACAAGGTAAGTATTAAACAATGGACACTGGGTGGGTACGGTGTTTACACCTGTAATCCCAGCACTTTGGGAGGCCAAGGTGGGAGAATCGCTTGAGGCCAGAATTTTGAGACCAGCCTGTGCAACAAGGCGTGATCCCTTCTCTACAAATAATAAAAAAAGAAATTAGCCAGCAATCCTTTTGTAGTTCATCAGCATGACAGTCGGGTGTTCATGCCCATGTGTGAGATGTGCCACCCTTGAATTCTGTTATGACATTGCCACATTAGCCCATCTGACATGAAAATTCAAAAGAAGAGAGAAATTAGCTGGGCATGGCGGTGCACACCTGTAGTCACAGCTAATCGGGAGGCGGAGGTGGGAGGATCGCACAACACTTGAGCCCAGGAGTTCAAGGCTTCAGTGAGCTACGATCCTGCCACTGCAATCCAGTGTGAACAGAGTGAGCCCGTCTCCAGAAAGAATAAAAGGGGGAAGAGGGGTGTTTAATGCAATGAAAAAGGATCCCTGAACTGCAGCTTACCTGGTCAAACTTGTTGACATCGTTGGACAGCAGGTTGACTATCTGGCCTGTGGTTGTCTTCCCCATGGCCATGTTACTAAGACGAAGTGCCTGAAATAAAAGAGGTAGGTAGAGAATTGTGTTCATACAGTGATACTACGTCAGGCTTAGGACACAGCAGATCTGAGGAAGTCTTGTGTGATGTCAAGACCAGATAACCCAAGACAACAGCTCTAAGGACCAGCATTTTGGCCCTCCCAGTACCTCTAGTGGTGGCAGCTGTGTCCTACCAGGACAGCAAAGCGAGGGGTAGAAAGGAGAAGAAAAATCTCTCACCTCATTTAATGAATTTGGACATGCCCCCAAGTATAAAATGATGTAAGTTTCTACTTAAGAGCCAACCAAAGTAATTTTGAGCCAAATTAGAGAAGAACAGAGAGGCTGTGAAAGGAATGAAATGCGAGGATGTGGACTATAAATCCACACCAATCACTAATGCGACGTGCAACATAACTAAACACACGGGGCCTTACTCTCTTCACTCTGCCTGGATCACAGGGTTTCAATGTGATCAATGCGAAATGACAAGTGTTTACAGAGTATCAACTATCTGGAGGACACCAGGAGCCCCAACAGATACGGGGACACAGTCATGGGTTTCGCCTTGGGAAACAGGGCTAGGTATGTCCAGACACCTGTGATTCAACTGTGACCTGCACAGAGAACTCAGGGCAGTTCCAACTGAGGGACACTGGGTGGTAGAGACCCTGGACGATGAAGGAGGGACTTTAAGGAGGGAAGGGAAGGGTGCTGCAGGGGAGGCCTCGCTAGGACAGAAGTACGGAGAAGGGGGATGTGGGGGCTGCTGAATAAAGAACACCCCAAACCTGGCTGAAGCAGGTGAAGCTTATGGAAGGCAATATGGAGCAGTATGTGTGGTTTTTCAAGTTAGAGGGAGAAACTCAACTTAAGGAAGGTTAAACAGTAGAAGTGATTGGCCAGGAGACTACTGGAAGAAAGAGAATGAGTCGCTGCTGGAATAACAGTCCAGGCAAGAGGCAACAAGACTGTCAACCAAGGCTATGTGAATGGGAAAAAAAAGGGACAGACAGAAGTAAAACACTTTTAAAAGTTAAAAAACGGCCAGGTGCAGTGGCTCTCACCTGTAATCCCAGCACTTAGGGTCGCCGAAGGCAGATCACTTGAGGTCAGGAGTTCGAGACCAGCCTGGCCAACATGGTGAAACCCTGTTTCTACTAAAAACACAAAAATTAAACCAGGCATGGTGGTGTGCACCTGTAATCCCAGCTACTTGGGAGAATGAGGTAGAAAATCACTTGAAGCCGGGAGGCGGGGGTTGCAGTGAGCCGAGATTGTGCCACTGCACTCCAGCCTGGGCAACAGAGTGAGACTCTGTTTCAAAAACAAAATAAAGAAAAATTTAAAAATGCTATTATGCAAATATAAGTGAATCAATCATAAAATACAAAGAAAGAAGAAAAGGTGCAGGTGAGGGCGAAGAAGAGAGGGAAGGAGAAAGACCAGCCTGCTCCTGCAGGAAAGAAACAGAACGTAATGTGCCTTACTGACTACAAACTATCTGTGAATACCTGTAAAGCCGATCTTACATACAAGTATGTTAATCCCACATGCAGAAAATACACCACGCTTTTAAAGCATGTTAATTCGATACCTAATTTTAACAAAACAAAAGCAAAATGTCAACACCAAACTCTAAGCCTAAGCTGACCCTTTTCAAGAAATCTGAAATCAACTGTGCCCAACTTGAACCATCATCCACAGATGGCATCTGCTGCCGACAATGAGGATTAGGTACGATGGCACAGATGCCAATTTGTGAAAAAGACAAAGTTCTCTGCGTGCACCAGGAGGGCTACTTGTAATTCATGTATTACCAGTAGTAATACATGACCAGGTATAGAGGTGGAATAAAAGGCTGGGCAGATACTCGGGTTATAACAGAAGTTAACCCAAGTGAATGATAACTCCACTGCCAACTCAGAAATTAAGGATCTGCTGAAATAAAATCAGTCATATTCCAGATAGTATAAAAAATATCATGAAGTGCCATGAATATTATTAACGGGGAAGACATGCCGGGCGCAGTGGCTCACACCTGTAATCCCAGCACCTGGGGAGGCTGAGGCAGGCAGATCACCTAAGGTCAGGAGTCTGAGACCAGCCTAGCCAATATGGTGAAACCCCATCTCTACAAAAATACAAAAATTAGCCAGGCATGGTGGCAGGTGCCTGTAATCCCAGCTACTCGGGAGGCTGAGGCAGGAGAATCACTTGAACCCAGGAGGCAGAGGTTGCAGTGAGCTGAGATCGTGCCACTGCACTCCAGCCTGGGCGACTCAGCAAGACTCCGTTTCAAAAAAAGACTAGGAAGACACAGCTGACAAGCAAACTGCCCAGGCTTCTGCTTCCGACCATGAGAGAGGACTTGCCCTCCCCTGGAAAACTGTAACGCCGAGCAAAACATTTGACAGCTGTTTTCAGGCACCGGACCATAGGTAGCACACGGCTGTGAGCCTCAAGAGACGGGAAATATAGGTGGTGGCCCAGGACTGACCTGGCTTTATGCCTGGGGATGTTTTCTGCCCAAACAGAACAGCTTCACTGAGCTGTGGAAGAAGACATGGTTGTTCCAAGTTGTAGAAGCATCTGGAATTTGGGAGCCTGAGTAGCAGAGGGTTTGCCCCAGAAGTTTCAGTAGGGATTTACTCAGGATACTTTGCCAATGGCTTCATAAGAACGGCCAGATTCCATGAGACCTAAGAAAGCAGCAACTATGGGGCTGAGTGCTGACCGAAGATTCTGGAGGTCATGCAGCCGGAGATGCCACCCGAGGAGAGGAAGGAAATCCCCACTGGGGCCTCAGGCATTCAACTGAGACACCAGGAAGGCTATGTCTTAGTAATAAAGATCTCACCCTAGATTAACAGCTGTGCACTTGGAATAAGTTCAGAATGGAGGTACCCGCCCTATGATTGATTGACTGACAGACAGATAGATGGATTCAATGCTAAAGGGGCCAATCTGCCAGGAAGTTAACTGCCTGCATGAACAAAACTCAATGCTCTTTAAACCAGACTCCCTATAGTATATCGATCATAATGTTCAACATAGTAAAACAATTACTAGATATGCAAGGGAACAATAAAATGTGACCTGTAATCAAAGGAGGGAAATGGCAATAGAAAAAAAAATCTGAAATGATCCAGATTTTGGAATTAGTAAACAACAACTATGAAGCATCTATTATATGTCAAGGAGTTAAAGAAAAATATGGTTATAACAAGTAGATATGATTTTTAGGAGCAACATAGGTAATATCAAAAAGAACCAAATGGAAATTCTCGAACTGAAAAGGTAATACCTGAAATAAAAAATGAATTAGATATCATTAATAGCAGATACTTTCCATTGATCTATTCCCAGAATCGCTAACCCTTTCTTCTATAGTTTACAACTGAAATCTGAAGAATAGACAGAAAAAAAGGTTAAGAAAAAGAACAAAGACTGAGGGTCCTTATGGGAGAATATTAAGCAATAAAATATTCATGTATTTGGAGTCCTAAAAGCAGAAGAAATAGGGGAAGAAAAAAATATATGAACAAATAATGACTGGAATTTTACCAAAGTCAGTAGTAAATATTAATTTACATTATTAAGGATCTTAGCAAGTCCAAAGAAGGACAAAAACAAAGAGATCTATACCTAGACACACATTAAACACAGAGAAACAACAAAACAACCAGCAGCTGACACACCAGAAACAATGCAAACAAGAAGACAACAGAACAATATTTACAGTGCTGAAAGAAAGACAAACACGACTGGCCAAGCACGGTGGCTCACACGTGTAAGCCCAGCACTTTGGGAAACTGAGGCGGGCTGATCACTTGAGGCCAGAAGTTTGAGACCAGCCTGGCAGACACGGTGAGATCCCGCCTCTACTAAAAATATAAAAATTAGCTGGGCACAGTGGTAGGCACCTGTAATTCCAGCCACTCAGGAGGCTCAGGCAGGAGAATCGCTTGAACCTGGGAGGTTGCCTGAGCCAAGATCGCATCACTCCACTCCAGCCTTGGTGACAGAGTGAGACTCTGACTCAAAAAAAAAAAAAAAAAAAAAAAAGAACAAACAAAAAAAACCCTGTCAACTCAAAATTCTATCACCAACAAAAAATATCCCTTAAAATATGAGGGTAAAATTAGGACATTTTCCGAGAGACTTTATCAGCAATGAACCTGAACTGTAAAAAACAGTGTAAAGAATACCTTTCAAGCTAAAAGAAGATGATATCAGATGGAAACTCAGATCTACAGAAAGAACGAACAGAAACCAAAATGACCAATGTGAGTAAATGTAAAAGACAGGCTGGGTGTGGTGGCTCACGCCTGTTATCCCAACATTTTGGGAGGCTAAGGCGGGCAGATTGCTTGAGCTCAGGAGTTCGCGACCAGCCTGGGCAACATGGCAAAACCCCATCTCTACAAAAAATATAAAAATTCTCCAGGGATCGTGCCCTGCACTTGTAGACCCAACTATTCGGGGGCTGACATGGGAGAATCGCTTGAACCCAGGAGGCAGAGTTTGCAGTGAGCCAAGATCACATCACTGCATTCCATCCTGGGTGACAGAGTGAAATCTTGTCTAAAAAAAGAAAAAGAAAAAGAAGACAAATTACTTTGAAAAACATTTTGCTTAGAGCAAAAATGGTAATAGTGCATTTTGGACACAGAAGTAAAATATACGACAATAGTACAAAAGATGGGGAAGGGTAATAGAATTTTACTATTGTATACTTCTAACCTTTAAGGCAAAATAGTCCTTATGTTGGGCCATCAGTAAATTTCAATCAATATCTGAACATAAAAATGTTACACAGAATGCATTCTGGTGACAGCAGAATTAAATTACAGATCAACAATAAGATATCTCTAACAACTCAAAATATCTGAATATTAACATTTCTAAATAAGCATGTGTCAAAGATGACATCATAAGGGAAATCTGAAATATTTTAAAGTAAATGATAATGATAATTTGTGAGATATAGCTAAAGCAAGTCTTAAGAGTACACTTTTGGCTTTAAGGATTTTACATGTAAAAAGAACATATAAAATTGATAATCTAAGTTCTACCTAAAATCAAGACCAAAGAAACCAACAAACAACAACAAACCACTGCTCACATCCTCCGAAGTACAATTAGTGTGATCACATATCTGTGTTACCCTCAGTAGCTACCAGAATATATAGACCAAGTCATATTCATTTATGTCATTATGATCATAAATCAAGCTACCATTTAGTAAGCACCTACTGTAAGCCAGACAACTGAACAAGAAAACAACACTTACCAAGTAAGAATTATTCCTGTTTTGTAGATGAGAAGATAAAGTCAAACTATTTACATCTGACAGAGAACAAGCAATTTTTTTAATGAAGCAAAGTTACCAGTGTTTCTCATTAATGTAGAAAACTAAAGTTTAGTTCCAACAGTGTCCATGTTATAGTTTAAAACAGTTCACATCCAATGTATAGAAAAAAATCTGTATATTAATGTATCATTGTTCTGCAAATATTTTGGTTCTATGCTTCTTTAATCTGACAGGTTATAAAAAGACACCATTAAATTTGCTTTCCCTGTGAAAACAAAATTGTTCCACCATGAGAATAAAAGGCAACTAAAACCAACTGAAATCAAAACTTGTAGTATATATCCCAGACCCAAAATATCTTTAATAAATCAATGGCCCCTAAATATCAATACGAATTATAAATGCCTACCAATTTTTTTTAAAAGAACAAAGGATGTGTGCAGGAAATTCACCAAAAAAAAAAAAAAAAAAAAACCCAAATGGCCAAGGAAATGCAAATGCTCAAATCCACTATTACACAAAGCCATGTAAATTAAAATAACAATGTATTATTTTTCACCTATGAAATTGGTGAGACTGACAGTGATGATTAAAATATAACATCAAATCTGTCTCATTTCACTAGGGAAAATGTAAGTAATTCACAACTCTTGGGGAGGAAATCTAGCATAGCAAAAGCCTTGAAATTTGTATACCCTAGGAAATGAAGGATGTGTCCAAATGTTCAGCTTTAATCATGTCCATTAAAATGCTATGTGTAACAATCAAAAACTAGAAGACATCTAAAAATCTAATTACTGAAAACTGGAAAACATCTGAGTATCTAATTATTGGTTACTCTAGAATCGGCATGGCCATTAAGAACAATACAGTGCATGGTGGAAGTAAACACCATCAGAGCAGGGCACCATTTGATAGTTGCTCACTACTGAAGGCAGGCAAGGAAATACGTTTGGGATTACAAGAAAACTCTACAATCTAGAACAAAACATTAATTTCTTTCAATTTCTTAAAAATAAATCGTGTAATATCTAGCTTCATTTGAAAGATACAAACTGTTTCTTCTTTCTTATTTTAATCAGTGTGGCCACATGAATATCACCATCAAAAGGAGGTGGGAGGAGAGAATGACATTTCTATGGAAGTGAGTTTTCCAGACTGGTGAGATGAATATCCCTTCTTGGATTAAATGCATTAATCCAATCTTCATTTTAACAGATGTCTTTCTCCCCTCTCTAACAGTCCTTTTAAAACAAGATGCGGCTGGGCACAGTGACTCATGCCTGTAATCCTAGCACTTTGGGAGGCCAAGGAGGGAGGATCACCTTAAGTCAGGAGTTCAAGACCAGCCTGGCCAACATGGTGAAACCCTGTCTCTACTAAAAATACAAAAATTAGCCAGGCATGGTGGTGCACGCCCCTGCAATCCCAGCTACTGGAGAGACTGAAGCAGGAGAATTGCTTGAACCCAAGAGGCAGAGGTTGCAGTGAGCCAAGATTGCGCCACTGCACTCCAGCCGGGGTGACAGTGAGATCCCTTCTCAAAAATAAAATAATAATAATAATAATAATAATAAATAAAACAAAAGATGCAAACTGCAGTTCATCACCTTCACGATGCAAATTCCTCACAACAAAATGGCTCTGACCCTGTGTCAATGACCCTTAGTGGACAGGGATGCTCTTCCCGCAGAGTCCCCAAGTGGCCACACTTTTCAGATTCTGGTACTTTCTGATCCATCTTGCCCCTGGCTATCAGGCTATCAGGTGCCTCTTTATTCTCATCAGAATGTCACACCATTACCTACTACTGTTTTAGATTGGGATGTGGCTTATGAGTGTTGTAAGGAAAGTCAGAGTAAATATGGTATGAATAAGCACATAAAGCAAGTATTATCTATCTTATTTATTTTATGTTTTGCTTACTTCCCGGTTCATGACCCTACCCCAGAGTTGAGTTTGTGAGGTAATGCAGCTTCCAATTAAACTGGGTATTTCTGCAACAGGCAACTAGGATGAGTATGTTTAGTCACTTGAAGCAGAAAATTGCCTGTATTTTTCCAATACTGTTGGCCAGAGTTGCTTAGTAACAACACATCTACTTTAACGACTGCATAATCTAAAACCAATAATCTCTGCTTTTGAGGGGATGACCCAGGGACTGGCTCATATCCTCCTTCCTCGTACACGTGATGGGTGACGTGTCTACAAAGTTAGTCACATTCCTTCCCTAATTCTGTAAAAGCAAAGAAATTTAAGGAGATGAAAATGTCCATCCAAAATCAACAACCTGTATGTTCTTTATAATCTGACAGTTTCACTGCCTTCTGGGGCTTTTCTTTTGTTTCACCTGATTTTTCATGGCTGGAATACAAGCCTGAAAACCTATACAGAAAGTTCTCTGTAGGCCAGGTGGGGTGGCTCATGCCTGTAATCCTAGCACTTTAGAAGACCAAGGCGGCAAGATCATGTGAGCCCAGGAGTTCAAGACTAGACTGGGCAACATAGTGAGATCCTGTCTCTACAAAAAAATTTTAAAATTAACCATGCATGGTGGCACATGCATGTAGTCCCAACTACTCAGGAGGCTGAGGTGGAAAGATTGCTTGAACCCAGAAGCTCAAGGCTGTGGTGAGCAGTGATCATGCCACTGGAATCCAGTCTGGGCAACAGAGCAAAACCCCATCTCAAAAAAAGAAAAAAGAAAGAAAGAAAGAAAAGAGAAGAAAAGAAAAGAAAGGAAAAAAAATTAGTGTTTCAGTGAGTGGTGGGGCAGTCAATCAATATATATTGAAGGAAATTAGTACAATCTAATTAATCAACTTTACCAATACCCATGGAAAGAACATGTAACAAGGCTTGACAACAATCTCTTCAAAGGGGGGCCACATCCCCCCACCATGGCTGAAAGACCCCGCAGCCCCAGACCCTGCTATCACCAGTTTCTTTGCCTGAAAAACAAGCCCCAACTGAACTGGTTTATCAACTGAGAAGGGAACAGAGTGATGGGCAAGACATACTGGCAGGGCAACAGGAAGGAAAAGGAAAATATGGAGAGGATGACAAGCCCAGGAGTGGGTAAAGAAGGGACAGTGAGGACACACATGAGGACAAATATATGGTCTAGCGTTAGGGCAGAGAAGATCATCTTAAGGAGAATATAAATGCAGTATACCCCCATTGAAGAGGAAGAAAAAAACCAAACTTCTATCATCTTTTTGTTGTGTGTGTGTGACAGGGTCTTGTTCTTTTTGCTGAAGTGGCATGATCACAGCTCGCCGCAGCCTCCACCTCTGGGGTCCAAGCAATCCTCCTGTCTCAGCGTCCCAAGTAACAGACTACAGGTGTGTGCCGCAATGCTCCCGCCTTGGCCTCTCAAAGTTTCAGGATTAGAGGCGTGAGCCATTGTGTTTGGCATCCATCATCATTTTCTTAAAACCTTTTTTATCATGTTTCTCTTTTTTTTTTTTTTTTTTGAGACAGTTTCACTCTTGTTGCCCAGGCTGGAGTACAAAGGCATGCGTGATCTTGGCTCACTGCAACCTCCACCTTCCGGGTTCAAGAGATTCACCTACCTTAGCCTCCCAAGTAGCTGGGATTACAGGCATGTGCCATCTTGCCTGGCTATTTTTATTTATTTATTTATTTATTTATTTATTTATTTATTTATTTATTTTTAGTAGAGACAGGGTTTCACCATGTTGGTCAGGCTGGTCTCAAACTCCTGACCTCAAGTGATACACCTGCCTCAGACTTGCAAAGTACTGGGATTACAGGTGTGAGCCAATGCACCCAGCCTGCTTTCCACTTCTAATAGAAAATTATAAGAAACAAAGAAGAAATGTGTTTCTAATGTAGCTTCTCATATACGACATGTTTCACGTGCCCTCTTTCAGACCAAAAATACTTGGAGGAAGCAATCTGCACTCTACAGACTCACTATAATTTTACTAAGAATCGGTCAAAATGAAAATATATTACATACGTGATTTTCCTTTTTTCCTAATGTTGTTTATTTATCAAAGTATTGACCTTGAGTAGGCCAGATATTCAGTAATCCTAAAGTAACAGTGCACAATACTATACTACTGCAAAATTCATTCCATCATTCATTCCCTTTTCAAAGATTATTTTTGACGCTTTAAGAAAATGAAGAGATTTGTGCAGCAGGAAAAAAAATGACAGATGTCAGAAAACATCTTAATAATGACTTCTTCACTAACACACATTTTTACAAGCAAACGTACCAAATGCAGTAACGCCTTCATCTCTTTCACTGATGAGGATAAAGGAATTAGGAGAAAAATGCAGAGAGAGAGGAGGGACAGACACTCTTTACCAAGGTACCTCCTTCCCACTTTCTCGACTCGATGATAAGCGTATCAAATAGCAGCCCTGTGCCCACAGCTATTACCCCCAGGAGAGACCCAAAAGAGAAAATGACCCTGTTCCTTCAGCTAATGGGTTCCAGAGGTGGTAGAAAGCAGAAGATGAGGACTTCACCCGCACCAGGACACAGGCAGTTGGTCAGAGCAAGAAGCCAAAAAAGGGTAGAATCTCTGAAATTCTTTCCTTTTCCACTACAGCTGAATAAATATGCAGTACAACAGCTGAGGATCAGGGTGAGGCAGAAGTGTTTCACTAAATGCCGAGAAAATGTATGACATAAACTCCAATATTAAATGTATCTGAGGACATGATGCGAAGTGAGATAAGTCACTCACCAAAGGACGAATATGGTATGACCCCACTTGGATGAGGTCCCTTCAGTAGTCAGATTATTACAGAGAGAAAGTAAAATGGAGGACGCCAGAGGATGACAGGCAGGAGCCACCACGCCTTGCAAAAATTACAAATTTTATGTGATAGATATTTTTTTGAGACAGGGTCACACTCCAGTGCCCAGGATGGAGTGCAGTGGCACAATCATGGCTCACTTAAGGCTCGACTTCCTGGGCTCAGGTAATCCTCCCACCTCAGCCTCCCAAGTAGCTGAGACTACCAGTGCACACCACCATGCCTGGCTGATTTTTGTGGGGTTTTTTTTGTTGTTTTTTTTTTGTAGAAACAGCATTTCACTATGTTGCCCAGGCTGGTCTTGAACTCCTGGGTTCAAGTAATCCGGCCATCTCAGCCTCCCAAAGTATTGGGATTACAGGTGTGAGCCACCATGCCTGACCGTTACGTATATTTTACCACAATTTTTTAAAATTTTTAACAGAAAAAGATTAAAAACAAATCAATGATGTTTGAAGGCCTGAAAGTAAATAACCACAAAATACAAATTCTAAACCTAGAAAAATATCTTTAATAAAAAAAAGGAGAAATAAAAACATTTTCAGGGCAATGAAAAAATTTAAAAATTTGCTATAACAGGATGTCTTAGAACTAAGGCAGAAAAAACAGAAGAAAGCTAAAATTTAAAAACTGAATTAATTAACATTTCTGAAAACTAAATCATCAGCCATAATTTCAACATAAGTCCTGGGGAAAGGAATGCAGAGCCTCATGCGGCCCTTTCCCTTCCAAGGAAGCCACGCCCGGCCTCCCCTCCACACCTGTTGGTCCCTTAGCCATCCTCCAGCACAGAAACTTCCCTGGGGCACAAATTAAATATACAGATTTCCAGACCCTTTCCCTAGAAATTCTGAAATAGCAGGTCAGGCCGGGGATGGGCCCGGGATGGGGGTTTTTGTTAAGCACACAGGTGACAGATGGCAGATGCCGGAGCCCCCCAGTCTAGCATATGCCCTCACCCTGCATCTACTCAGTAAGGAACTTAATCAGGCATTTCCTACAGCCCACATGACCACACCCTG
Source organism: Piliocolobus tephrosceles (assembly GCF_002776525.5). Taxonomy (NCBI): domain Eukaryota; kingdom Metazoa; phylum Chordata; class Mammalia; order Primates; family Cercopithecidae; genus Piliocolobus; species Piliocolobus tephrosceles. The sequence continues at coordinate 18,711,861 of NC_045455.1, read as the reverse complement.
TACTGTACGCTTGGAGCTCCCAGCTCCACAGCTCATAAACATCTGGGCTATTCAACTAACAGAGACAGTGGGCTCTGGCCACAGCTAAATGGCTTATACCGTAACAGCCCACTCCTCTGCCCCAGAACTGTACAACACTAGGAGGCAGATGCTTCCAGACACCAAGCATTGCCTTGGCTCTGAGCCAGGACACCACTTTCCTACTGTGGCAGTGAACTGAAGTCCAAACACAGCACAGCAGCCCTGCTGAGCAAAGGGGCGGAGATCAGAGCCTAGGTTAGTTAAAGCCACTGGCATCTGCATGGCCCTGGACAGTAAGGAGGTATCAGAAGGGAAGGGCCCCAGAAGGCTATGGGGTGGGGGTGCTGCAAGTCCTTGGCTGATGCACAGGCACAGGTCAAGGCCACCCAAGCCTTAACAGAGAGCTAGTGCTAAGGAGTGAGCTGAATAGAGATACTGAAGGTCAAGCTGAGGTGAGATACTGAAATTCTCACCGGACCAGGGTGCAGAAACCTCATTTACATATCATTAACACACCCAGCATACAGTTGAAACACCAGAGAGACCATGTCTTAGAATTCAAGAGCACTATCCAGAAAAATAATTCTCAAACAGGGCACTTTTGCCCCCCAGGAGAGATTTGGCAATGACTGGTGGCACTACTGGTTGTTACAACTAGAGGGACGCTTTCTAGTGGGTAGAGGCCACAGATGCTGTGCAACATCTTACAATGCATGGAACAGCCTCTCCATCCCCAAAGAGAATTATTTAGCCCTAAATGTCAGGTGCTACTCAGGTTGAGAAACTCTACACTAAGAAAGAGTTAACTCTAAACTTGCCCAAGAAAAAACAAGCACTACCTAACAAGGGCCGCAAATGGCACATGGTTTGAATTCTGAGTCCCATCAAGTTAGAGAAGCTTGGAAAACACCTTAAAATTTCCAAAGTTCTGCCCTAACAAAGCATAAAAAACAGGCCTATGAGTTCAGCCAGTTAATATGCTATTAGAGTAAAATTCAATACTTTTTAGAATTATCAGAAGTCAGACATAAAATATATCATCCAAAATGTCCAGAATAAAAAATCTTAGACATGCAAGAAAGAAAATTTAACACAGGGCAATAAAGAAAGCAGCATTTATAATAAAAACCAAACTCCTCGAATATATAAATAATAAAAGCAAATCAAAGTAGGCACAAACATTGGAGTTTAAGATTTACAGAAACAAGTATAAATGTACTCAAAGGGTTAATATGTTCAAAGAAACTGAGGGAAAATATGAGTAAAGAGATAGAGATTTTCAGCAAAAAAAGTGTAGTGTGTGTGTGTTTTTTTTTTTTTTGGGAAAGAGTCTCACTTTGTCACAGAGGCTGGAGTACAATGGTGTGATCTCAGCTCACTGCAACTTCTGCCTCCCGGGTTCAAGCGATTGATTCTCCTGCCTCAGCCTCCCGAGTAGCTGGGATTACAGACGCCCGCCACCACACCCAGCTAAATTCTGTATTTTTAGTAGAGACAGGGTTTCACCATGTTGGCCAGGCTGGTCCCAAACTCCTGACCTCATGTGATCTGCCTGCCTCGGCCTCCCAAAGTGTTGGGATTACAGGCCACCATGCCTGGCCAGTGTAAAATATTTTTAAAAGAACCCAATAAACACTCTAGAGCTGCAATACTGAAATGAGAAAGAAAGAAGAAAAAAAAAAAAAATCACTGGCTGGGCTTACTAGCAGTTTAAAAACATAGAGAATATTGAATAAAAATGAAAAAAGACTGTCCTATAAGACAATCTCAAATAGTTTAATATATATGTAATAGGAGTCCAAGAAAAACAAGAGTGTGAGAATAAGTCAAAAAAATTGATAAAATGGTTAAATATTTCCTAACTTTACAATAATAAAACAAATCAAATCAAAGATCCAAGAAGCTCAGCAAACTCCGAGAAGCATAAATACCACGTAAATTATACCTAGGATCATTATCAATCCTCTAGAAAATCAGTATCAAAGAGAAAAAAAAAAAAGAAAAAAACATAGAAACATTACATACAAGGTAATAAAGATACAACTGATGGCTAACTTCTTATCGGAAAGAACGAAGGCCAGTTGACAATGGAACACCTTTGGGGGGAGAGGGGCAGACACCACCAGCTATCACCCAGAATTCAACATATAGCAACCATGTGCTTTAAAAGGTAAAAAAAAATTTGTCCAGATTAAAGAACAAAATGAGAGAATTCATCGCCAGCAGACTTTTACTATAAGAAATGTTGGCCAGGCATGGTGGCTCACGCCAGTAATCTCAGCACTTTGGGAAGCCAAGGCAGGTGGATCACTTGAGGTCAGGAGTTCAAGACCAGCCTGGGCAACATAGCAAAACCCCATCTCTACTAAAAATACAAAATTTAGCCAGATGTGGGGTCACACGCCTATAATCCCAGCTACTCAGGAGGCTGAGGCAGGAGAATCACTTGAACTCAGCAGGCAGAGGTTGCAGTGAGCCGAGGTTGCGCCACTGTACTCCAGTCTGGGTGACAGAGCGAGACTGTGTCTCAAAAAAAAGAAAAGAAAGAAATGCTAATAGATGTTTTACATGCTGAAAAGAAATTCTATCAAATGGAAACCTGGAGCTAAGGGAAGGAATGAAGAGCACCAGAAATGGTACTTCAGTGGGTAAAAACTATTTTTTTTTTCTTCTTTTAAATTGCAGAAAGACAACTGAATAATTAAAGCACAAATATTGTACGGTGGTGAAAGTGAGGGGATATTAAATACAAATAAACCTTAAGCACAAATGAATCCAGTAAGAAACTTTTAAATACAAGTGAATCCAGTAAGTCAGGATGCAAAAAGTTCATGACTAAAGAGAAAAAGAGACAAACTCTCATAACTGGAGATTTTAACTTCTCTCCCTCTCCCCACCCCCCCCCCCCCCCCACACACACACAGAGTATATTTGTTTCTGTTCAAAGGCATGATTATCTAAATAGCTATCCTAAGGAAAAAGCCGAAAATTACTGCAACTTAATGCACTTTAGCAAGGTTTCAGGAAACAAAGCAAAAATACAAAAATAAATTGTATTTCTATATACTAACAACAAATGGTAAGTGAAAATTTAAAATACCATTTATGGCTGGGCACAGTGGCTCACTCCTGTAATCCCAGCACTTTGGGAGGCCAAGAATGGCTCACTCCTGAAATCCCAGCATTTTGAGAGGCCGAGGTGGGTAGATCACCTGAGGTCAGGAGTTCGAGACCTGTCCAACATAGTAAAATCCCGTCTCTACTAAAAATACAAAAATGAGTTGGGTGCAGTGGCACACGCCTGTAATCCCAGCTACTCAGGAGGCTGAGGCAGAAGAATTGCTTGAACCCGGGAGGCGGAGGTTGCAGTGAGCCAAGATCGTGCCACTGCACTCCAGCTTGGGCAATTTTTTGAATTTTTTTAATTCAAAAAAAATTAAATACATAAATAAAATACCATTTATAACAGCACAAATGATACTTTTAATTACGGCATTCTTTTTAAATGCTAAGGAATAAAAATATAACAAATGATCTTTAAGATCTCTATCCTAATAATTACAAGGAGAGTTAAAGATCTAGGGCTTGGAGTCAGTGGCTCATGCCGGTAATCCCAACACTTTGGCACGACGAAACAGGAGAATCAATTGAGTTCAGGAGTTCAAGATCATCCTGGGCAACACAGTGAGACTCCATCTCTACTTCAGAAAAAAAAGAAAAAAGAAAGAAATTTATAAAGATCTAGATAACTGAGGAAAAGGTAAATACACCATTTTCTTAGACTGCAAATCTAAATAATGTTAAGATGCCCACTCTCTCTAAGTCTATAAATTTAACAAAATTCCAGTGCATAACCCAACAGTTTCCTGTAAAACTTGAAAAGCTGATTCTGAAGGCAATATGAAAATGGAAGAGACTTACAATAGCAAAAACAATCATAAAAAAAAAAAAACAGGTTGGGTAACTTTCAGTATTTGATTTATAAAGCTATAGTAATTAAGACAATTTGCTATGAAGAATAGATTCTATCCACCTGACTATTAAAGTAAAACAAAAGAAAATATAGATCAACAAAACAGAAAAGAAGATCCAGAAACAGATTCACACACAAATGGCCATTTAATCTACAACATTTTCTCCAACTTAATTCAGTGGGGGAAATAGTCTTCAACAAGTTGTTATCAGGAAACTGGCTCTGAAAAGTGAATGCACTTCTCTAAGATTTTACAGCTTAGAAAATGGCAACATTGAGATGTGAACTCAGGTCTGACTGCTCTGAGTCCGTGATAGCTCTCAGAGTCCACACTCAATCTCTACCCTTGCCAATCTGCCACTAGCAGACTTCATGGAGTCTTCTGCAAAGTGCCTGGACACCTGACTCAGCACCTGGGCTCTCCTGCATATGAGATTCCCAGACCAGATGTTAGGACACTCGGGCTGATGAGCAGGTACCATGCTTGAGATTTATACCTACAAGTCCGAAGGAGTTATTCACTAGTGAGGGGGATTAAACCCGCAACCCATATGCTATCTCTGTGAACTGGAAGGTCTTAGTTATAAAGCGTAAAATTAAGTTGAACACGCATTTGAGGCCTATTAGTATCACATAGGAGCTTTTAAAATTTCTCTATAGCAATTAATTCCGAATGTTTAGGGGAAGAGTCCAGACACCAGTGTTATTTTGAATATTTCCCCTCATGAATACAACAGAGAACAGTTTGAGGAACCACTGAGCTAAAGCATTTTCTTCCAGTTTGTACCCACACCCCAGTGAGGCAAATAAAATTATCAGATGGTGGGACGCATCTGACACTCCTAAATCTTCAGCAGCAGCAATTTCCTCTTGGAAAAATCCAAACAAAACAAGTCTTCCCTCCTTAACTTGCTTTCTTAGCTCAAACTCCAAGCTACGGAAAGTTAACTTGGCTCCTCTTAAGCTATTCCCTAGCAAACTAGAAGACTGACAAATTGTCCCTTGATGAGACTAACGTCTCACAAAATGCCCAGGTACAATTCAAGTTCACATCGGAAGTAAAACCAAAAAATGGGGGGGGGGAAGTTTTTGAAGCAAACATTTTAATGTATTATAGACAATGTAAGAAGCACTACTGCTTCATTCTAATTTTGTCAGAAACTTAGAAAACAACATTAGAAGAGGAAGTCCAACCAGAGTATCACATGTGTCCAGGGAGATAAATCTACCTCCACACACACCACGCAGTTTCACTTTGACAACACTCTCAAGAGGCTCCCTACGAATCCTCAGAAAGGAAACCTATCTACAGATTAATAGACAAAAGGTTAGTTTGAACCATATGAAATTGCTAGTTTTGTAAAAAGGCCCAAAGGAGTTGAATATATGTAATTTCTTTTTTTTAAAGAAGAGTCTTGCTATGTCACCCCTGCTGGAGTGCAGTGGCATAGATCTCAGCTCACTACAACCTCCGCCTCCTGGGTTCAAGCAATTCTTGTGCCTCAGCCTCCCGAGTAGATGGGCTCACAGGTGTGCATGACCATGCCAAGCTAATTTTTATATTTTTAGTAGAGACACGGTTTCACCATGTTGGTCAGGCTGCTCTCGAACTCCTAGCCTCAAGTGAGCCACCCACCTCAGCCTCCCAAAGTGCTGGGATTACAGGTGTGAGCCAATGCACCCGGCCCTGAATACTGTAATTTCATACTATTCAGTCTAAATATAAAGCAATATAGAGTCTAAAGTGAAATAAAATTAGCTTTAAATAAAAACAAAAGTTCTGTTTTAAAACTATAACCACAACATTGTATGGCTCAGATGCTGACAAAATTTTCTATCAATTGTCTTTCTACATCCACTGAGAAAACCCAGAGGGAGACAGGGCAGGAAGACTGGGATGCAGCTGGAGAGCTACAGGGGGCTGCAATCTTCTCACCATCGGCACACGATGGTGCATTTATTTTTTTACTTCAGGTTCTACTTATTGCATAGGGTGGCAGACATGACTTGGGAAAGGTGCACAAGCCCGGCCTCTCTGTGCATCATGGGAGGGCGCTTTCTACTTCCCACTCAGTCTGTGGCTGAGGCTGTCTGCTGCTCTGACCACTGACCTAAAAATATACCTGACCTGCAGCAATGCCAGAAAAGAGAAGGAAAAGATCAAGGCCATGCACAGTGGCTCACACCTGTAATCCCAGCACTTTAAGAAGTCAACACAGGCAGATCACCTGAGGTTTGGAGTTTGCAACCAGCCTGGCCAAAATGGTGAAACTCCATCTCTGCTAAAAATGTACCACCATGCCTGTAATCCCAGCTACCTGGGAAGCTGAGGCATGGGTATCACTTGAACCCGGGAGGTGGAGGATGCACTGAGCTAAGATCATGCCACTGTGCTGTAGCCCGGGCGACAGAGTATGACTCCATCTCAAACAAAAAAAATAAAGCCAGGTGTGATGGCTCACACCTGTAATCCTAGTACTTTGGGAGGCCAAGGCAGGAGGATCTCTTGAGCCCAGGAGTTTGAGACTGGTCTGGGCAACATAGAGAGACCTTGTCTCAAAAAAAAAAAAAGAACAAGAAAGAAATGGTCAAAAGGAGAGGGCTCTCAAATGACAGGATTAAAAGAAATGTAAATTCTTTTAATTTAATGTAAAATAATTATGACTTGTGACTGATGACATTCTAACATGAGCAAGTACTATTGCCATGAGGAGCCCGTATTCTTAATGTCAATCTGTTGATCTCACTTAAAATACAGCCTGTGCTGCACAGTCTCTTTATTTGGTAAAAGTTATAAGAAATAACACAAGGAACCTGAACAAACCACCATGAACCATTTCAACAGACCACCCTTGGAGCCATCAATCCAAATTAAAGCTAGTCATGATTCATATAAACACCTCATTTAGTTCTCAAGTTAAACAGACAAATTATTAAAGAATAAGTGGGAATGTAAAATGGTGTGGCCACTGTGAAAAACAATATGGTAGTTCCTCAAAAAATTAAACATAGAATTACCACATAACCCAGCAACCCCACTTCTAAATATATACTCCAGTGTATTAAAATCAAGGACTCAGCCAGGTACGATGGCTCACGCCTGTAATCCCAGCACTCTGGGAGGCCGAGGTGAGCAGATCGCGAGGTCAGTAGTTTGAGATCAGTCTGGCCAACATGGTGAAACTCTGTCTCTAGTAAAAATACAAAAATTAGCCTGGCATGGTGCCAGGTGCCTGTAGTCCCAGCTACTTAGGAGGCTGAGGCAGGAGAATCGCTTGAACCCAGGAGGCAAAGGTTGTAGTGAGCCAAGATCATGCCACTGCACTCCTGCTGGGGAGACAGAGTAAGACTCCGTCTCAAAAATAAAAATAAATGAAAACAAAAAGCAAGGACTCAAAGAGATAACTGTACATTGGTGTTCATAGCAGCAATGTTCACAATAGCTACAAGGCAGAAATAACCCAAATGTCCAGTGGCAGATGGATGGACAAACAAAATGTGGCATATCCAAGTAATGGAATATTATTCACCCTTTCAAAGGAATTAAATTCTGGCATACAATACAGCACAGATAATCCCTGAAGACCTTATGCTCCATGAAGTGAGCCAGGCACAAAGTAACAAATACCATAGGATTCTACTTCTATGAAATACCTAGAGTCATCAAATTCATGGAGCTGGAAGCAGCAGGGTGGTAACCGTGGAGAAGGGGGAGTGGAGAATCAGCGCCTACTGGGTACAGAGTTTCCACCCAGGAAGATGAACAAATTCTGTCGATGGATGGTGGGGTTGGAGGCACAGTGATGTGAATGTACTTAATGCCAATGAACTATTGTACACTTAAAAAGAGTTAAAATGGTCAATTTTGTATTATGCATATTCTACTACAGTAAGAAAAAAAATAATGATGAAAAAGCCTAAAGTAATTTTACCAAAGCTGTGAAAAAGTAAATAAATGACAAGTCATTTGCAGACATCCCACAAGATCATTCAACACTAAATGACGACGATGGGCTCCGCAGTCATTCCATTTGCAACACCCAACCTGATTTCTGCCAGACCAGGAATTAGGATGTGGGGCCTCAGTGGAAACTGCAGCATTGCAGAGGGCCCTTTCAGAGCCCTGCTGCAGAGCCAGTCTCTGGCCCAAGGAAGCAGCCCACAGGTGAGAAGGAAGTGTCTTATTTCTTCACCTGGGCATGTTTCCACATACAAGACAGGACATGAGGATATTCGTCTTTCCCACATTTCTGGGATTTCAGGTTAAGTCTTATGGTTTAACCCAAGCAATTTTTGACTTTGTAAAGAGACAATACTTCTAAGATAATCAAACTGGTAAATTAATACCTTTGGGAGATGTTTACATGCAGGTAAGCAAATTTGTTGAGTTAGATCAGATTTCCCAAAGGCTATTTCCAAAGCGTTAGTGGAAAAGAGCAAGAAAAACAGGTGAACAATATCTCACTTGTACAAAGAGCTGTGTTTTACTGAACCACTACCTCAAACCGGACTTCATGTAGGGTGTTTTTAAAGTTTGCAAGTGGAGTGTTAGTGAAAATTTTTATGAATTTATTAGAAGTATGATCTTGAAAGACAAAAAACTAGCTAATTTATAGAAAAACCTCAGTATTCTTCTCCTAAATGGCAGAAGAGAGTACAGGAGAAAAACACAGATGATGGTGCTGCTGATGATGCTGGTGATGGTGGTGGTGGTGGTGGTGAAGACCCCTTGACTAGTGTGTACAAGCCTTGTTATCATTTTCACATCACACATCAGGAATCCGGGCAAACCTGTTACACTGTACCAAAGACACTAAGACACGAGGCCTCCAGGATGCACAGAATTACAAGATCAATTCACCCATGTCAAAGGAAGACTTGGGGAGGACACCTTATGGAAGCTCTGGATAAGTGACGACGAGGTTAAAGAAGAATACTTTAAATTTAAATGAGCTGGGTGCGGTGGCTCACACCTGTAATCCCAGCACTTTGGGAGGCCAAGACGGGCAAATCGCGAGGTCAGGAGTTCAAGACCAGCCTGGCCAACATGGTGAAATCCCATCTCTACTAAAAACACAAAAATTACCTGGGCGTGGCGACACATGTCTGTAATCCCAGCTACTTGGCAGGCTGAGGCAGGAGAATCGCTTGAACCCGGGAGGTGGAGGTTGCAGTGAGCAGAGGTTGCACCACTGCACTCCAGCCTGGGTGACAGCAAGACTTGGTTTAAAAAAAATTTTTTTAATGGCTTAAAAAAATGGCCCAGGACAAAGAGATATTCAGGACTGATTTAATGACAAGTTCTTTAGCTCTTGACACTAGCATCTCTACGGCAACTGCTTTGTAAAGCAACCAGAAATCCTGCTCCTTCTATAACAGGCAAGACCAGGGCAAACTATGGTATAATATATGGCATATCTCAATACAAAAGCACAAATAAAATAAGAAAATATCAAATCAGGTCTTATCATTATTACTGCCCTGATGGGAAAGAAAATACAGTCAGCCTTCTGTATGTGTGGGTTCTGCTTCCCTGGACTCAACCAACCTGGGGTTGAAAATATTCGGGGGAAACAAAACAGGTGATTGTGTCTGTACAGAACACTCACAGATTTTTTTCTTGTCACTATTCCCTAAACATTTATTTATAATACCTAATATAATGTATATTTACATTACATAATGAACAATTATATAATATACAATTTACAATGTACAATTATATAATGTACAATGTACATTATATAACTGTACCCAATGTACATTGTATATTGTACATTATATAATGTATATTTACATTGTATTAGGTATTATAAGTAAGCCAAGATGATTTAAAGTACATGGGAGTGCATCCATTTAAAAAAAAAAAAAATCTTGTCCTTTGCAGCCACATGGATGCAGCTGGAGACCATTATCCTAAGCGAATTAACACCAGAACAGAAAACCAAATACCAGATGTTCTCACTTATTTTTTTTTTTTTTTTTTTTTTTTGAGACTTAGTTTCGCTCTGTCGCCCAGGCTGGAGTGCAGTGACCGGATCTCAGCTCACTGCAAGCTCCACCTCCCGGGTTTACGCTATTCTCCTGCCTCAGCCTCCCGAGTAGCTGGGACTACAGGTGCCCACCACCTCGCCCGGCTAGTTTTTTGTATTTTTTTAGTAGAGACGGGGTTTCACCGTGTTAGCCAGGATGGTCTGGATCTCCTGACCTCGTGATCCGCCCGTCTCAGCCTCCCAAAGTGCTGGGATTACAGGCTTGAGCCACCGCGCCTGGCCCAGATGTTCTCACTTATAAGTGGCAGGTAATCATTGGGTACAGACGGACATAAAGATGAGAACAAAGACACCGCAGACTACAAGAGCGGGGAGAGAGGGAATGCAGCAAGGGCTGAAAAACTACCTATTAGGTACCACATTCACGGCCTGGGAGATGGGAGCATCCATACCCCAAACCTCAGCATCACACCATACACCCGTGGAAAAAACATGCACCTCTACCCCGAATCTAAAAAAGATGAAATTATTTAAAATAAATAAATAAAATGCCATATATGGGAGGGTATGAATAAGTTATATGCAAATACTATGCCACTTTATATCAAGGACTTAAGCATCCTCCGATTTTTTGTATCCTCAAGAGGTCCTATAACCAATCCCATACGAATACCAAGGGACAACTGTTTAATGTAAAAACTTACTGTGAATGAAAACCAACCAGAAAACAGAAACACTGTAAGTTCTCCCCAAAATTGTGAAAAACAATAAAAAATTCAAAGTGTTATCCCAAACATCCAACTATTTTCTTAAATACCATTAAAAACAACCACAACTAGATTTAGAATATAAAGAAAGCCTGTATCTGAAATGGATTCCATTTACATTTTTCTTCAGTTAAGAAAATTATATGGAATATGACTAAATGGTTCATTTAAAAAATACAAGAATTCTCTTTCTCAAATATATTCTTTTCTCCTAGATTTAATTTCATAGATCCAATTTCACTGAAGTTCACTTCTTAATACAACTGTGATGTAAGTGAAGGTTTTAATGAACAACAACAAAAATTTCCATAAATACAACTATGAGATTGAGGCAAAGAAACACTGAAAACCAATTTGATATTTTTAATTAGATTTCATTATAAATTTAGTATTCTACAACAGCCTGTTATCAAAGGCAGCCGTGCCCTGACAGCAGTAGAAAACGTTCATTATACACTGGAAAATTTTGCATAAAGAAAAAAACATTGGCCTGATGCAAATAGCAAGCTTCTCTAGTAAGGTGTAAATGATTCTATTTACAGAAGTTTTCTTCTTTTTTCTTTTTTTAGAGACAGGGTCTTGCTCTGTCACCCAGGCTGGAGGGCAGTGGCTATTTATGCAGTATTTAATTTACATAAAACTTTCCCAGAATGCTTCTGATGCTTCAGGTGAGGTACACGTTTAATGCTGAATGTCACTTACCTTCCGATAAACCATATGGCACATGGCTATTCGTAACCTCATCCCAGCACACTGAACGTGATAAAAATATAAGTGATGCAGTATAGCCAAAATGAGCGTGCAAACAGTCAGCACCGTGGCATAGGCGTACGCTGTGTTCAAAGCCACAGAATCCATGGGATCGTAATTTTCAAAATAATTAATAATTTTTCCCAAAAATATGGGCTGGATTACTTTGGCACTTTCCTAAAAGAAGGAAAAAAAAGCCTTTAATTAGACATCAAGACCACACCATTTCTTCTTTTTCTTTTTTCAGATGTTGCTCGCTCTGTCACCCATCCTGGAGTAAAGTGGCACAATCCTAGCTCCCAGCAGCCTCGAAATCCCTGACTCAAGCAATCCTCACGCCTCAGCCTCCCAAGTAGCTAGGACTACAAGTGCACATCATCATGTAGAGCTTTTTTCTTTTTTTTCTGTCAAGACAGGGTCTCACTATGTTGCCCAGGCTGGTCTTAAAACTCCTAGGCTCAAGTGATCCTCCCACCTCAGCCTCCCAAAGTGCTGGGATTACAGATGTGCGCCACCGCACCCAGACTCATTTTTTCTTAACACAAGTTTTACTTTTATATTTTCAAAGTGCAACATTCATCACTAATCTAAAAGAAAAGGAGAACTGTTTTCTTCTTTAAGACAAGCTGATAGGAGTTTTAACCTGAAATCAAAATTCTAATTTCAAAGTCAATAAAGTTTTAGTACACTGTGCTTGGTACACTGTAGGTGCTCAGTATGACAAACAGTGCTTTAAAGCACGCTTGGCAAACTACCAAATTAAGTCTTGGCCTAAGGTGAATAAGAAAACAAGTGACCAAAGAGAAATAAGGAATTTGCTTACAAATGGACACCCCAGCTCTCACCCCACTTCCTCTAACTCTTGACATCCCAGCCCACAGGAAAGTTGAGAAGGCTCGTGTATGGGAGGCCACCACTCTTGTGACCTTCTTCACTGTTAAGAGCCTTTATGAACGGAGATAATGGCACAAACCCACATCAGAAAATCAGACTCTCCAATTGTTCCCAATCCAAACTCCACGTGTCAATAGATCTAAGACAACCAAGTCCAGCTTCAATTGGAGTGGGGAAAAGAGCCAGGCTTGGGAGGATTCCAGGCTCTTGGACCCACAGGACATTGCTTCAATGTTTCTGCCCCCTACAAGCCTAGATTTGCCCAGAAGAACCGCCACTTTGGCTCAGGTAGTGCAGAGTCAAAAATTAAACACACCAGAAATTGACCTCAAAGGTAATGTCATCAGTAGTTCTCTAATCAGTCATACTTTGAAGATCCTGGTTTTGAAGTAATATTAATAATCATCTATTCCCCAAGGCAAAATTAAAACCCCACACCAATGAGCTGGGAACAAGACATAGGGAATGCAATGTTAACCTCCAAGACTAAGGCAAAGAAACAGCAGAATACAGCTTGAGCCATGGTTTGAGGTAAGCAAAGGAGCTTTCCTTTACCCTCCCTGCCAAATGAGCACTTCACCCCATAATCTACTTCCTCCCTCTAGAAACCCTTGTAAGGGACCCTTTTCCCCCATCAAGGAGAACCAAACACTCATTGCAAATCCAGGTCACCAAAGGTAAACATGTAGGCCTTTGACATCATTTCCTCCTGACTTCTCAGAAGACAAAATGCAAAAAGGTTGAAAATCTTTTCAGACCTTGACTTTGAAAAACAACTTTTCCTTTTAAGCAATCTCTCCTTCTTAACAAAGACATAATAAACACCTGACAGATTTGCTACTGATAGCTGTTTTTTGTCTATCATAAGTGAGGGAAGAAGAATCAATAAAAAACAAAAACAAAATTAACACACACTTCCATCCCAAACAACTAGCGCTGGATCAGGATATTTACAGAAGACATTCCCATTCCTCAAATGGGCCATGATATTAAATCTCAACACTCCTGTCCTAGTATGCATACACACACAGACACACACACACACAAACTCACAGACTTCACCAACCACGTTGCCTTCCAGGAGGTCATGGAAGTTTTCCCCTATGATACAGAAATCAGAAAATACCATTTAGTTGAAGAATTATGAATAAGATGATCAGATATCAAGAATGCAGAGGCTCACTGTTACATTTCCAGCATGCCCAATCATTCAAGAGGCACTAAGAGTTTATGGAAGAGTCCCCAGTACAATGGGTCATAACACGGACTGTGTAGACTTTACTGAGATGAAAATCTGGAAGTTTACATCAAAAAGCAAGAAGGCGCATGTATACATATGTAACAAACCTGCATGTTGTGCACATGTACCCTAGAACTTAAAGTATAATAAAAAAAAAAAATTAGCAAGAAGACCAAACTGTACACATGGGCAGCCCCAGCTCAGGAGTGCCAAGGGGAACCAGGGCCGCAGCAGACACACCTGGGCTATCAGCCAGAAGCTCAGTGCTAACTCTTTGCGTTTCTAAATGTTCCTGAAACTTCTCACGGTCCCTGGGAGTCACTGTTACCTGTTAACACACTTCTCCATTTCAGCCTAGGGTGAGTACAATTCAAACGGCAAGACGGATGGCCCCCAGAGGAAATAACAGATGCAATAAACCCAGCAAAAGAGAATGCAAAAGGCAAGCAGGTCACGACCACCTAATTGTCCAGATTTCCCTGCCGAGGGACGGCATTTAATAATCCAGTCAAGTCAACGGGCTCACTGGTGAGTAATGCTGGTTTTTGGTCCATGCCTTTCCACGACCTCTCCATCCCATATCTTAACCCTCAATTAATAAGAAACAAAACAACTGGGAAAATACTCATTATCAAAATTATAACTAACCAAATTTAAACTTTCTAAATATCAGTACCAAGGTCAAAAGTAACTCACATAAATTCTCCATCTTAGAGACCAACCAACCTACGACCTGGTGAAGAGTCTTTTCACAAACAAGCTAAGAATACAGTCCTTACTCCTTCACAGGAATTCTCCTCAACTATGACACCACGGAGATTTTTAAGAGTTCAGTAGGATACTTCAGTGTTTCATACTTCAGGTTCTACCGGAGTCCCAGAGTACTTGAAGGCAGATATTTCTCAATGGAGTATTTGGTACTCAGCCTCCTGACGTTTGAGCCCCATCCCTTGCTTTCTTGCAGTGACACATTACATGTCTAGGCCCAGTGGGCATGCGGCCTCCACGCTCCTGCTCCCCCATGCACTTCAGATATTCCTTGCCCAACTGCACCGCACCTGATTGCATGGGAAGGAAAGAAAACACAAGAAATAGAAACAAGCTACCAAAGAACATGTTTGAGTGAAAAATACAAGCAGAAAAGAGTGAGCTGTGGAAAAATGAGTAAGCAGTTTGTTTTAGAAATGGGGAAATACAGCCGGGCGCAGTGGCTCTCGCCTGTAATCCCAGCACTTTGGGGGGCCAAGGTGGGCAGACCACTTGAGGTCAGGAGTTCAAGACCAGCCTGGCCAACATGGTGAAAACCCATCTCTACCAAAAATACAAAAATTAGCTGGGCATGGTGGCTCGCACCTGTAATCCCAGCTACTGGGGAGGCTGAGGCAGGAGAATCACTTGAATCCAAGAGGTGAGGTTGCAGTGAGCTGAGATGGCACCATTGCACTCCAGCCTGGGGAACAGCACAAGACTTCATCTCAGGAAAAAAAAAAAAAAGAAAGAAAGAAAGAAATGGGGGAACAGGGGACAAAAGTAGGGATGAGAAAGATCCAGAGATAAGGAAGAAAAAAAGTGAATCTGGGGAAATAATAACCATTAAGACTCCAGATATACCTGAAGTCCCCTCTGAATCAGTGCAGTCCTGACTGCATGTTAGAATCACCCGGGAAACTTACAAGCTCACTGACGCCCAGGACCCAACCCCCAGATTTAGGGCCAATTGATCAGGGTGGGGCCTGAGTTCTCCATCCCTGGAAGATTCTGGAGTGTAGAAACCAATGCCTGTACACATCACTATTCTCCTGTCCTGCACTGTCTCTGTGTCTGAGTCTGGAGGGGCTGGAGAACCGCTGTGAAGAACTTTTTTGAGACGGAGTGTCACTATTATTGTCCAGGCTAGAGTGCAGTGGTGCAGTCTCAGCTTACCGCAACCTCTGCCTCCCAGGTTCACGCCATTCTCCTGCCTCAGCCTCCTGAGTAGCTGGGACTACAGGTGTGTGCCACCCCGCCCAACTAATTTTTGTATTTTTTTAGTAGAGACGGGGTTTCACCATATTGGCCAGGCTGGTCTCCAACTTGTGACCTCATGATCTGCCTGCCTTGGCCTCCCAAAGTGCTGGGATTACAGGCATAAGCCACTGCGCCTGACCCTGAAGAACTTTTAAGATCACAAAGGGCTTTTAATCAGAGCTGCTGCCAAATGTCAGGCTTCCAAGAAAACCCCTTAGGAAAAAAGGATGCTGAGATTTCAGTGATGAAACTAAGACCTTCCATTCTGCAGAGCAGGGAAAATTCAATGTTCAGTAAAGACTGTACCTAGCAAACAAAAGGATGAATCATAATTTGTTTTTGTAACTTTAAACAAAATAGTTTAACTAGTTTGTTTGACTTTAAAAAATATATATAGTTTGAAAAGATAGTCCCTGCACATTATTATCTACCCTAAGGACAACATAAACTGCAAAGAAAAAAATTTAATTTATTTTCAGAAATCATATTATGGGTAATGGTATTGATACTGTAAGATAAAATAAATGAGGAAGTATGTTGATATCAAGGGCTGGGATTAGGCTAGTGAGAAAAAAGAACAGATGAAGGGAGAAAAGAGATACAGATGTAAGAGCAAAGCGATGAAGTAAACACCAGTGTCCTGAATCGGATTTGGAAATACCCACATAAATGCATGATGTGTTTATCTTTAAATATAAACATATTAAATATAAACATAAAAGGAGTTAAAGCTGCTAGGAAACATGGTTGATTCCACAGCTGGGGCAAAAACTGTTCAGGGAGCCTAAAACATCTTGTCATACCAGAAAATGAGGAAGCTAGCAAAGACTAATAGTATACATGCAAAAGACTCAGAGCCTGACTTCAACAGACTCCCACTAGCCAAAGAGAGCCAAAGTGTGGCACAGGGATAATAACTATAATGAACAGCACAGCAGAACTGTTTAAATCCATGAGCTCACAATCATACTCATCAAAATAAACAGAACAAGCAATAACAAAAAAACCCATTAACTCCAGAGGAAAATGCTAGAGAATCACTCATTATTTTGAAAATCGGTTTTTAAAAAAAAGTAACAAAATTAATCATTTCTCCTGCCTTTCCCGTAAGTATACTGTAACTCAGGGTATCAAAGAGTTGACAGTGGCAAAGTTTCTCTTTATGCAAATATTTCAGCTAATAAATGAGGAACTGGAATATCACCACTTTGCAAACTCCTAACAAATTAATGGATCTTAAGCAATGATCATGAATGGCTCCAAATATCACACACACACAACCAGACCTAAGCGAGGTATCTCGAAGTGCCAGGTGGCACACACCCCCACCTACAAAGTACTCCTGCCAAAAGGAGGAGGGGGGAAAATAAAACCTGAATCACATCAAGCTTCTAGATCTAACTACTAACTTCTGGTATCAGATGGACATGTTAAATGATACAGCATGCAGGGATGCAGAGGGTCACAAGAGGGGTAGGAGGGATTTGCAATGAGCCCAGTCTAGACCCTGGGAATCTGTACAGGACAAGCAACATGGTTTCTTCAATTAAAAAGTACACATGCGACCGGGCACGGTGGCTCACACCTGTAATCTCAGCACTTTGGGAGGCCAAGGCAGGTGGATCACTTGAGGTCAGGAGTTTGAGACCAGCCTGGCCCCATCCCTACTAAAAATACAAAAATTACCAGGGTGTGGTGGCAGATGCCTGTAATCCCAGCTACTCAGAAGGCTGAGGCAGGAGAATCACTTGAACCCAGGAGGCTGCAGTGTGCCGAGATCGTGCCACTGCACTCCAGCCTGGCGACAGAGTGGGACTCCGTCTCAGGAAAAAAAAAACACCTCATTTCTCAGAGACACATTTAGATAGTTTTCAACTATTTAAAATACAAAGACCAACAAGCAGCATAGATACAAATGGAGAAGCTGCCTGTGTCGTGGTTTGGCCCACACAGAGGATTCCCAAGCTCCTCCTTCCTCCTGCCCCACTGCAGGCTCTAAGTGGGTGGATACTTGCTCAGTTCCCACCACAGTCTCCATGGAGGTGCACACAGGGGACAGATGTGCTGGAAATTTGCAGGCTGTTCTGTTCTAATTAGCATTCGCCTGTAAGAGCACCGTGTTCACCAGTTCACCATTAGACTAGTACTTATTTCTCTGGGCATTATAATCATTCCTTAACTCTGATAATCATTCCTAATCTCACTTGTATTTGAAATTCCAAACTCAAAGACTCCCCGCAAACTGGTGTCACCATCCCTCTTTCTGTTAGTGCCACCATTAGTACCCAGGGAAGGCCCTGCTTGCATTCTGCTTAGTTAAGAGTATATGGCTAGGGAGTTATGAATCCACAGCACGGTTGTTCTGTAACCAGAGGAATTAACCCATTTGTGCCTAGCATTCCATTATTGGAACACTAAGCTTGTGGGAGTTATTTATATTCTACTACTCAAGGTCATCACCAAGGTCTGATTTTTCACACACACATGCACAAAAATTGGCAACCTCTGGCATAAGTGGGTTAAAAAAGGCCCGAATGTCATCACAGAAGCTTTTGACGAAATGCTAGGTTGAGTTTAGAGCTCCCACTATCTAAAATATGAAGATCCACAAGCGGCACAGATACAAGACCAAAAAATGAAAAAGCATCTTCATAAAATCAGTTGTGAAACTAACATTTGTTCTAACTCCATAATTTTTTTTTCTTTTTCTGAGACAGTCTTGCTCTGTCACCCAGGCTGAAGTGCACTGGCATGATCTCAGCTCACTGCAACCTCCACCTCCCAGGTTCAAGCAATTCTCCTGCTTCAGCCTCCTGAGTAGCTGGGATTACAGGCGCCCACCACCATACCCAGTTAATTTTTATATTTTTAATAGATATGGGGTTTCACCAGGTTGGTCAGGCTGGTCTCTAACTCCTGACCTTGTGATCCACCCGTTTTGGCCACCCAAAGTGCTGGGATTACAGGCATGAGCCACTGCACCTGGCCTAATTTTCTTTTTTAGAGACAAGGTCTTGCTTTGTCACCCATGCTGGAGTGCAGTGGTGCAATCATAGCTCACTAAAGCTGGGAACTCCTGGGTTCAAATAATCATCCCTTGGCATGCCAAAATGCTGGGATTACAGGCATAAGCCATCATGCCTGGTCAGTAAATAGCTTTAATGATTGAAAACCCAAAACAGCATCTGAAATGCTTTTGAGATGTTACACTCACTACCTTCATCTTAAGAAATTATTTCCAACTTCTCCAAAACAGCCCAGTGTCAATAGGCAAGTCTGGGAAAACAAGAGTATTTATACTAGAATTCAGGCTGTTTTCACTGCCAGAAGGAAAAGAAGAAAAAAAAAAAATCCAAGGATTACTTCAAGTTGAACTGGGAAGAGCTTTAGCTCCCTGAACTTTACTGCGTCAGAACTAAAAGTTCTACCAGTTATTATATTAAAGACACAAAGTTAAAATGAGCATCATCCACGAGTCACGATGATCATCTAAAAAATAACTGACTACTGTCTAATTTTATACCATAAACCACCAAGACATTGGTGTAAATACAGGACCAACAAGTGCTCTCCTGTGAAAAGCCCAGGCTCCACTTTATATGAGGGGTGCCTGCCGCCAGCACTGTGTGGGTCCATCTTAACACCTTAGCCTGCTGCCCTAATACCTGGGGCCCACCTTGCTAGTGGGAGAGTTCAGATACCAGGACAGAAGACCTGTCCCCATACTAGTGGCTGATCTGGGGTCTTCATCCTTGCCAAGCAAACTGCACACCCACTTCACGATTCAGGCCAAAGGCTTCTAAAACTGCAGAGCTATCATTGCTATGCAGGAAACCCAGAGCCTTTGATAAGTAAAAACAGGGAACTTGACATCTGCCCAGACCATGAGTCAATGTCGTGACCATGCAAGACCACAAACTTCCCCCTCGTCTGTCTGAGGAGGAGACAACTGGGAATGGCGTCTTAACAGCGCGGATGTTGATGAACTTGGTTCAGCAGGGCTGCCACGCCTCATACGTTTGGAGGATGGTACTCAGTGGGAGACAGGTTTCTAAAGGGTTCTTGGTCAGCCAGGCATGGTGGCTTGCGCCTATAATCCCACTACTTTGGGAGGGCAAGGTGGGTCGATGGCTTGAGCTCAGGAGTTCTAGACCAGCCTGGACAACATGGTAAAACTTCATCTCTACTAAAAATACAAAAAATAAGCCAGGCGTGGTGCATGCCTATAGTTACAGCTACTCAGGAGGCTGAGGTAGGAGGACCGCTTGAGCCCAGGGAGATGGAGGTTGCAGTGAGCTGAGATCACACCACTGCATTCCAGCCTGAGTGACAGAGACCCCGCCTCAAAGAAAAACATTAAAAAAAAAAAGGGTTCCTGGTCAACCAGGATGTACCTTGGTGCTCTGACCTGCCCAGCACCCCAGCAACTCTCTAGCATGTCACCTGACTTTCCGGCCCCAGGAGACCTAGGAACCTAGGGTAATTATAATCCCCAATCTCATTTCCCACAGCCATGCCCCACTGCTCCAGGGAGCTCTTAGCATCAGACTTATCCCTAGGCCAAGTTCAAGAACCATGTGCTAGAGACACTGAAGACAGAGTTCTCAAGACAACTTTACGACAGTCTGGAGATGGTTAGGGCTCTAAGTCAGCGTGCCTGAGACTGAATCTGGGCTCTGTCATTTACACTTTGTGTGGCCCTGGGCACATTATATAACTACCTGGCACCCAGTGTCCTCTTCCTGAAAGTAGGGGTAAAAGAATGTCTTCTGACTGAGCATGGTGATTCCTGCCTGTAATCCCAGCACTTTGAGAGGCCAAGGTGGGAGGATCATTTGAGCGCACGAGTCCAAGACCAACCTGGGCAATATAGTGAAACAAAAAATACAAAAATTAACCAGGCATGGTGGTACGCACTTGTGATCCCAGCTACTCGGGAGGATTGCTTGAGCCCAGTAGGCCAAGGTGCAGTGAGCCAAGATAGCACCACTGCATTCCAGCCTGGCAAAAGAGGGGAGACCAAACAAAAAAAAAAAAAAAAAAAGAAACGGAAAGGAAAAGGAAAAGGAAAGGAAAGGAAAATAAAAAGAAAAAGAAAAGAAAAGAGAATTCATAGCAGTTCCTGGTACATACTATTTTTCAAGTATTCACTGTCACTATTATTACAACTACTGCTACTAGCACTGCTGCTGCTACTGCTACTGAGTACCAACCACTACTAATCCTGCTGCTGCTTCTACTAGCACTGCTGCTGCTAAGCAGTACTGAGCATGAGCCCCCATATTTGCCAGGTCCTCCACTCCCTACTCCTCTGCCATGACTGCCCAACAACCACCCTGCTAAAAGAAAGACCAGCTCTCCACCAAATGTACCTGTATTAAGCTCCCCTCGATCTGGGCCCCTTCCCACATGCCCACCAGCAGTAAGGATGACCCTGCTCCCAGCACCAGAGTGGGGCCTGTCCTCAAGTCTCAGGAGAAATTCACATTTCTACAGCCTCTACTTCTGTGCCTGCTTCTCCCAAAAGCTTACCCAAATCTCACTGTAGTCTAGTCACCATCTGTGGGTTACAGACCCCAGCCCAAGTGGCTGGCAGCCCATGACAGCACGGACAGTCCTGAGCATGACAAGCTCAGTTCATTCTAGATCATCCTGTTTTCAATTTCATAAGCAGCTGGTAACAAAGGGAAACTAGAGAAATGGAAGTAGCTGAGGGAGGCCTGCCTCGAAACCTATGTGAGGCCATTCATTCCTACTACACCTAACCAGACACCTGGGGTGAGCCTCAGGCACTTAACGGAGGCTCCACGGTTACCAGACAACTTCAGTGAGGTTGCACAGCCAAACTGGGCCAGGAAATCCCACACACACTGGCCACATTGACAGCAACTCGTCATTCTGTTTCTTTCCAGCTGCGATTGATTGGGGCCATGGGGAAACACCGTCGCTGGGACACCCTGGCACAGGTTGAAGAGGGGCTGGGAGAACCTGAGGGGCTCCTACACCCTCTTCCACCCTCAAGTCAGTGCCACCGGTTATTCTACATGTCCACCCCATCCTCTACAAAGCCACAGCGGCATGCAGGCAGGGTGGGTACCCTCTCAAAGGTGGCATTCACCATCTGGCACCCTGGCCAACACATCTTTGTCACCAATGAGACCATCCATCTCCCAGGACCGTCCAGTCCCCTGTTGTCTGACAGATTCCTCTGGTGTAGGGCAGAGCGCACCTACCTGCCTCCCACTGCCCACCAAGCCCTCCACAACAAAAAGCATGTTCAACAGGAGCTACACCCCCCACATACAAACCAACCCCCCCCACCTCATTCCCAAAAAATGCACCGTGACCACTCCCCATCCTGCATTTAAAGCCACCCTTTTGTAGCAACAGCAACATCCGGCCCTCTTACTTTCATGGACCACTGACATCCCTACGGTAGCACAGAGGACACAAGTCACCAAGCAGGACCCTCCGCATCCCCTCTCGCAGGCAGCAGACCAGAACAGACGGGCTACCTGGCAGTGTGCCTAGGCAGAGCACTGTCTGGCTGCAGGATCTCGATAGAGGCCCTTCAGGGTAATGGAGGTCATTGCCCTTCCGGCTTTCTGCCTTTGAGTTTTCATGGAATGTCCATTTATACCCTCTCTGCAGGGCCAGGCACCAAGACTCTACCTTCCAACCGGCAATCCACTCCGACAACAAAGAAGACGGACGGGTGTGATGAATCCCCTGGGATGCACAGTCCTCGGACCTTCTTCCCAGAGGGGGTTTTGGCTCCCAGCACCTGGGCCCATTGGGAGGGGGTAGCTCTTGGATGCTTCAACCAGCTCCAGCCTCTGGGGCACCACCGCCAGCCCAGGTGCAAGGCCCTCAGCTCTGTTTCCCTGAGAGGGGAGAGGTGACAATACCTCTCCAGGAGAGCATTTATCAGATTTGGCTTGGTGAACAATTATTTGTTGAGCACCTGTAAAGCGTCTTACATTATTCTGGGCTCTGATCAAAAATCACTTCCTCCAAACCACAGGGCACGCGCTCCTCGAGGCTGTAGGATCCTCTTTGGATCAGGAGTGACTCAGCATTTAAAACATTTACTGAGCACCAACATTGTCCTACTATAGAATAAAATGCTCTTATTCCATGACACAGCATTTTAATTGGTTACAAGAAAAACAATAATGACCTTAAGCTTTAGTCACTTAAGTATTCACTCGGATAAATACGCTCACTGAACTAACTACCTAATGCTTCCTAGACACGTTTAATCCTTAGACCTTAAAATACCTTCAAACCCCATCTGGCCACTTCTCCCTTCTGTTCCCCCATCCATTACAGCACCATCAATGCCGAGCACGTTTACTCTATGTGTCCCAAAAAACAATTCACATTATGTAAAAGCTTTTACCTCAATTAATGTAAAAATTCCCAAAACTAAATAAGATTTCCAGTAACACTTTATGATTGCTCTTGTTAAAGAAGGCTTCTGTGCGTCATTCTCAGCTCTTAAAACTTCTTTATCCCAGAACCTACAATGAGGAAAAAGCTTTGTAAATAACAGTGTACCCTGCCACAATATAAAACAGGGGAGGTGGCAGAGTGACAGGTAGGGATTTAAGACAGGGCATTTTGTGACTATTTCATAAATGCTGCTAATTGATCCCAGGGCTCCTGAAGGGTATGTGTGGTATAGAATCTGTAGCATCAGAAAAACAGGCTTTGAGGGGAAGTCTGGGGAAACAAGTTACTGCCAAGCTTTGCTGGACTGAAGACCCATCATAGCACAGATAAGCCGCACAACCTCCTCCAGCCACACCACTTCCACCTCCAGGGACAGACCTCAGGCAGCTCGGGCCTTTGATGCTGGCTCCCCCAACCTTTACAGAGGCCCTTCCCATGGGGAACCCATTGCCTGGTGGCTTCTGCCTGCAGTTAAATGGTGGGCTTTCAATGCCCCGTAAGATTGGAGTACACATTGCAGGGGTACCCAAGTTAAGTTCAGGAATCCAGAAGTTCAGGAGTCTCCCCCAGGCCACCATGGTAGGCTGAGCCTAGGGGCAGCCTGAGGAAGGTGACAAACATTCGCCTCAAGGGTATACAGAGGCTCCAGACACGATTCAGGAAGGCAAAACCCACTCCCCACACACAGACACCCATGCTTCCTTAATGCCCACTTTACTGCCTCCCACTTACCCTTGCAACTCGTCTCCAAGGTGCTGTGAGCGGTCTTCTGGCAGTACTGAATACATATCATCTTCCTCTAATCTCCGTTTATGGCCAATCTTAAACAAGGGATTGAGCCACCTGTCAACAAGAGAAAAGAAGAGACATATACCCAGAATTACACATCCGTGCTTAAGTAGACTCCTACCTCCGTGGGTTTGGCTTAAACTTACCTTTAAAATACATATAGCTATATACAGACAGAGAGAGATGAATATACAGAGACAGAGAAAGAGAAAAATTAACATGTGTGCACATGTGCGTGCACGCACACACACACACATATACACACACACAATCCCTAGCTTTATCCACAGAGAGGCCCCAAAAGCAATGACACACCAGTAGGTGAGAGCTGGTGCCCAGATCTTGGTTTCCAATACCATTATTCTCTAAAAGGAACCAGGGCTTCTTGAAGAAATAGATGATTCCAAGGCTGGGGCAGAAAAAGTACAAGAGGGGCCATGAGATACCATAAGATCAGGAAACATTCAAGGAATCAAGAAGATGGGCCCAAAGAACAGAGGACCCAGCTTGACAAGGTCCCACTAGATGAGTCTGTGATAATAGAAGCATCCAAATAAATCATGACAGCAATGAATTCTAACCCACTGAATAACAAAAGAATCCACTAATCCTTACTGAGACATAAACGGGGGAAGAAGGAAAAAGCTCTCAGATAAAGAATGATGGGGTTAGAAAACATTTTCAATGGAAGCTAAAACCAGTCAATGAAAGTTTGATGGGACATTTACATAATCTAAAATTATCTAGGTACAAATTATTTATTAGTTATAAAAGGAAAAAATAGTAATATTGCAGAGGACAGAAAGAACTTATTCAAATATTTTGAGATCCAGTAAAAAAAAAAAAAAAAAAAAATCAAAATGGTCATCATCCATTAGGAACCATTTAAATGATAATAATTAACATGCACCAGGCATAGTGGCTCACACCTGTAACTCCAGAGCTTTGGGAGCCTGAGGAGGGAGAATGGCTTGAACCCAGGAGTTTGAGACCAGCCTACACAACATAGTGAGATCCCTATCTCTACTAAAAATTTAAAAATAAAAAGTCTAGGCAGTGGCTCATGCCTATAACCCCAGCACTTTGGGTGGCTGAGGTGGGCGGATCACTCGAGGCCTCGAGACCAGTCTGGCAAAACCCCATCTCTACTAAGAAAATATAAAAATTAGTGAGGTGTGGTGACACACGCCTGTAGTTCCAACTACTCGGGAGGCTGAGGTACAAGAATCACTTGAGCCTGGGAGACAGAGGTTGCAGTGAGCTGTGATTGATGCCACTGCACTCCAGCCTGGGCAACAGAATGAGACTGTCTCAAAAAAGTAAAAAATATAAATAAAAAATAAAATAATTAAAATTTAGCCAGGTGTAGTGGTGTGTGCCTGTGATCCCAGCTATTCCAGAGGCTGAGGTGGGAAGATGGACTAAGCTCAGGTGGTCAAGGCTGCAGTGAGCTGTGATCGCCACTGCACTTCAGCCTGGGCAGAAGAGCAAGACTTTGTCTTAAAAAAAAAAAAAAAAAAAAAAGAAACATATTTCTGCTTGTGCCCTATTAGGAAACCTCTAATAACTTTGATAGATGCAATTACTCAAGTACACAAACTTCTTTCACCTTGGCTTCTTGTCTGGCCATGTGTCACCTTTAATAGGCGTGTTTTCCTATGGGGATTGTCTAATCTAGGAAGCCCTTCCCACAGGGAACCCAGTGGCTGGTGGCTTCTGCCTGCAGTTAAATGGTGGGCTTTCAATGCCCCGTAAGATTGGAGCACACATTGCAGGGGTACCCAAGTTAAGCTGAGGAATCCAGAAACCTCCTAGTGATCCAAACTAGCAATTCTAATTAACCCAATGGCAAGAACTCATCAACTCACCTCTTTCTCCCCACCTCCTCCAAGGTGTGTCCAGAAAACTGTAACCTAACCAGCCCAGCTTCAACTTAGGTGGGTTTCCCAGCCGTGCCTGAGATGATTTCTGCGTGCCTGAGACCTCACTTCCAGCGGAACATCACACAGTATATTTCAGCAAGGACTTCTAAGTAAAATTCACTGGTGTCTTTTTGGACTAAAGAGTTTTTTTTTTTAATCAGGGAATAAAACTGGCTCCAGGAAGTTAAAAAATTAAGGAAAGTGAGAATGGTAACTCTGTTCCACAGGCTAAACAGTTAGCTGCATAATATTTAGAAATATTACAAGGAGGGGTGCCACTGTTGAGTTAAAGTATCTGCAATCAGAAGAGACCCAAAGCTTCTATTAGAGGATGACACAAATCAGTGAGGACTTAACAAGGACCCTCCTACTCCCTCTCACTGCCCAGATCTCAAAAAGCTGGGCTGAAAGACATGAGTACAAGAGCTAAAGGCTTCTGCCTGATGAAAAAAGTCTTCTTTGACAAGAGACTAAATTATCTTCAGCCATCTATGTAAGGACTTTATACATGGAAATCTAAGTCAATTGGCTCCTTAATACCAATGTATCCCTGAGGGGGTCTAGTCAACAATTCCAGACCACCGTCAAATAAGCCCTTCCTCCACCCAATTCTGCCCCAATAGCCCTTCTCTCCTCAGACATAGTCTCTTCTCCCCCTCGTCTTTCACAATACTTAGTACAGCAGCATCACTTCCCTCATAACTGTCCTACTAGCAGTACAGCACTTTCAGGACAATGACTACTCCCATGTTATTTGGAGTCCCCATTATGCCTGGTATGTGACAATGAATGACTGTATTATTGAATAAGACAGATGGGTAGAGTACCTTGAGCAATGATCTAGGGTACAATTCAATACAAACTCAATATAGCATAGTCGTGCTCAATGCCACACACAGGAAGCCATCAGCTTCAGCAATACAGGAGACATTCTCTGCCCAGGATCACAACCCCCAGCATCATTTCCAGCAAGCAGAAGTCTTAGACAAGGGTTAGTCTTAGACAAGGGTTAGTAAATTTGTTATTTATTGTTGGTGGTGGTTGCATTGAGTTTTTGTTGTTTTTTTCCCCCCCCCAAGGATTTGAAAAGTTCTAAATACTGGTTTCTTTCTTCTTTTTTCTCTTCTTTCTTTTTTGAGATGGAGGGAGTCTTGCTCTGTTGCCTAGGCTGGATGGAGTGTAGTGAAGTGATCAGAGCTCACTCAGATCAGATCAGAGTTCAGCAGCCTCAAACTTCTGAACTCAAGCAATCCTCCTGCCTGTACCTTCCGAGTAGCTAGGAGTACAGGCACATGCCACTGTGCCTGGCTAATATTTTTATTTTTGAGAGAGACCGGGTCTCTCTCTGTTGCCCAAGCTGGTATCAAACTCCTGGGCTCAGGCGATCCTCCCACTTTGGCCTCCCAAAATTCTGAGGTTACAGGCATGAGCCACCAAGCTTGGCCAATAGTGGTTTCTTAATGTGGTATAAGGGGGAAAACGCAGGTCCCCGTCTCTGTGACCCTGACCAGAGTCCTCAGTTTCTATGAGCTTCACACTCCCCATATCTACAATTAAAGGAGGAAATAAAAGCTAATTTATCTTTGGTAAATCCCCTCACTTTCTCTTTCCCTCTCTCCCTTTTTTCCCTTTAAGCTCTCTTTTAGCCCTCTCTGTCTCCTTAATTCCCTGAAGGCCCTTTCTATTTCTCTTCTCCTCCTCTTTCCTGACCTTTTTGTAACAACTGGCTGAGATGGAACTAAAATATTATTTCATTACTTGATACTCATTGAATCAAGATTGTTCTCTCTTTAATGGACAAGTTCAATATTTTATATTCTTCAGAAGCCAAGCCTAATAAAACCTTTTTCAATGGATTATGCATTTGCATAACCCTAAAATTATAGTCTATCAAAGAAGAAAAGTTTCCCCACCTTTATTAGAAATAAACAATACTAAAAGAAGAGACTAGGGAGGGAAGGTCATCTCTGCTCTATACCTCCTGAACTTAGCCCTGGAATCATGGGATCCAGGAGGTAAGTGAGAAGGCAGGTTTGTGCTCAGACCAACAAAGGAGAAGGTCAAAGCTCCGAGCTAAGCTGATAGTTTAGAGAACAAGGAAAGCTAAGGGCAGGTTGAATGAAATCCCCTGAGGCAGCCCACTGAAGGAGTTCACTCATGTCTCTTGATGTTATAGTCATCCCCCCATATCCACGGTTTCACTTTCCACAGGTTGAGTTACCCATGGTTGACTGAAAAGATTAAATGGGAAATTCCAGAAATAATTCCTAAGGCTTTAAATTGCATACTCTTCTGAGTAGCATGATGAAATCTCCCACAGATCCATCCAGGATGGGATCCTCCCTCTGTCCAGCATTTCCACACTGCAGACGCCACCCACCCTTAGTCACTTAGCCACCTGGGCGATCAGATCTATTGTCATGGCATCACAATACTGGTGTTCAAGTCACCCTTATTTTACTTAATAATGACCCCAAAGAACAAGTACAAGGATGCTAGCCATTTGGATATACCAAGGAGAAGCCACAAAGTCCTTCCTTTATGTGAAAAGGTGAAAGTTCTCAAGCCAGTAAGAAAAGGAAAAAAAAAAAATTGTATGCTGAGGTTGCTGAGATTTGGTTTAACAGTGAATCTTCTAACGATGAAATGGTGAAGAGTATATTGTTCTAATTATTCCATTTTCTTATTATCATTGTTAATCTCTTACTGGGTTCAATTCATAAATTAAACTTTACCATAGATATGTGTAAGTAGGGCCAGCTGCGGTGGCTCATGCCTGTAATCCCAGCACTTTGGGAGGCCAAGGCAGGTGGATCACCAGAGGTCAGCAGTTCGAGACCAGCCTGGTCAGCATGGTGGAAACCCCATCTCTACCAAAATACAAAAATTAGCCGGGTGTGGTGGCAGGCACCTGTGATCCCAGCTACTTGGGAGGCTGAGGCAGGAGAATTGCTTGAAACTGGGAGGCAGAAGTTGCAGTAAGCCAAGATCACACCATTGCACTCCAGCCTGGGCGACAGAGCGAGACTGTCTCAAAGACAAAACAAACAAAGATATGTGTAAGTAGAAAACAAAAAAAAAAACACTAGTGTTCAGTACTATCCACGGCTTTAGGCAGCCACTGAGTGTCTTGGATGAGGGTAGTTCCCCTGCCTCCTCGGATTGGGGGGACTACTGTACATCTATAGAGATAAATAGATACACAGGACTTTAACTAGATGCCCTTAATGCTTCCTTCCATGAACTTTCTCTATTTGGAAGCCACAAAATAGTAAAGGACTAGAATTCTGGTGCCAGGAATTCAACACTTATTTTAAACAGTATCTGCTGCCTGGTGACCACCCTAGACTCTGAACTTCTCATCTTGGTATCTTTAAATCTGAATGCCCTTTGTTCTTCATTCGGTTTCCAACATTCTCCCTCACCTTCCTGTGTTTCTAAGGAAAACACCTGAGAATGCCTCTCCCCTCCCCACGCCTCCACAATAGAAAGGTTAGTGCACGGCCAACCATGCTCGCCCCAGGCTTTCTCCAAAACAGCTCCATTGAAGAAATGATGCTGAGTTTCCATTTTGCACACTGACTCCACCTTGGGGCTCACCCTCTGCCTTTACCCACACTTAAATTTTCTCTGTAGCATCTGCCACCATTTGAAAGGCTATCACATTTCACTTTTTCAAAAACTCATGTTTTCTCCCCAGAGCATCTAGGCTCCACAAGGATGGGGTTTTTCTGTTTTGTTTGCTGCTAAGCCATTGTCTCCTAGAACATGCTGGGCACATAGAAGGCACCTAGATTTGTCACATGAATGAGCACATCCTCCAGAAATCCCCAAATTTGGCCTGGCATGATGGCTCACACCTGTGATCCCAGCACTTTGGGAGGCTAAGGAAGGTGGATCACTTGAGGTCAGGAGTTCAAGACCAGCCCGGCCAACATGGTGAAACCCCATCTCTTCTAAAAATACAAAAATTAGCTGGGTGTGGTGGAGGACACCTGTAATCCCAGCTGCTCGGGAGGCTGAAGTAGGAGAATCACTTAAACCCAGGAGGCGGAGGTTGCAGTGAGCCGAGATTACGCCACTGCACTCCAGTCTAGGTGACAGAGCAAGGCCCCGTGGAAAAAAAAAAAAAAAAAAAAAAAATTTAATATAGTTAAACTCCAAAACCCATCTTCAGAGACAAGTCTCCATATAAATATAATACATGGAAGGTTAAGTGTTCCTTCAAATGTGGGCAATACCCTCATGCAAATGTTTGTATAAAGCAGATTTTTCTCTCTTTTTTTGAGACAGGGTCTCTCTCACCCATGCTGGAGTGCAGTGACGCAATCGTACCTCACTACAGCCTCAACCTCCCAGGCTCAAATGGTCCTCTTACCTCGACCTCCCAAGTAGCTGGGATAACAAGGCACGTGCCACCATGCCCAGCTATTTTTTTTTTAAGTATATTTTTGTAAAGACAGTCTCACTATATTGCCTAGGCTGGTCTCGAACTCCTGGCCTCAAGTAATCCTCCCACCTTGGCCTCCCAAAGTGTTGGGATTATAGGCATGAGCCACTGCGCCTAGCCTAAAGGTGGTTTTATAAACAGAAATGGGTAACACTTTACTTTCTACCTGACACTATACATAGAATTTCTCAAAGTATTATATGTTTTTTTTCTAAATCTAGTCTTAATAAGCTTTCAACCTCTTTACATGTATAAAATAGTTTTCTGAAATGGTCATAATTTTGCTTAAAAAATAAAAAACATGGCCAGTGCCTAAGGGCACACACAAAATCCCTAACTCATAACCAACTGCTGATTCAACACCTCCTCCTTTTGGGTGTCTGATAAGCATATCAAACTAAACAGTGTCCAAACAGAACACCTTATCATCCCACAAAAAAATCCTGCTCCTCCCAGGCTTCTCCCTCTCAGTTATCAGCAGTCATATCTTTCCCCTTGCCCAGATTTTCCAAAAAAAGGAAAACCTTCAGGTGACCCTGCAGGCCATCACTACTTTGTCACTCTTAGACAGGACATATCTAAGCCATCAGCAAGTCCTATTATTTCAGCCTGCAAAGTATATCCAGAAACAGTCACACTGACCCTATGAGGCTCACCCTCTGCCCCTGCCCACACTTAAATTTTCTACTCAGCACCAGTCAACATTAGAAGGGCTATCATATTTCACCCTTTTTGAAATCATGTTTTCCCCCGGAAGCATCTAGGCTCCACAAGGATGGGGTTTTTCTGTGTTGTCTGCTTCTAAGCCACCCATACCTAGAACATGCTGGGTACACAGAAGTCACCCAGATTTGTCACATGAATGAACACATCCTCTAAAAATTACCTATTTTAACATATTTAAACTCCAAAATCCATTACGAGTCCATGGTGTCAAATTCTCAGTTACAAATATAAATATTAAATAATTTACAGCTATAAATAAGTCTGCAATAGCAAAAGCTTCCTAAAGGCCTGGATTCTGCAAATGGGTTTCAGAAAGAGGGTGCAAGGACACACACCGGTGCAAATGTGCATTAACTGAGTGCTGGCGGGGAAGGAATGGTGTAGCCCATTGCCAGCACAGCTTCTCATGTTAATGCTCCAGCAATTCTGCTCAGACCCCAAAACCTGCATGTCCAAAAGAAACAAAATCCTTCCAAGCTCACCAGGGCCTCTGTCCTTATAAAGCTTCCCATGGCCTGGCTCCAAGGGGAGCCTGACACACCGGATTTCTTCAATCTCCTTCCATTCCCTGCAGTCCGAAAGCCATTCTCCATGCCCTGAAGTTCGATGCTCACCAGGCACAGGAATCGCTGGAATGGATCTCGCGTGAGGGTGGAGCACCCACACCACAGCTGTTCTCGACATGGTCCCAACCCAGTTATCTCCGCCGGTGGCCAAGTAAATTAAACTCAGGTGGCACCCGTCAAGCTGTGATCTTCTTCTGTTATTATTCCGCTAACGTTCCTCCATTCCTAAAACATGCTCAAAGCCCATTTTCTCATCCCTTCCCACTTCACTATACTACCTGTTCTTTCTTTGTCAACCTAAGCAACAGGCAATGTGGACCCTGTCCACCTCTCTCCTGGGTCCCCCAAACCCCCCTCCACACCCGCACTCTGGGTTCAACATGGGTCCTTCTGTGCCGTAGGCACCTCAGAGATTTCCTACCATGAAGCTTCAAAGCTTTCTCTGGTTCATCCACGGCCTTCTTGTCTTCCGTTCTCCAACCAGCTAATCCATGCCTTTCGCTTCTTCACAGGGCCCTCATTTTATAATCCCATCTTCCCAGCACTTTCCCACACGACAACCAGTACTGAGAATCTACATCCATTGTGCATGATTAACCGTCTTAGTCTTCTTCCTTAAAAAAAGATGCACTTAGCATATTTGTACACAATTTAGTAACAATAAAATGAAGAAATGCGAGTAAGATTTTTTTTTTGAGAGACAGGGTCTCACTTTGCCACCCATCCTGGGGTGCAGTGGCATAATCATAGCTCATTGTAACCTGCAACTCCTGGGCTCAAGCGACCCTCTCACATAGCTGACACTAGAGGTGCGTGCCATCACACCCAGCTAAGGGAGTAGGATATTAATTATTTCTGCTGCCCATGTCATGTGGCTGATTCATAAGGAGATGAAAGCATTGTTCATTGCAACTAGCAAGTGAAGGATCTGACGACTAGCCAGAGATGCCATACTATAGAGTCAGCAAGGCCCGCGTGGCATCTACTAGATGCAGAGCTCACTATCGCCAAGATCCTTCTGAGCCCATCAGTGTATGATGCTGACTCTCTGAAATCAGCCATTGGCCAGGGACTATGGCTCACGCCTGTAATCCCAACACTTTGGGAGGCAAAGGCAGGAAGATCGCTTGAGCCCAGTAGTTTAAGACCAGCCTAGGCAACATTGCAAAACCCTGTCTCGACAAAAACATACAAAAAACTGGCCAGGCGTGGTGGCATGCACCTGTAGTCCCAGCGACTCAGGAGGCTGAGGTGGGAGAATCACCTGAGCCTGGGAAGTAAAAGCTGCAGTGAGCCGCGATCATGTCATTGCACTCCAGCCTGGGTGACTGAGTGAGACCCTGTCAGGAAGGAAAGGAAGGAAAGCAAGGAAAGGAAGGAAAGGAAGGAAAGGAAGGAAAGGAAGGAAGGAAGGAAGGAAGGAAGGAAGGAAGGAAGGAAGGAAGGAAGGAAGGAAGGAAGGAAGGAAGGATCAAAAAAAAATCTAGACATTAATCAGTGTCTGTTCAAATCAAGCACTTTCTTCCAAACGATTAAACTTCATCTCCCATAAGAGACGACATAGCTCTCTCTTGCTTCCAAGCTCAAAGAACCACTTGCCAGACTAAGAAATAAGACTGCTTGGCCGGGCGCGGTGGCTCACGCCTGTAATCCCAGCACTTTGGGAGGCCGAGATGGGCGGATCACAAGGTCAGGAGATCGAGACCACGGTGAAACCCCGTCTCTACTAAAAACATAAAAAATTAGCCAGGCGCGGTGGCGGGCGCCTGTAGTCCCAGCTACTCAGGAGGCTGAGGCAGGAGAATGGCGTGAACCTGGGAGGCGGGGCTTGCAGTGAGCCGAGATCGCGCCACTGCACTCCAGCCTGGGCGACAGAGCGAGACTCCGTCTCAAAAAAAAAAAAAAAAAAAAAGACTGCTTAACAAAGGGAGCATCAGAAGCTACTCATTTAAATTTGTGCACCAAGAAGCACAGGGAATAATATACAATTGATCCTTGAACAATGCAGGGGTTGGGGTGCCAACCCCCTGTGCAACCAAAAAACTACATATAATTTTTGACTCCCCAAAACCTTAATTAATAATAGCCTACTCCTGGCTGGAAGCCTTGCCAGTAACATAAAGTTGATGAACACATATTTTGTATGCTCTGTGCATTATGTACTACATTCTTACAACAAAGAAAGCTAGAGAAAGGAAACTGTCATTAAGACAACCATTGTGGAAAATCATAGAGGAGAAGATACACATGGAAGTGGATCATCAAGGTCTTCATCCTCATCATCTTCGTGTTGAGTAGGCTGAAGAGGAAGAGGAAGATGAGGTATTGGCCTTGCTGCCTCAGAGGTGGAAGAAGCTGAAGAAAATCTGCATGTAGGCTGGGCACAGCTCATGCCTGTAATCCCAGCACTTTGGGAGGCCGAGGCGGGTGGTTCACTTGGGGTCAGGAGTTCAAGACCAGCCTGGCCAACATGGTGAAACCCGGTCTCTATAAAAATACAGAAAAATTAGCTGGACGTGGCGGTGCACATCCCAGCACCTCAGCAGGCTGAGAGAGGACAATCACTTGAACCCAGGAGGTGTAGGTTAGAGTAGGCCAAGATCATGCCATTGCACTCCAACCTGGGTGACAGAGCGAGACTTCATCTCAAAAAAAAAAAAAAAAAAAAAAAGAAAGGAAGGAAGAAAGAGGAAGAAAGGGAGAGAGAGAGAGAGAGGAAGGAAGGAAGGAAGAGAGGGAGGGAGGGAGGAAGGGAGGGAGGGAGGGAAGGAAGGGAAGGAAGGAAAAGAAAGGAAAAGAAAACACAAGAGAAAAGAAAAAAAGAAAATCTGCACATAAGTGGACTCTTGCAGTTCAAACCCTTGTTGTTTAAGGGTCAACTGTGCTTCACTGGGGTCAAAGAATTGCTTTGGAAGTTGAGTTACATGCATATGAACATGTAATTCATACTTCTCAAGGCTAAACTGACAGAATTTAGTCAGTTACCTTGATGCTTTCCCAGAATGCTCAAAATTTATCTGTCCCTGGGAAATAAACATGTG
Organism: Piliocolobus tephrosceles; assembly: GCF_002776525.5. Taxonomy (NCBI): domain Eukaryota; kingdom Metazoa; phylum Chordata; class Mammalia; order Primates; family Cercopithecidae; genus Piliocolobus; species Piliocolobus tephrosceles. The sequence goes on along the minus strand of NC_045455.1, from coordinate 18,677,267 downwards.
TGCCTTTAAGACATATGTCACGTCACTCAGTGCACAGCCATGCCCCACACATATGCCTCACCTATGTGAGCCCATACATGCCTGCAGGAGCGCCAACCTGCCTTTCCAGGTGCATCTGTCCCAACAATAACCATTTTTCTCTACACCTTTGCCTCCATCACTGTGGCCCAAGGCGTCATGAATTTTCAGCTGCTAGCTGACCTAGCCATATTCACCCTTGGTTTCCCTGGGATCTTTCAATAGAAAAGCCAGAGTGGATTCTTAAAAATATCACGCCATGCCGTTCTCCTGCAGGAGAAAAACAATGAAACTCATGATGGGGTGCTGTACTTGACTGGGTCCCCTTCATTCAGTGTTCCAGCCACCCTGGCCTGATGTGTTTCTGACAGTCTCCCACACTCCTGTTTGCCTGTCCCCTTGCCTGCAAGCAAATGCATTCCCCATCTTCTCCTACAATTAGCTCTTCTCTCCTGCAGGCCTCAATCTCCAGAAAGTCCTACCCTTGTGTACAAAAAACCAAACATACCCTTATTGTCGATCATTCTCACTTTCTTTACCCATTTACTACAACCTATTTGTATAGAAAAAAAATAATGCACTTAACTATTTTGTCACTTTCCCCTCTAGAACAAAAGCTCCCTTAGGGCAGGATTTTTTTATGGTGTTCACTGGGCCAGGGACCAGGCGAGCCACTCAAAACTGTGTGGGGTGAACGAGTGAATGACTCTCCACCCAGGCTGAGGAGCAGCAGCAGAGAACACTCACATCTGGGGCCCAGCAACCCTCTTTAAGTGCCTGCAGGAGAAGGGGAATGTGCAAGTCACTCGAGGTCAGTAAATGATTCAACAGATGCTCTAGCCTCACTCAATAAGTCATTTATTATTGAAAAAATAATGCACTGCAAAGTAGTTCCAGGTGTGGCAAATTATTAATCATTGGTTAGTTCTCCTTGAAGAGTCTGCCAGCCCTGGCTGTGGGAGTCTCCTGGGCCCAGCCTCGGGGCTGCACTGGGGCAGGGTGGAGAGGAAGGTAGGCTGCCCAGAGTCAGGGACTCTGGAGAGGAGGAGCTGGGTGCAGGGAGACCCAATGACAGATCTCACAGGAAGACCTACTCTACTTCATTAGAAACGCCTTCCCCCAGCCGGGCGCAGTGGCTCATGCCTGTAATCCCACACTTTGGGAGGCCGAGGCGGGTGGATCACCTGAAGTTGGGAGTTCGAGACCAGCCTGACAAACATGGAGAAACCCTGTGTCTACTGAAAATACAAAATTAGCCAGGCGTGGTGGCACATGCCTGTAATCCCAGCTACTCGGGAGGTTGAGGCAGGAGACTCGCTTGAACTAGGGAAGCGGAGGTTGTGGTGAGCTGAGATCGCGCCATTGCACTCCAGCCTGGGCAACAAGAGTGAAACTCAGGAGGGAAGGAAGGGAAGGAAGGGAAGGAAGGGAAGGAAGGAAAGGAAGAAAGGGAGGAAGGGAGGGAGGGAGGGAGGGAGGGGGGGGGGGGGGGGAAGAGAGGAAGAGAGAAAGCGAGAAAGCGAGAAGAAAGAAAGAAAAAGAGAGACAGACACACAGAGAGAGAGAGACTTTCCCTAGGGCAAGTTTTCTCAGCCTTGGCACTACTGGCATTTGGAGCTAAGTAACTCTTTGTTGGGGGTACCGTCCCGTGCACTGCAGGATGGTTAACAGCATCCCTGGATTCCACCCTCAAGAAGCCAACAGCATCCCCATCCCAAGTCCTGACAACTAAAATTATCTGAGGAAATGCCAGGGTGGCAAAATCACAGGGATCAGAGCCACTGCCCTAAGGTCTTCTATGGCCTTTCTGGACAGGCTATAGAATCTTACATCAAATGTTGGCCCCAGGGAGAAGTCACAAGACAATGACAGCAGTCTTTCAGCCACATTAACAAATGATATAAACCCATTAGTAAATCCACCGGTTCAATTCCACTCCAAGAGTTCAAGGCATCTATGTTAACAAAGAAGTACAGTAAGATGGGACATACAACATCTGTGTCGTGTGGGAAATTAAAAAAAAAAAAAAGATGGGACACATGGTCACAGGCTATGCACAGACTCTACTTCTGGGCTCTCTTTAGGTCTCTATTAGGCTAAGGGTTCAACATCCCAGCTCAGCAGACTCAGCTTCTGTACAGCAGAGGTTCTCAAAGTGTGATCTCTGGACCAGAAGCACCAGAATCCCCTGCAGAGTTAGAAATGCAAATTCTCACGACCCACTCCAGGTCTACGAATCAGGAACTCTGAGAGTGGGGCCCTGCAATCCGTATCTTCTGATGTTCTCCAGGTGATGCGGATGCAGGTTCAGGTTTGAGAACCTGTCGTACAGCTTGCTTTGATACACCAAATGGGAAGCACTTATCTGGCATATATGCCAATACTCTCAACCCAGCCCTGGTTCATTAGCAAAATTCCTACCTCAGCCTGGGGAGTTTTACTGGGGAGTTTCTTGTTTTTCGGTAAACTTCAATATATTCCCCAATTATGCCTGGGGAATTTTTTAAAACAAAAACCCACAAACACCTAGAGCCCAATCCCAAATGACTGAATCAGAACAAGCCAAGATGAAGCCCAAGTGGTGGTCCTTAAAGAGTTCCCCTCACCCAGCACATCCTGGTCATTGGCCAGGTCTGGGAACCATTTGTACGGTACAGAGAAGAAAGAGGGTGTAGGTAGGTACCTGGGAAGTTGGAGAGGGTTTGGAGAAAGGGACAAAGTTTGAGCAAGCTTTAGGGAAAGAATTTGGAGTTTACTGAGAAGACAAAGGAGGAAGAAGGGACAAGCTTTCCAGAAAAACGGAGCCACACAGCCGAGACTTATTGCTTGGAGACAGCAGAGAAAATGCTGTATGGGGTTTGGAGTGATAATGGGGTAATCAAAGGTCTTGTGTTCTAAACTCAGAAATTTGGACTTTATCCTAAAGATAACAGGGAAATTGTGAACGTTTTTAAGCTACTTTGTACATGATGAACTGTGGAAGGCAAGGAAACCAGTTAGAAATTGGATTTGAAAGAAACTTCACCAATACAGCGAGTCACATCCTTTCATTCAAGCAAACTAGATCACTTCACCCTCCCAACAACCCCAGCCTGCACAAATCTCACCTCCCCTGCTTGGTCGTAACTCTGCAACTCTACCACAAAAATAAGCAGATGCACAAGAAGTCAGTTTAAAATTCCACATCCTATTTCTAATCTACTCTAGGACCTCAAAACAAGAAAAACATCGCAACGCAAGTCATCCTTTCAAAAACAATTTTGTAAATGTCCTATTTCATAGAAAAGGAAGAAGCAACTCTAAATCAAATTTTTTAAGAATTGCCAGGCCTGTGGCTCATGCCTATAATCCCAGCACTTTGGGAGGCCGAGGTGGGCAGATCACCTGAGGTCAGGAGTTCAAGACCAGCCTTGACCAAAATGGTGAAACCCCATCTCTACTACAAGTACAAAAATTAGCTGGGTGCGGTGGTGTGCGCCTGTAATCCCAGCTACTCAGGAAGCTGAGGCGGAAGAATTGCTTGAACTCGACAGGCGGATGTTGCAGTGAGCCAAAATCACACCACTGCACTCCAGCCTGCGTGACAGAGCAAGACTCCGTGTCAAAAAAAAGAAATTACCTAGAACCAGCATAACAGTAACATAAAAAGCCGTATCCATGAGCAGCTCTTCTTATCAGCAAAACATACCTTAAATTCATTGTCATTAAAATAAGATATTACAAAGGAACGGCTCATCCATTTACTAGTACTAATGGTGACATGGCTACCGAAGAAGAAAAAACACAAATAAACCTTATATACAGAGAGTTTTACACAATTAGAACTCCAATCCTACATTGACTGAAGACAGTAAGCTAGCACATTAGAGTTGCAAGATGTACAATACCAATAAACAGTCAAAAGTCTACTGCATTACTACAGTCTAATGATACTGAAAATGTTAATAAGAAACTAACTTCAAGCCAGGCATGGTGGCTCATGCCTGTGGAGGCTGAGGCAGGGGGATCTCTCGAGCCCAAATGTTCAAGACCAGCCTGGGCAACATAGTGAGACCTTATCTCCACACACAAAAAATAAATAAATAAAATAATTAATTGGCTGGGCACAGTGGCACACACCTGTAGTCCTAGCCACTCTGGAGGCTGAGGTAGGAGGGATGCTTGAGCCCAGGGGCTTGAGGTTACAGTGAACAATGATCAAAAGAAGTATCCACTAGGTTGGGAGGCCAGCCTAGGGCAACATGCCTGGGGGGCAGCTCTCCACAAGTTCACAAGCAGCAGCCTCGGAACACAGCCCTGGGGCCCCGCACACCAGGTCCGAGGAACACACCCTGCAAGTAGATGGCCTGTGTGGCTGGGGCCCTAGTGAGAAACAACAGGACTGAGCAAAGAAGTCAAGGTGTTGAGGACAGCAGGAGTCAAGTTTCTCACTACTGAAGGATGAAGACACAAATACGGAAAGAGGGAGAGCCAGAACAAAGCATGAGATTTTGAACTGTGATTTGAAGCACTGGTGTGAAGTCTACCTAATGTGTTTCCTAATACACATCTATATAAATAGACACCGAAATAAAGATAGAGAAATCAATATACACTTGACGCTCTTTAGTGACAAATCCTGTACTTGCGAGTTTGCCTACTTGCTAAATTGTAACTCCAAAAATCAGTCCTCCAGGTGTTCTGCAGTCCTTCATGGACATGCACAGAGCAGCAAAATATTTGAGTCACCCAACATGCATGCTCCCAGCTGAAGTCAAACCAAATGACACTTAGACTTTTTTTTCTTTTCTTTCCCCCCAAGACAAGAGTCTCACTCTGTCGCCCAGGCTGGAGTGCAGTGGCGCAACCTCTGCTTCCTGGGTTCAAGTGATTCTCCTGCTTCAGCCTCCCGAGGAGCTGGGGTTACAGACACATGCCACCAAGCTCGGCTAATTTTTGGTATTTTTAGTAGAGATGGGGTTTCATCATGTTGGCAAGGCTGGTCTCGAACTCCTGACCTCAAGCGATCCAGCTACCTAGGCCTCCCAAAGTGCTGGGATTACAGGTGTGAAACACCACACCCAGCTGACACTCTGCCTTCTTATTCCTGCTCTTAGAGTAGAAACAAATGTCCTTCTTGCGGGCTGTTCAGTACCATGTTCTTCACATTCTGGGGATTTTTGTGGGTGACTTCGCTGTCTACAATGGCCCCAAGCATCACGCTCAAGTGCAGTCTAGTGCATCGAAGTGCAAGAGGGCTGTCATGTGCCCTACAGAAAAAACATGTGTTATAGAAGCTTCCTTCAGGTATGAGCTATAGTGCTGCTGGCTGTTAATTCAAGATTAATGAATTAACTATATATTAAATAAAGTGTCTCTAAGCAGAAACATGCATAAAACAAGGTTATATATTAAATGGCTGACAAAAATGTGACCAAAGGCACATAGGAACCTAACCCTGTATTTCCCCTGGAAGCAATGGTTCAGTGTTCACTAGTTCTGTGTTTGTGGAGACTTTATAGAGCTCCACTAGTAACAAGAACCAAGTGCATATGTATATGTCTGTATGTGTATATACACATACACACAAATATATAAATAATATGTGTTGATCTGTGTATGCAAATACATCCTAGCTTTGTCTGCTTAGAGTGCCTAGAAGCAATGAGATCCCATAACAATAAATATGCCTAGGCCAGGCACAGTGGCTCATGCCTGTAATCCCAACACTTTGGGAGGCCAAGGTGGGTGGATCACCTGAGGTCAGGAGTTCAAGACCAGCCTAGCCAACATGGTGAAACCCTGTCTCTACTAAAAATACAAAACTTAGCCAGGCGTAGTGGCATGCACCTGTAATCCTAGCTACTTGAGAGACTGACGCAGGAGAATTGCTTGAACCCAGGAAGCAGAGGTTACAGTGAGCCGAGATCATGCCACTGCACTCCAGTCTGGGTAACAGAGTGAGACTCCGTCTCAAAAAAAAAAAAAAAAAAAATGTGCATAGCGCCCAGCACTGTTTCTAAATATAGTATCCACTTATTAAAAAGAATATGTAACTTTTTTTTTAATGCAGAGGTTCCTTTGAGAAATGGCGGAATCCAAGATTGGGGAAAAAGAAGTACAAGATGGTCGGGCGCGGTGGCTCACGCCTGTAATCCCAGCACTTTGGGAGGCCGAGACCAGTGGATCACGAGGTCAGGAGACCGAGACCATCCTGGCTAACACGGTGAAACCCTGTCTGTACTGAAAATACAAATAAATTAGCCGTGCATATTGGTTAAGGTCGTGTCTGCCAGGTTTCCCTGTTCTAAAGTTGATTATGCAATACTTTATTCTTTTAAATAAGTGTTTTATGGGGAGATAATTGGAGGCTATGAAAATATCTTACGGCCAAAGTGCTAAGATTACAGGTGGGAACAACCACGTCTGGACTACAATCCACTTTCAAGTAGTTCAGATAACAAAGGATAATATGTATAAACAGAGAAAGAGACAATGACAACTATGGTAGAAGTTAACATTAGGGAATCTGGATGAAGGGTATACAGGAGTGGTATGTATGTACCACCCTTGCACTTTTTTGTCAGGTTGAATTATTTCAAAATAAAAAGTTAAAAGACACTACCAGATGTTAAAATATTTAAAAGACAATGATGAAAACTCTACAGTACTGGTTTAAAAGCATGACACAAGAAGAAAAAAAAAGATTAAAAGTATAAAAAGAAAAGGTTAACAAGGTAAAACACGAAATTAGCCAGGTGCAGTGGCTCATGCCTATAATCCCAACACTTTGGGAGGCTGAGGCTCAAGGACTGCTTGAGGCCAGGAATTTGAGCAAGTAGGAAATCACTGAATCGCTGCTATAACGGACAAATGCCTAACATTAGGAAGTGCTACGGAGGGGAAGGAGACCCACGCTAAGAAGAGAGCATGCACCTAGATACATAACTCAGAAGACACAGTTCAAAACACGCATACAAGAGGCTTAGGCACCTGTGGGCTTGTGTGTGTGCTCACGGCCAGCAAAATGAAAAAAAACCCAGCCCTGAAGGAGAAGCAAGTACATGGCTTCCATACAGATAGAAAAAATCTCTTAGTATGAAAATTAGATACGCGTACCCCAGGTAGACTTAGATAACTGTGAAGGGGAAAAGACTAAAATAAGGAGAAATAAGGGGTCAAGATTACACAAAAGATCGGGCTGTATCTGTCCCCACCAGTCACCAGCACTAACAGCACTTAGTGTGTGTCAGGCACCGGCTCAAGCATTTTGAGGCAATCCTCACAATCCTGTGAAGTAGGCTCCTGAAGGGGGTTTAATGGTGGCCCCAAAAAGATATGCCCAAGTCCTGACCCCCAGTACCTGTGAGTATTACCTTTCATGGTAAAGGATTGAATGTTATTTGGAAAAAGTGTATTTGCACATGGAATTAAACTAAGGATAATGGAGTGAAGACATCATCCTGGATTATCCAAGTGAGTCCTAAATCCAATGACAAGTGTCCTTCCAAGAAAGAGGCAGGGGAGACCTGGGACAGACAGAAGAGAAGGAGGTGTAAACACAGGTAGAGACTCAAGTGATCCAGACACAAGCCAAGGACACCAAGGACTGCCGGGAGCCACCAGAAGCTGGAAGAGGCAAGGAATATTCTCCCCACCATATCGAGGGAACACAGCCCTGCCTAGACCTGGATTTTTTACCTTCTGGCCTCCTGAACTGTAAGGGAATAAATTTTTATTGTCTTAAACCACCAAGTGTGTAGGAATTTGTTACAGCAGCCTCAGCAAAATGATGCAGTGTCGTTATCACCATTCCCTATGGATGGGAAAACTCAGGCATATGGCAGACATGTAGCTGTCCTGGGGCATGCAGTTTGCATGTGACAGGGCTGAGACTTGTCCAGACAGCAGAATTCAGAGCCCTCGCACCAACAAGCGACAGGCTCTCGGGAGCCAGCCAGGCCATCTTCCCCCATTAGTAAGTGGGGCATTATCCCTTTGGCGAGGGTGCCTAGGTAACATTGGCCCCTGGGCTCTCTCCTGTTTCTGTGTGTTGCATTACCAGCTGATATGGTTTGGCTGTATCCCCACTCAAATCTCTCTTTTTTTTTTCCTTTTCTGAGACAGAGTTTCACTCTGTCTCCACTCAAATCTCATCTTTTTTTTGACATGGAGTTTTACTCTGTCACCAAGGCTGGAGTGCAGTGGTGCCATCTCAGCTTACTGCAACCTCCACCTCCCAGATTCAAGTGATTCTCCTGCTTCAGCCTCCCAAGTAGCTGGGATTACAGGTGCCTGCCACCATGTCCAGCTAATTTGTTTTGTATTTTTAGTAGAGATGGGGTTTCACCAAGTTACGTTGGACAGGCTGGTCTCAAACTCCTGACCTCAAGTGATCCGCCCACCTCGGCCTCCCAAAGTGCTGGGACTACAGGCGTGAGCCATCGCACCTGGCCATCAAATCTCATCTTGAATTGTAGCTCCCACAATTCCCACGCGTTGTGGGAGGGCCCTGGTGGGACGTAACTGAATCATGGGGGCAGATCTTTCCCATGCTATTCCCATGATAGTGAATAGGTCTCATGAGATCTGCTGGTTTTATAAAGTGGAGTTTCCCTACACAAGTTCTCTTGACTGCCACCATGTGAGATGTGCCTTTTGCTTCTGCCAGGATTGTGAGACCTCCCCAGCCACATGGAACTGTCCATTAAACCACTTTCTTTTGTAAATTGCCCAGTCTCGGGTATGTCTTTATCAGCAGTGTGAAAATGGACTAATACACCAGCTCCCCTGACTTGTCTTCTGCAAAGTTCTACAGGCACAGTGACAAGGGGCTGGGTGGTCAAAGTAAACGGGACCAGAGAAATGAAGACTAAGGAGTGGAAGGGAAGGAACTCACGTAATAAAGAATTTGGCTGGGTTTTGTCCCTGGTTCCTCTGAATACTTGGAATTCTCCAAGTAATAGAAGTGTGGTCCCTGATGGTTTACACTAACATAAATTATCAGGGACATAATATAACCTAGTGGGTCCCCAGCAGCTGAGGTTAACAGATGACTCAGGATGGGGCTGTGCATGTCACAAAGACCCGCCCTGTGATGAGAGGGTTGGGCTCTGAGCCAACTGCTATTGCCCAACCTCCAGGGCAAGGGATACTGGAGACTGAGATCAATCCCATGGCCAATAAGCCCATCAATCATGTTGATGTAATGAAGCTCCAACAAAAACTCCAGACACCAAAACCCAGATGAGATTTCCTAGCTGGCAATACCCTGGGCATTGTCACACACTAATAGGCTAGGAAGTGACAGGTCTCAACTCCCCAGGGATGGGACAAGAAAGCTTTGTATTTGGGGCTCTCCCTTTGGTTCCAATTGGCATCCATTTACTGTAGTAAAACTGTAATGGTAAGCATAGCACTTCCCTGAGTTCTGTGAGTCATTCTAGCAGATCACTGAACCCAAGGGGGTCATGGGAAGCATAGAATTTGTAGCTGGTTGACCAGAAGTCAAGGTGGCTGGGCCACCCTGATTTGCCGTACCTAAATCTTCCAAATACAGAGCCTGCAACCTGTCAGCAGCACTAGCAGCTGACCTGCTACTCTAGTGGCTTAGGCAGGAGGACTGCTTGAACACAGGAGGCGGAGGCTGCAGTGAGCCAAGACTGCACCACTGCACTCCAGCCTGGGTGACACAGTGAGACTCCATCTCAAAAAAAAAAAAAAAAAATATATATATATATATACACACACACACACACACACACACACACACACACACATATATATACAATACACAACATTGATCAAGATTTAAAGGTAACATAGACTACAAAGAATTTGAAGTTGACTTTCAGTTCTTTTTGAGGGAAGGAAGGAGCCTGGAATTTAGACAGGATACAGAACAGGGACCAGCAAAATCTTATTTCTTGATTTGGTTGGTATTACCAGGATGTTAACCTTATAATTAATTATCCAAATTACACATTTGCTTGTATAATATTCTGTATCTGCTTTATAACATAAAGGTTAAAAAACGTAGTGAGAAGGAACACAATGTGATTTCAATGGATAATTTAACAGTGTATATATAATCATATACTGGCCATTTCTTACAGATACATGTGAAAATTACAAAACAAATGCATGGTGACAGAGTGGGGTTTTGCAAGAAAAGCAAAGAATAGAAAAAAGAAAAACAGAGCAATGAAATACCATTCTTCACTTCACTCATCAGATGTGCCAAAAAAGTAACACTTCTAGGGCAGGAAATGAGTAGAAGGAGGGTCAAGGTTGGCTGGGAATTGATCACTGACAGACTGGTATTCAGGGATTCATTACTGTTCCCTCTACTTTTGCACATGTTTGTAATTTTCTGTCATAAGAGAGGATAAAGGAAGGGAAGGAGGAAGACTACAGGAAAATCCACATTTGTATAGCTCCTCAATGCTGGGCATTTGATAGGCATTGGGTTTTCTCTATGAGAAGAGGGACAGTCACCCAACTATTAATATTGGTGTTATCTGTGGTTGGAAATGAAATTAATATATTTTGTTAGTATTTTCTCTAATCAACAATGACTGTGGGAAGGGGAAGAGAAAAAATGACTTTTTTCATCTTTTAATACAGTGATTTAAGAAAAGTAAATATTCCACATTACCAGGCTGTGGAAACAAAAAAAAAGGAAAAAAAAAGAAAAGAAAAACAAACAGGAAAGGAATAAGAAAAGGTGGGCATAATAGTGACGGTTGAACTACAACCACAGCTTAGCTCACCTAATCCGTCCTTGGCCCATTTGTGGGTCTGGCCCTTCCTTTTCCTATCATTCCTGGCACAGAGTTTGACTCTATTGCCCAGCTCCTTTGCAGTTTGATGAGACCCTGTGGCATAGAAGAGAAAGGGAGGTCTACCAGCAGCAGCCCGGCGTCAACCAAGCACACAACAGGGGCTGGCCAGGGCCCATGCATGAGACCTAGTACAGATTCTGATACTAAGTCTGGGATGGAGCATGAGACTCTGTGTTTCTCCCCAGCCCCAGATGATGGCAATGCTACTGTCTGCCAACCACACTGAGTAGGGAAGCTACAGGCAGAGCCATCACCCATGAGTTTCTCTTCTTTCAGATGCCTCATAGATGGTGGCCAAATGGGCTGGGCACGGTGGCTCATGCCTGTAATCCCAGCACTTTGGGAGGCCGAGGCAAAAGGACCACAAGGTCAGGAGATAGAGACCATCCTGGTTAACACGGTGAAACCCTGTCTCTACTAAAAATACAAAAAATTAGCCGGGCATGGTGGCAGCCGCCTGTAGTCCCAGCTACTCAGGAGGCTGAGGCAGGAGAATGGCATGAACCCAGAAGGTGGAGCTTGCAGTGAGCCCAGATCACGCCACTGCACTCCTGCCTGGGCGACAGAGCGAGACTCCATCTAAAAAAAGAAGATGGTGGTCAAATAATACGCAGTGGAAAAATACACCCAAAATGACCCAAGAAATAGCCAGATGGCCTTTCTCTCTTGACCCATAACAAAGTTTAGCTCAGAACTATGATTAACTCCAGTTAGCGCAGCTAAATAATGAATCCAGAGACAGCTACAGACAGATTACGTTAGTGTGCAATGTGATAGGGGCTGGCTGGGCTCTACCAAAAACACAATCTGCCACCTTGAGTCAGAGACAGGGCTGTAAACAATGAGATCTCCAAAGGCGGTCACTGCTGGCCTAGAAGTAGAGGATAAGAAGGTCACACGCTGGCCTTTGGTTCGCAGAGGCCCCCGTCAGCTGTGCCATTCTTACGCAGAAGCCTACACAGAGGTTGTTTATTCTCTAAGGCCACGGCTATGATTAACAGATTATTACTCTACAAAACCTCAGCAAATATTTGCGTTACCTCAGCCCTCAATATCCTAGCAGTTCGGTATTTATGAATATCACAATGTTTGTCCAAAAATTTCAGGAAGCGGAGAACTTCTGCCAAACCTCAAGGATACTTTGAGAGACACTGATCTGCAATGGAACCTTCTTAGTTCCTTAGCTTTATGTTCCTTTTCTATTTATATAACAAACAGATGTTGGTCCTAACAGAAACAGAGCACGCAGCGTGGCATACCTCTGCGCAAAACTAGAAGGAGACAAGCAGGATTCCCTGGGCCTTTAATCACCAATAGCCAATAGCCTGGAAAATAGGCTGGACTCAATCCAAAAAGCTCCCATCCACCCAAGAAGTCTGATCACATGCCTCTCCCCACCAACTTTAAGAAAAAGCCAGTTTGAACTCACAAAAAAAACTAAACTATTGAATATACACAAAGAGGTGCAGGCTGATTAATCTCCAGTACCTGAGATAACTTCCTTAGGGGAAATGTCCCAGCATGTTCTTTGAGCATATATCTCTTTTTTTTTTTTTTTTTTTTTTTTTGTGACGCACTTTCACTCTTGTTGCCCAGGCTGGAGTGCAATGGCACAATCTCGGCTCACTGCAACCTCCACCTCCTAGGTTCAAGTGATTCTCCTGCCTCGGCCTCCCAAGTAGCTGGGATTACAGGCACCTGCCACCACACCTGGCTAATTTTTTGTATTTTTAGTAGAGGCGGGGTTTCACCATGTTGGCCAGCCTGGTCTCAAACTCCTGACCTCAGGTGATCCACCTGCCTTGGGCTCCCAAAGTGCTGGGATTACAGGCGTGAGCCACTGCGCCAGGCCTCTTTGAGCACATAAAGTGTCTGTGGTAAAATGTGTTTACAACATTCTCTAAGCAATCTAATTTATACTGTTCATTTGCCTTAAAAAAACCTTTCACAGACAGGGAAAAAAGTACTTTCCAGCCCAGTTTCTGTTTAAATGACCACAAATTTCATATTCAAACATGAAATCTAAATCAATCCTGTGAATTAATCTAAATTAATTCAGTGGATTATAAACTCCACAAGGCTATAGATTGATTTTAGTATCTAGTACTAAACACGTGGGGCCGGGCACGGTGGCTCACGCCCATAATCCCAGCACTTTGGGAGGCCAAGACAGGTGGATCACCTGAGGTCAGGAGTTTGAGACCAGCCTGGCCAACATGGTGAAACCCCGTCTCTACTAAAAATACAAAAATTAGCCAGGTGTGGTGCTGCGTGCCTGTGATCCCAGCTACTGGAGAGGGTGACACAGGAGAATCACTTGAACCCGGGAGGCAGAGGTTGCAGTGAGCCGAGATGTCACTATTGCACCCCACCGTGGGTGACAGAGTGGGATTCCGTCTCAAAAAAACAAATAAAAAAATAAAAATAAAATAAACATGTGCTAGACAAACCTAAACACCTGCTACCTGACACAAAATCATACACACACACACCCCCCCACACCCCCCCCCCCCCCCCTACAGGACTCCAGTGACTTTACATGACAAGAAAGGCAAGAAAGAAAAAAAAACAGATATTTAGGCATGATTAACCTGGAAAACAGGTTGGGCTCACAAAAATCCCAGAAATTTTATCTATGGCAATTGATTTTTTTATCCTAATTCAAAGAGCAATTTATGAAGAACATGGTCCCTGCTGATCTGGAATCTTCCCTGAAACTTCCAAACCTTTTACCAAAGTCTCCAAACCAATAGTACATGTGTTACAATTATTTTGGGCATTTTCTTTTCCTGACGTTTCTTTCAGCTTTGACAAGGTAGGGCCTCCCACAATGTTAGAGTGAGGTTCGGGTAGGAGTGTTTTGCTCAGCCTTACTGCAGCTCTGTCGGCTTGGATGGACATGGGGTTCCAAATGACACCCTCTGCCATGGTTTCCTTTCGTTCCTGGCCCCTTCCCTCAAGTTGTGAGTCTTTAGCCCACCAAGCAGACTCAGGGTGTGCCACCAGTTCCCTGGAGGATCACTGAAAATACAGCAAAGTTAAAATTAAACGCAACAGGGACAGGTGCGTTGCCTTCTGTTCCATGGGAACTATTTGTCCTAAGACTTTGAGCACCACGGACCCTCCTGCTCTGTCAAATGCCTCCTCCTGCTGGCTCCAGGTTTATACTACTGATATGGCTTGGCTCTGTGTCCCCACCCAAATCTCATCTTGTAGCTCCCTAGCTCCCACAATTCCCACATGTTGTGGGAGGGATCTGATGGGAGATAACTGAATCATGGGGGCGGGTCTTTCCTATGCTGTTCTTGTGATAGTGAATAAGTCTCACGAGATCTGACGGTTTTAACAACAAGAGTTTCCCTGCACAAGCTCTCTTTTTGCCTGCTGCCATCCACGTGACTTGCTCTTCCTTGCCTTCTGTCATGATTGTGAGGTCTCCCCAGCCACACGGAACTATAAGTCCATTAAACCTCTTCTTTTGTAAATTGTCCAGTCTCAGGTATGTCTTTATTAGCAGCATGAAAACAGACTCATACAACTACCAAGCCTGCTTTAGCTTCTCACTGTTCTGCCCAAGCAACTTTCTCCTTCAGCCAGGCCATCAGATTTCTCATACAGCAGGGTGACCCTGTTCAGGGCCTTCGTACTGTTTACAGTTTTTACTTTGTGCATATTATGATGTCTTGACAGTTTGAAAACCCTCTCTGGCTGGGGAGAGACTGTCCTTCCCAGAGCTGGCCAATTCTTAGAACCAGCAGGGCCCAGCCAGGAGCACAGCTCTGATACGCAAACCAACCAACCCAGAGCTGTGCCTTCTTCATCTGGCCTGTCCACTCCAGGAAGCAGTATTTCTTCACCTGTATCATGACAGGGCCTGATAACGGGCAACTAGAAACCACGCCTGTAGCTTACAGCCTGCCAAAATTATTCAAACTCGCCAATTCTAAACTGTTCATATGCACTCCCCTGCCCTGTCCACGAAATCTCAAGAAAGACCACGGCCCAGGCTCTCCCCTCAGTCCTGCCCCTTCATGCTCCTAGAGGGGGGACCAACACTGATGCTTCCCCATATGGCCCTGCAGGGCATGACATGCTGCCTGTCCCTAGGACCTGTGAGTATAATAACCTTGGCCTTCCTGAGCACGTCCTCTGCCTCCTCCTGTGGCCACATCTCATTGACCATCACAAAAATCAACATAGAATAAGCCAGGCGCGATGGCTCAGGCCTGTAATCCCAGCATTTTGGGAGGCCGAGGTGGGCGGATCACTTGAGGCCAGGAGTTTGACACCAGCCTGGCTAACATGGGGAAACCCTGTCTCTACTAAAAAACACGAAAATTAGCCAGTTGTGGTGGTGGGTGCCTGTAATCCCAGCTACTCAGGAGCCTGCCCGCAGGATCATCTCTTGAACCCAGGAGGCAGAGGTTGTAGCGAGCCGAGATTGTGCCACTGCACTCCAGCCTGGGCAAGAGACGACTCCATCTCAAAAACTAAACTAAACTAAAATAAAATAAAATAGGTTCTCATTTTAATTTTTAACATACAAACCTCCACAGGAACACTGTGAGACAGACTTCAGCCCCTGGCCTACATCACCCTATGATCCACATTATTTTACAGTAAATGGTATGAACTTTGGAGAGGAAGGGCAATTTGGTCATCCCACTATGATTTTACTGCAAGTAAAGCAAAACCACTACGAAAGCGGTAGAGCCTTGCTTTTGCTTTAATTTTTATAATGCCACCCCCCTACATTCTCAGGAGAAAAGGCAAGGGGTTAAATAAATAAGCACGGATTTAAGTTCACATTTCTGGTAATTATCCACAAGCTAATAACTGAGATTGCTTAAGCTCCGTAAACAAAATACACAAAGCCTCCGTGGCTCTGTGCCAGAATCAAAGGTCTGATCCAAAACTCCCCCATCCCCATGTTGGCTTTGAACATGAAACCAATTTTCTACACCCAATCAGTCCTGCTTCTTTGTAACCATCCTTACCACCTCTCTTCTAGGAAAGTGTTTAGGACTCTTGGCAGTGACTCTAGAGCTAGGAAATCAACTCTCTCAGCAGCACTCTAATGAACAAAAACAACTGTCCCTCAAAATGCAGCCTGCAGTGGGCTGAAATCTCTGCACTGCACTCCAGCCTGGGTGACAGAGTAAGACTCTGTCTCAAAAAAAAAAAAAAAAATCAAGTAACAAAGAACAGTTGCCTAAAACTGTGAACACTGATTTAAAATGTAATAACCTTTATGCCTGTTATTCAGAGTTAAAGTGGGTATGCTAATTACAAATCATATACTTTTCTCATTGTGCAATACTATGTCAATGGGATAGATTTTAAGAAAATTCCAGCTGAACCAGTCCATTCTTTGAAGCATTAGGTCAATTACAAACATGCCAATCCTCAGCCCAAATAGCTGCAAATTTAGAAAGACCTAAAACATTCTTCGAAAAGCTGCCATACATGGTCTGTTAAAGGGCTTCCGTGATAGGAAATAAATCTAGAGAGAATACTCCATAGTGAATCTCAGGGCACTTTTTAAAACAAATTTCAGGTCTGAGCACAATGGCTCATGCCTATAATCTCACTACTTTGAGGGGCTAAGGCAGGAGGATTGCTTAAGCCCAGGAGTCTGAGACCAGCCTGGGCAACATGGCAAGACCTAGTCCCTACAAAGAAAAGTGTTGTATTAGCTAGGCATGGTGGAACATGCCTGTGGTCCCAGCTATTCCAGAGGCTGAAGTGGGAGGATCACTTAAGCCCAGGAGGTCAAGGCTGCAGTGAGCCACGATCTCACCACTGCACTCAAGCCGGGGAGACAGTACGGGACCCATCTCCAAAAAAAAAGAAAAAGAAAAAAAAGTGGTCAAAGCTGCAGTAAGCTGTGATCATGCCACTGCACTCTAGCCTAGGTGACAGAGTGAGACCCTGCCTCAAAAAAAAAGAAACACCAGTTGATGTAAGAGTAATCTCCCAATCCCCAGCTGTGGAACCCAAGAGCAGAAAAGGCGCTACCCCTCTCTGTTTCCCTCAAAGACACCAGAGTGCAACAGGCTCTTCCTCACTCATTCTCAAGGGAAGCAGCCTTCAACCCCTCTCAAACCACAGCATATAGAGATGCCTTTATTAATAAAAAAGGATATAACCCATGGGCCGGCCGCAGTGGCTCACGCCTGTAATCCCAGCACTTTGGGAAGCCAAGGCAGGCAGATCACCTGAGGCCAGGAGTTTGAGACCAGCCTGGCCAACATGGTGAAACTCTGTCTCTACTAAGAGCACAAACATTAACCGGGTGTGGTGGCACACGCCTATAGTCATGGCTACTTAGGAAGCTGAGGCAGGAGAATCGCTTGAATCCAGGAGGCAAAAGTTGCAGTGAGCCGAGGTCGTACCACTCCAGCCTGGGCGACAGAGCAAGACTCCGTCTCAAAAAAAATAAATTAAATAAATAAATAAAGTATACAACCCACAATTCACTTTTTTTTCTAACCAGGAATCTCGACAACAGGACTACGGGGAGACAAGAATTATTAACCTCATTAATTCAAATTAACTCTTAAGCATCCACCACTAACAGGCACTCTTCTAGGTTCTAGACCTATGATCATTTTCACAGAGCTCACATTGGGGAAGGGAGCAGGCAGGGGGAAAGGCAACCACACTAAAAAGAGGGGTTCAGAGTAACAATAAGATCCACACAGAAGGCCAGACACAGTAGCTCACACCTATAATCCCAGCACTTTAGGAAGCCAAGGAGGGTAGGTCACCTGAGTTCAGGAGTTCGAGACCAGCCTGGCCAACATGGTGAAACCTCGTCTCTACTAAAA
Organism: Piliocolobus tephrosceles; assembly: GCF_002776525.5. Taxonomy (NCBI): domain Eukaryota; kingdom Metazoa; phylum Chordata; class Mammalia; order Primates; family Cercopithecidae; genus Piliocolobus; species Piliocolobus tephrosceles. The sequence continues at coordinate 18,659,596 of NC_045455.1, read as the reverse complement.
ATACAAAAATTAGCCAGGCATGGTGGCGGGCGCCTGTAATCTCAGCTATTTGGGAGGCTGAGGCAGGAGCATTGCCTGAACCTGGGAGGTGGAGGTTGCAGTGAGCTGGGACCATGCCATTGTACTCCAGCCTGGGCAACAAGAGTGAGAATCCTTCTCAAAAAAAAAAAAAGATTCACACAGAAAGTAGGGAGCCATGGTAGTGAATGGGGGCAGTTACTCTAGACGAGTGATCAAGGCAGAGTTTCCCAGGAGGACAGAGCCCCCAGTGACAAGAGCAGGGTCAGCAAGTTCCAAGCAAAGAGAACAGCAAGCGCTGAAGCCTAAGGCCTAATGCACTTACGGAAAAACCTTAATGACTAAGTATGTTGCCTCTGTTTGGGCAGAGATCACAAAATGTGTCCTGCAGAAGGGACAGAAAAAGGGACCCCACGAGAGGGTGGCGGGGCTCCAGGTCCTGGAGAAAGGCAGTAAGCATGGCTAACACATTCCTCAGTCCACCCTGCAGGGTTAATACTGCACCTTCAGTTGACTTACAAAGCAACTAGCTCTGATTGGAACAACAGCCAGGACAGTCACCACCCAGGGGACTCGCCCCACTGGAGGACGCAAGTCTGACCCCCTGCCCTACCGCGGTCAACCCAAGGTCAGAGGACAGAAGGCCACATGCCATTGTTCTTATGTACAAAGCACAGGTTATAGGTTATTTCTGAAGATGTCTCCTCAAGTGGGGATACTAACAGGTTTTTACCAATCATTACTTTGGATAGAAGTTTAGCAAATATTTACATCAGTCTGTCCAGTTTGTCCTATGCCCCACAGCTTTAGAGGGCCAGTATACCTTATGTAATATGAGCTTCAGCTCCATTCATGGTCATATCATCTAACCTGGGATACTCTTAGGAGTGAAAGGGGGAGCTTAATAATGGCAGTGTGATAAGGGATATAAACCAGGATTGTCCTGGACCAACTGGTATAGGTGAAAAGGACGACTTAAAAGGCAGAGGTCCTCCATTCCTCTAGATGGGTGATCAAGGCAGAGGTTCCCAGGAGGACCAAGTTGATAAAAGCCCAGACAGAGAGGCAAGGAGCGGAGGCTCACGCCTATAATCCCAACACATTGGGAGGCTGAGGCAGGTGGATTTCGTGAGCCAGGGAGTTTGAAACCAGCCTGGGCAACACGGTAAAACCCTGCCTCTGTAAAACAAAAACAAAAATCTGCCAGGCACGGTGGTGCATGCCTATAGTCCCAGCTACTCAGGAAGCTCAGGTGGGAGGACCACCTGAGCCCAAGCACAGGGAGGTCGAGGCTGCAGTAAGCTATGATCGCACCATTTATACTCCAGCCCCCTGGGAGACAGGGCAAGACCCTGTCTCAGAAAACAAACAAACAACAACAACAAAAAACCCGACAACAACTCAATGAACTCAGATAATTAGCAATTCTATTGGTCTAATTTCACATCAAACCAAGGTATTTTTTTCCCTTCCTCAGAGATCAGAGTTGGAGAGAAACTGTTACAGCCAATCACTTCCTTCTGGAAAAAAAAAAACAAAAAAGACGCAAATACAACACATAGAAATGTGGTCTAATAGAAAATCCAGATATAAAGAACACAAACCCTTTTCTCTACAATTTAACCAAATGCTAAAATGCATCAGGAAACACAGGATACCACAGAGATAAACATTTGGCCAGCAGATTATTAACCCCAGGAAAGGAAATCCATTTCTGTAGCATGCTATGCTTTTGGAGGCACACATCACACTTCTTAATTCAAGGACAGAAAAGCACACACTAAAATGCACACTGGAATATGACTCCCCCTTCTCTATCTGCCAAAAGCGCTTCGCATGTGACTTTCAACCTCTAAGCTGGGCATCAATCAAGCAGCCCAGCCTCCTACATTTGCTAGTTGTATTGCTTTGGGCATGAAATTTAACCTCTGTGCACCTCAGTTTCTTCAGCTGGAAACAAAGAAAGTGGCTGCACTGTGGCAGTGTTTGCAAATGTTAATCATGGTTAGGGTAGCATTCCACCTTGTCTCTACAGATGGTTGCCTAAAAAGGTAGGAAACTGTTCATTAAAAGGTCTCAGCCGGTCCTACAGTGATCAGAATGACATGACTGAGATAAGGAGGGCAGTACCTCTTACTCTAGAGAAGTGGGAGGCAGAGAGGAAGATGGAGCGGAAAGGGGCGAAGCAAGGCCCTCCTGAAATACCTCAACGCAAATTTTCGAGAAATCCCCAAGCCCTCACAGTGCATGAATTTTTGTGGAAACCAGTAAATGGGGCTGATTTGCTGACCCCAGGGGGTAGAAAACAGACAGTCAAGAGAACAGAAGGGAAGGCAGAAACGGGTTGGGGAAGTGGGGTTCGCCATGTTCACGAGCTCCTGGAGCCACAGGGCCCCCCAGGAACCACAGAGCTGAGACCGGGTGGCCTTGTTTCCAGCCCAATTCCCTGGGACCACCACCGTGGAAAGACACTTGAGCCCTACTCAAGAACCCACCATAACACCTCAGCATTGTCGGTCCTTAAATGCCAAGGTTTGTGCTCACCATTTCCATCCTTAAAATTCTCGCAGGGAGGAACCCTCACAACAGCTTTGTCCCTGCGACTCTGGGTGAGTTTCTGACACCGGCCTGGGCTCCCGTGTTGCCCATCACCAACTTCTCACAGTGTAACTCTCCAAGAGAAGTAGCATTTGATGTCAGGGAATCAAAAGGGCTAAGGTTTGGGAGGCCAAGGCAGGTGGATCACTTAAGGTCAGGAGTTCGAGACCAGCCTGACCAACATAATGAAACCCCATCTCTGGCAAAAATATAAAAAGTTAGCCGGTGCGGTGACAGTTGCCTATAATCCCAGCTACTCAGGAGGCTGAGGTAGGAGGATCACTTGAACCCAGAAGGCAGAGGTTGTGGCACGCCAAGATCGTGACACTGCACTCCAGCCTGGGTGACAGAGTGAGACTCCATCTCAAAAAAAAGAAGGCTAAGGCTTCCTCAGGGTCATCTACGGTTTGCCAAGCAGAATTCAATCCAATCAACAAAACCTCCACCGCCCACTTTTCCACTTTTCCAAAACCTGATACAGTCAGTCACTAGTAGCTGCCATTTGCTTTGTTTTGTCCTCAATTAAAAAAAAAAAAAAAAAAAAAAAACTCTCCAATTCCCAGAAGTCAAAGGCAATTCCTTCCCTTTTCTGTGTCTGTGAGATGGCTCTCTGTGGGATTCCTTCCTGCTGCACCTCATCCTTCCTGGAAGGGACTCTCAGAAAATATGTCTCCTCCTTACAGGAAAGGAATTCCTCCCGAGGAACTGTGGACATGAGGCAGCTTTGTGGAATTTCCCTTCCACAGACTTCAGCCTATTTTCTGGGCAAGTCCTAGCAGAAATGGCCAAAATCCACTCAAGAGAGACAGTGACAAGGAGAGGGGAAGAGATCCTATTTTGGCTTCTTCAAATGGACTAATATTCTCTTTAAAACATTTATTTTAAGGAAAAACAAGGACTACATTATATTTTAAAGGGGGAGAAGAAAGACGATTTTGAGTTGCTAAGATAACACACCCATCTCTTTTTTTTAATACTGGATGCTAAGGACTTGCCCGGGTTTTCCCAAAAGCCAGATAGTTCAGGTAATTTGCATGTAGATTTAAAAGAGAAAGTTCAGGCCAGGCATGGTGGCAACATGGTGAAACCCCATCTCTACTAAAAATACAAAAATTAGCTGGGTGTGGTGGTGCACGCCTGTAATCCCAGCTACTTGGGAGGCTGAGGCAGGGGAATCGCTTGAACCCGGGAGGTGGAGGTTGCAGTGAGCTGAGATCACACCACTGCATTCCAGCCTGGGCGACAGAGACTCTGTCTCAAAAAAACAAAAAAAAGAGAGAGAGAGAAAGTTGAGAGCATGAGTCTGAGTGATTCTGCCTGAAAGAACAAAACAGCTTATACCAGACACGCTTGTGCCAAGGACACACCCCATCTGGCATTGAGAAACGAACACCAACAATAATGAGTGACAGAATGTTAAGAACAATAATTATACAAACTTGGACCTCCCAGACTGCTTGTCTGTAGTAATTCAGAAGGAAGCAAAGTATTCTGAAGGGTTTATGAAGATTGGTTCCACATCTGAAGAATTACAGGGATCTTACCTGAACTCAACCCAAAAAACATGAGGAAAAGGAGTGGTTCTATAATAAGCAGGTGGAGTAGAGTATCAAACTCCTTGGCAAGCTCAGTCTAATAGAGGACAAATTACTGCCCTACAAAGCAGCTCTGGAAAATGACAACCAGTGGCACTAACTCCAGTCAATTATCTTTGTGAGGCTTGTGGGCTGTAATATAGTCTGCTCAGGCTGCTATAAAAAACAAAAAAAAATCACAATCAGGCCAGGCACTATGGCTCACACCTGTAATCCCAGCACTTTGGGAGACCAAGGAGGGCAGATCACCTGAGGTCAGGAGTTCGAGACTACCCTGGCCAACATGGCAAAACCCCGTCTCTACTAAAAATACAAAAATTACCCGGATGTGGCAGCACGCATCGGTAGTCCCAGCTGCTCAGCAGGCTGAGGCAGGAGAATCACTTGAACCTGGCAGGGGTGGAGGTTGCAGTGGGCTGAAATCGCACCACTGCACTCCAGCCTGGGCAACAGAGAGACTCCATCTTTAAAAAAAAAAAAAAAAATCCCTATCTTCAAATCCAATCACATTCGGAATGAAGTACTAGAGGTCAGGATTCCAACATATGAACCTCAGGGGGACACAATTCAGCCCATAACATGGGTGATAAAGGAGCAGGTCCAGATTTAGAGAAATAAGGACTCCCTGGGCCAAGCTCTGGAAGTGAAAGGCTTCTTCAAAGACAGGAAAGACCCACTGACGGTGGCTTTGGAAGTGCACTCTTGCAGCACAGCAACCTTGTTGATTTGCTCAAGAGCAGGGGTTCTAAACAGGTCTCAAAGCACTTTGTTTAATGAACCAGAATCGAAAATATCAGTGTGCCACATATTTCCTAAGTCAGAACACTGTTTCTTGAAACTTTTATTAAAGTATGCTTTTCTTTTTGTTTTTTTTTTTTTTGAGACAGAGTCTTGCTCTGTTGCCCAGGCTGGAGTGCACTGGCACAATCTCAACTCACTGCAACCTCTGCCTCCCGGGTTCAAACAATTCTCCTGCCTCAGCCTCCTGAGTAGCTGGGATTACAGGTGCATGCCACCATGCCTGGCTAATTTTTGTATTTTTAGTAGAGACAGGGTTTCACCATGTTGGCCAGGCTGCTCTCGAACTCCTGACCTTGTGATCTGCCCACCTTGACCTCCCAAACTGCTGGGATTACAGGCGTGAGCCACCGTGTGCAGCCTAAAGTATGTTAAATATGTACGTGTGAGAGAGAGAGAAAGAGAACATATCTTGTGGTCATTACATATGTAAAACTTGCAGAACATGATAAAAATGTTTAAAAACTGACCAGGCCCAGTGGCTCACGCCTGTAATCCCAGCACTTTGGCAGTCTGAGGTGGGTGGATCACAAGGTCAGGAATCAAGACCATCCTGGCCAACACAGTGAAACCCTGTCTCTACTAAAAATACAAAAAATTAGCGTGGCCTGGTGGTGCGCACCTGTAGTCCCAGCTACTTGGGAGGCTGGGGAAGGAGAATCGCTTGAACGCAGGAGGTGGAGGTTGCAGTGAGCCAAGATAGCGCCACTGCACTCCTGCCTGGGTGACAGAGCGAGACTCCATCTCAAAAAAAAAAAAAAAAAGTTTAAAAACTGATCCTATGGCAGTGGGCCTCACACATCAGCATGCATAAGAATCACTTGGAGGACTGATTAAAACACAGGCTGCTGCTGATGCTGCTAATCCCAGAACTACTTTGAACTTTTTTGTGTGGTTTTTCTTTTTTTTTTTTTTTGAGACAGGGTCTTGCTGTCTCCCAGGCTTGCTGTCTCCCAGGCTGGAGTGCAGTGGCGCAATGATACCTCACTGCAGCCTTGAACTCCTGGGCTCAAGCAGTGCTCCCATCTCAGCCTCCCAAGCAGCTAGGACTGCGGCTAGCTCCTAACTCATTCCCTCCACTCCTGCCCTCCTCTAACTTTATATTGCAGCCAGAAGGATCTTTTTTTCTGATGAGTATCTCATGCTGAGTGGCAGCAGAATGCAGAGATTAAGAGAGGGGGCCGGGCACAGTGGCTCACGCCTGTAATCCCAGCACTTTGGGAGCCCGAGGCGGGTAGATCACCTGAGGTCAGGAGTTTGAGACCAGCCTGGTCAACATGGAGAAACCCCATCTCTACGGGTGTGGTGGTGCATGCCTGTAATCCCAGCTACTAGGGAGGCTGAGGCAGGAGAATCGCTTGAACCCAGGAGGTGGAAGTTGCTGTGAGCCGAGATCACGTCATTGCACTCCAGCCTGGGCAACAAGAGAAAAACTGCATCTCAAAAAAAGAAGAGTGGCACCAGGCGCAGCGGCTCACGCCTGTAATCCCAGCACTTTGGGAGGCCGAGGCAGGCGAATCACCTGAGGTCGGGAGTTCAACACCAGCCTGACCAACACGGAGAAACCGTGTCTCCACTAAAAATACAAAAAAATTAGCCGAGCGTGGTGGCACATGCCTGTAATCCCAGCTACTGGGGAAGCTGAGGCAGGAGAATTGCTTGAACCTGGGAGGCAGAGTTGCGGTAAGCCAAGATCGTGCCATTACATTCCAACTCGGCCAACAAGAGCCAAACTACATCTTAAAAAAAAAAAGAGTGGCAATTCTGAATCCAGACTGCCTGGATTCCAATCCTGGCTTTGCTACTTGTTAGCTGTGTCACTTTGGGCAAATGTCTTAAGCTCTATGTAACTCAATTTCTTCATGTTTAAACTAGGGATAATAAAGTACCAACCTCAATAGGGTTGTTGGGAGGATCAAATATGCATAAAGCACACAGTAAGGGCTGTACAGGTATTTGCTCTTGATGATGATGCCATCATCCCTGAGGTTCTATCTCAGGTCCCTTTCACCTGGTTCTAGCCACCCACTATCACTCTCCTGGCTCCTGCTTCTCATCCCTCAGCCCAGGCTCCTGCTAATCTGGGAGGGAAGACTAACTGGTACATCTGGTTTTGAGCAAGTTTTTAAAAAGATTTTTACTGTTTAGGGATCTAATCCTCTAAACCAGAGCAATGCTGTGCAACAGAATTTTCTTTCTTTCTTTCTTTTTTTTTTTTTTTTTTTGTTCGAGACAGAGTCTCCTCCTGTCACCCAGGCTGGAGTACAGTCGCGTACTCTAGGCTCACTATAGCCTCTGCCTCCTGGGTTCAAGTGATTCTCATGCCTCAGCCTCCTACGTAGCTGGGATTACACGTGCATGCCACCATGCCCGGCTAATTTTTATATTTTTAGTAGAGAAGGGGTTTCATCTATTGCCCAGGCTGGTCCTAAACTCCTGACCTCAAGTGATCCTTCCAACTCAGCCTCCAAAAGTGCTGGGATTAGAGGCGTGAGCCAGCACTTGGCCACAACAGAATTTTCTGCAGTGATGGAAATGTTCTAGACCGACGGGGAAAGGAAGAGATAAATTAAGAACTTCTTTCATCACTGTAATTAGCGTCCCCTTCAACAAAGAGAAAGGGGAAGGAGTAATCACAACTACTGGAATTACATCAAAGTTGGTCCTGTGTGCTCATTCAAAAATAGTAGCTGAGTCATTTTGGGGTTGTTGTTTTTTTTTTCTTTTTCTTTTTGTTTTGGTTTGGTTTGGTTTGAGTTTTTGGTTATTGTTCTGGGGTTTTTTTGAGACAGGGTCTCACTGTGTTGTCCAGGCTAGAGTGCAGGGGTGTGATCATGTGTCACTGCAGCCACAACCTCCTGGGCTCAGGTGATCTTCCCACCTCAGCCTTCCTGAGTAGGTGGTACACTACAGGTGTGCACCACCATGACTGGCTAATTTTTGTACTTTTTGTAGAAACAGGGTTTCGCCATGTTGCACAGGTTGTTCACAAACTCCTAGGCTCAAGCTATCCATCCACCTGCCTCAGCCTGCCAAAGTGCTGGGATGACAGGCATGAGGCACCTTGCCCAGCCAACTGAGCCACTTTGTGCCAGGACTAGGTCAGGTACTTGGGACATATACAGGCAAGGACACTGCCCACATGGAACTGACAGTGTCTAGCAGCTACACAGATGACACGGCCTTTTGGGCAGACACCCTTGTCCCCTGTGCTTGGCAAACAGCAGAGACTCAAAAATGTATATGGTTTGACTCCCACTGGAACATAAACCCCTTAGGGCAGGGACTGGGGTCGCTGTTCTCAGCACCTATAATCAAGAGGTACATGACATTGCAGCTGAGAGCAGGGACTCTGTGCTAAGTTACCTACCTCGTTTGAACCTAGGCTCTGCCACTCAAAGGCTGTGTGACCGTGGGAAATAATAGTACCCACCCCGTAGGTTTGTTATTAGTATTTAATAATATTTATTGGTAAGGTACTTAGAAGAGCCCCCCTGCCTACAGGAAGCACTACATAATTATAATGTCTCAATATATAGTAGTTCCAGGCCAGGCATGGTGGCTCATGTCTGTATTCCTAGCAGAATGAGAGGCTGAGGAAGGAGAATCATTTGAGTCCAGGAGTTTGAGACCAGCCTGGACAACATAGTGAGATCTCGTCATCTCTACAAAAAATAAAAAGTTAGCCAGACATGGTGGCACATGCCTGCAGTCCCAGCTACTCAAAAGGCTGTGATTAGAGAATCACTTGAGCCCCGGAGGTAGAGGCTGCAATGAACTGAGATCCACACCACTGTACTCCAGCCTGGGCAACAGAGTGAGACTCTCTCTCTTAAATAAATAAATAAATAAATAAATAAATAAATAAATAAATAAATAAAAATAAATAAATAAATAAATAAATAAATGGGGCCAGACATGGTGGCTTACACCTGTAATCCCAGCACGTTGGGAGGCTGAGGCGGGAGGATCACTTGAGGACAGGAGTTCAAGACCAACCTGACCAACATGGTAAAACCCCATCTCTACTAAAAATACAAAAATCAGCTGGGCGTGGTGGTGGATGCCTGTAATCCCAGTTATTCCAGAGGCTGAGGCAGGAGAATCACTTGAACCCAGGAGGCGGAGGTTGCAGTGAGCTGAGATCATATCACTGCACTCCAGCCTAGGCGACAGAGTGGGACTCCATCTCAAATAAATAAATAAATAGCAATTCCATATCCTCTGAATAACGGACTAGAAGTTGGTTAATGGATGAGTTTTCAGGGAGAATTTTAACAGTCGAGCTGAGAGGTAGGTACACTAGCCAGGGTACATAGCATGAGCTAAGGGAACAAGACAGCAAATATGAGGTGTGATCAGGAGAAAGCCATCATATATTGACTATCCAGGAACAATGGATATCTGAGAATGAAGGAAAGCTAAGTTAAGACCAGGAAAAGGAGAGTATCAAATGCCAAAGAAGATGCCACCAAAGGCTCTGAAACAGAAAGCAGCAGAGCTATGCCTTGAAAAGATGAAACCTGCAGTGTATTGACTGGGTTGGAATCTCGAATCATTGCGTGCCTCCACTCAAGATGTGGCAACTGATCAACTACCGTTTATCACTGACCAGACTCTTCCCTACATGCAGATAAC
>NC_045455.1:18616620-18649849 GCF_002776525.5 Piliocolobus tephrosceles | reverse complement strand
GCCCCAGTCAGCCTTTGCTGACTGGGGCAATTTCAGTCTTGTTGCTCTGCTGTGAAACTGCTTTCCAGAAAACCTTTTTTTTTTTGAGATGCAGTCTCACTCTGTCATGCAGGCTGGAGTGCAGTGGCACAATCTCGGCTTACTGTAACCTCCACCTCCCAGGTTCAAGCAATTCTCCTTCTCAGCCTCCCCAGAAGCTGGGATTACAGGCGCTCACAACCACACTCAGCTAATTTTTGTATTTTTAGTGAAGTCAGGGTTCCATTATGTTGGCCAGGCTGGTCTCGAACTCCTGACCTCAGGTGATCCACCTGCCTCAGCCTCCCAAAGTGCTGAGATTACAGGCATGAGCCACAGTGCCCAGCCCAGGAAAACTTCTTAGAGATGTAATAATAACACACCTTATAATTTTCCAAGTACTTCCATAGATAGAGCCCACTTCTGAGTACGGATTAAATTTCCCTTTGTGGCCTTTTTTTTTTTTTTTTTAATAGATCTTCATTTCTGGGGGGACTTACAAACAGGTGACTTCTCCATTCACCAGAGATGGGACACTATACGCTGATCTACTTCCATATTAACTTTCCCTGCTTGATTGGAGGTGAGGGAGAAAAATAAGTGTATAAGGCCGGGCGCGGAGGCTCATGCCTGTAATCCCAGCACTTTGGGAGGCTGAGGCAGGTGCATCACCTGAGGTCAGGAATTCGAGACCAGCCTGGCCAACATGGTGAAACCCCATCTCTACTAAAAATACAAAGATTAGCCAGGTGTGGTGGCACACGCCTGTAATCCCAGCTACTTGGGAGACTGAGGCAGGAGAATTGCTAGAACCCAGAGGCAGAGGTTGCAGTGAGCTGAGTCCACGCCACTGCACTCTAGCCTGGGCAACAAGAGTGAAACTGTCTCAAAAAAAAGAAGAAAAGAAAAATAAGTGTATAGAACTTTATTGTTTTATTGGCGGGGCACGGTGGCTCACGCCTGTAACCCTAGCACTTTGGGAGGCCAAGGTGGGTGGATTGGCTGAGCTCAGGAGTTTGAAACCAGCCTGGACAACATGGTGAAACGCCGTCTCTAATAAAATACAAAAAATTAGCCCGGTATGGTAGCACACGCCTATAGTCTCAGCTACCTGGGGGCTAAGCCACGAGAATCACTTGAATCCGGAAGGTGGCAGTAAGCCAAGATCATGCCACTGTACTCCAGTCCGGGCAACACAGCAAAACTCAGTCTCCAAAAAAAGAGAACTGGCCAGGCATGGTGACTCATGCCTGTAATCCCAGCACTTTGGGAGGCTGAGGTGGGTGGATCACGAGGTCAGGAGTTTGAGACCAGCCTGGCCAACATGGTGAAACCCCGTCTCTACTAAAAATACAAAAATTAGTTGGGCCTAGTGGCAGGCACCTGTAATCCCAGCTACTCAGGAGGCTGAGACAGGAGAATCGTTTGAACCCGGAAGGTGGAAGTTGTAGTGAGCCAAGATCACGCCACTGCACTCCAGCCTGGGCAGCAGGGCGAGACTTCGTCTCAAAAAAAAACTTTATCCTTAAAATGCAACTCTTGGAGCCAGTCCCAGAAACTTCAGAGGATCAGGCAGGAGGACCTCTTGAGGCCACAAATTTGAGGATGTAGTGTGCCTGTGAATAGCCACTACAGTCTAGCCTGGGCAACACAGCAAGACCTCATAAATAAATAAATAGGCCAGACAAGGTGGCTCACAACTGTAATCTCAGCACTTTGGGAGGCCGAGGCTGGCAGATCACGAAGTTAGGAGATCAAGACCATCCTGGCTAACACAGTGAAACCCCGTCTCTACTAAAACCACGAAAACTTAGCCAGGCGTGGTGGCTTGTACCTGTAGTCCCAGCTACTTGGGAGGCTGAGGCACGAGAATCGCTTTAATCTGGGAGGTAGAGGTTGCAGTGAGCCGAAATTGCACCACTGCACTCCAGCCTGGGCAACAGGGTGAGACTCTGCCTCACAAAAATAATAAATAAATAAATAAATATTTTATAATGTATTTTTAAAATATAGTTCCTAAAGCATGCCGTGAGTAGGTTTAATTTTTCTAAATCGTAGAATAGGATACCAAAGCCCAGAGTGGTCATATGTCTTGCCTAAGGTCGCACATAGCTAATGTGTACAAGATCATCGGTCTTCTGGCTCCAGTCTGAGGCTGTCACAATAACTAGCTTCCCACTTGTTCCTAAGACACAGGTGTCAGCAACTCTAAATTCAAGAATTGAGATTAAGACTAAAGTAATGGCTTATAAGCATTAATTAAGTATATTAAGTACAAGATATTCAACCAGACACTGAGAGATTAAGACATTGTAGATACCGGTTTCTGCCTTAAAAGAGCTAACAATTTAGTAAAAAAACTCGCAAATGAGTCAAGACTTCAATAAGACTTAAAGACTTAAGACAATAAAAAAAGGTGTGATAAAAGGGTAAATGTAGGCTGGATGCAGTGGCTCATGCCTGTATTCCCAGCACTTTGGGAGGCTGAGGTGGGCAGATCACCTGAGGTCAGGAGTTCAAGACCAAACTGGCCAACACGGTGAAACCCCGTCTCTACTAAAAATACAAAAATTAGCCAGGTGTCGTGGCACAAGCCTGTAATCCCAGCGACTCGGGAGGCTGAGGCAGGAGAACTGCTTGAACCCAGGAGGCGGAGGCTGCTCAAGAGCAAGACTCTGTCTCAAAAAAAAAGGGGGGGGGGAATAAATTTAGTACCAAGAACCCTCATCATCCCATTTATCTACAGCCTAATATGTACTAGGAACCTACATATACAATAATAGGTAAAATCTATTAAGAACCTATTATGTTTTATAGTTGAACAAATTGTGTCGCTTCATCAACTTAGAATTCATGTAAATGCTACATTTGGGCTCCGTTACACTGAGAGCTCTCCAGGCCCAGCCTACCATGTTAAGCCATTGATGAAGCTTCCTGCTACTATTTAAAACAGGATGGACACCTGTCTACTGTCTTCAGAGAGGAACGGTACATCCTGCTGGACTATCTGCACTCCCCTCTCTCAAGACAGGAATCTGAGGGATTACTTCAATAGCAGAAGTTAAAAGAAGCGGTCATTTGGGTTTATCACATAATCTCAATCATATTCTGACCAATAAAATGCACCAATAATGATCAGCAAATAAAAGCAAGTGATTAGAAGAGTAATTTTATGCTCACGAGTTCTGAATTCACAAGTGTGAGATTTCCAGTCAGTTAATCTCATGAGCTCAATTAATCTCTGACCCAGGGTGATAAAATAAACATAGTGACGCAGAGGCTGGAGCTCACGCTTTGGAATTTGTCAGATTTAACTCAATTCCCAGCTCCATCATGTCCTGCCTGGGTGACCCTCATTATGCTACCTGGCCTCTCCAGCTTCAGTTTCCTTCACCTGTATGTAACACAAGAGCAGAGCCACCCTCAACAAGGGGTTACTATAAAAATCGAAGGAATCGGTAACAACATCCCTGGCACAGAGCAAGCACCCTTCTCCCTCAGCCACTGGCTGAGCACCCACAGAGGGGAATAAGTCCTACTGTGGTAATGGTTCTCATGCTTTGAGATCAGCCAAGTTCTTTGAGAGGAACCCGAAAAAGGGGCGGTGAACCTTTAGCCAGAAAAATGGAAATATGCACAGAAATATTTCTGACTTTGGCGAGCAGTTGATCAGTAGTTCTTGGGTTTCAGTGCCCATCAGAGACATAAAGAACCTTTTTAAAATATTGACGTGCAGGGCACAGTGGCTCACGCCTGTAATCCCAACACTTTGGGAGGCCAAGGCAGACGGATCACCTGAGGTCAGGAGTTCGAGACCAGCCTGACCAACATGGAGAAATCCATGGAGAAATCCCGTCTTTTCTAAAAATACAAAATTAGCCAGGCGTGGTAGTGCATGCCTGTAATCCCAGCTACTCAGGAGGCTGAGGCAGAACTGCTTGAACCTGGGAGGCAGAGGTTGCAGTGAGCCAAAATCACATCATTCTACTCCAGCCTGAGCAACAAGAGTGAAACTCCATCTCCAAAAAACAAAAAAATGTTTTAATTAAAAAAAAAAATTATATATATATAGACATGCGGATCCCACCCCTAGAAATTATTATTCCAATTGGCCTATAACGGGAACAGACATCCGTATTTTTATGGCTGTCCAGGTGATCCAATCACGGTGAGGACTAAGAAACTGCTATGTAATCTAAAAAGAATTTAGAAAAAATAGAGCTAGTAAGTGTTTGGACGAACGGAGGCAAGATGGTGCACTTCCGGGTTCTTCTTCACCACCACCTCTTCCCGCGCTCGCGAAAATGCAGCCGGCGCCCAGGGAGGGTGCAGACCAACTGGGCATGCGCCAGGTGACGTCAATCTGAAGAGACCAAGATTTACCTGGTCGCACCTGCGGAACGCCCCTGACACGCCCATGCCCCACCTATCGCCCTCCCACTCCTAGAAAAGCCGCTCTCCGCCATTGAGCCACGCGGCCTTCTTGCAGCCCCACTCCTGTCGGGATGTCGGGACTGTGGGAAGTCTGTCCGAGAGCCCCACCGCGGGAGACTCTGCCGGCCTCCTTCGCCGGAGGCCGACAGACTTCTCCCGCACACCTTAGGTTACCAAAATAAACGTGCAGTTTTGCGCCTGACCTTTGCCTACCCGCTGGTTCTTTTGCGCCCGCTCGGCTGGTCTTAGAAAAACAAGACAGTAAGGTTAACCGAAATAATGCACATCAATAATCATTTGAAGGGAGCAGTTCAAGAGTATATTCATGAAAAGCAGCATCAAGAACCAGCCTGTGTTAAGAGGAATCATGGCCGGATGTGCTGTCTCACGCCTGTAATCCCAGCACTTCGAGAGGCCGAGGTAGGGTGGATCACCTGAGGTCAGGAGCCCGAGACTAGCATGGCCAACATGGTGAAACACCATCTCTACTAAAAATACAAAAATTAGCTAGGCGTAGTGCCACATGCCTATAATCCCAGCTACTGGGGAGGCTGAGGCAGGAGAATCACTTGAACCCGGGAGACGGAGGGTGCAGTGAGCCAAGATAGTGACATTGCACTCCAGCCTGGGCAACAAGAGCGAAACTCTGTCTCAAAAAAAAAAAAGAGGAAATCATGAGGCCAGGCACAGTGGCATCACGCCATTCATTGCACTCCAGCCTGGGCAAAAATATCAAAACTCCATCTCAAAAAAATAAATAAAAGTAGAAAATACAGATATAAAAATTAGCCAGATGTGGTGGCACGCACCTATAATCCCAGCTACTTGGGAGGCTGAAGCAGAAGAACCGCTTGAACCCCGGGCGGCAGAGATTGTAGTGAGCTGAGGTTGCACCACTGCACTTCGGCCTGGGTGACAGAGCAAGACTCAGTCTCAAAAAAAAAAAAAAAAAAAAGAGGAAATCATGCCAAATGACTTTAACCCTTTTCTTGGCAGAGTTTCTGAATGACTGCCCACGCTGGGCATGACGGTTCACACCTGTCATCCTAGCACTTTGCGAGGCCAAGGCAGGTGGATCACTTGAGCTCAAGAGTTTGAGACTAGCATGGGCAATATGGCAAAACCCCACCTGTATTAGAAAAATGAGCCAGCTATGGTGGCCCACACCTTAGTCCCAGCTACTTGCGGGGCTGAAGCAGTAGGATCACTTGAGCCTGGGCGGTCAAGGCTCCAATAAGCTATGATTGCACCACTGCACTCCAAGGCTAGTTGGCAAGGCAAGATCCGTCTCAAAAAAAAAAAAAAAAAGAAGAAGAAGAAGAAGAAAATGCCCAGGTGATCCAATACTCCAATACTTCTTGACTTCCATAAAGCAGACTTAGACTTTCCATATGACACGACCTCTCGTGACACTTGTGGCCAAGTTAATCTAGCGACTACAGTGTTGATTAGTGGATCTACCACAACCTAGAGGACATTCCTAGGACCCATCCTTTCTAGCATTCAGAATACAAAAGTGTTCCAAGAACTTTCAACAGCAACAATGAGCTGCTAAACTTTGGCATCCACAAAATAAATCTGCATAGGAATAGAAGAGCAGTTACACATGGATAAGCCCAGCAGACTGTGAGGTCAACTGGCTGTGTGTCCAATACAGCTAAACTGCACTGATGATGTACAAATTAAGATAAACTTCCTGACCAGACTGGCCAATATGATGAAACTCCGTCTCTACTAAAATACAAGTATTAGCTGGGTGTGTGGTGGCGCGTGCCTGTAATCCCAGCTACTTGGGAGGCTGAAGCACGAGAATCACTTGAACCCGGAAGGTGGAGGTTGCAGTGAGCCAAGATCACACCACTGCACGCCAGCCTGGGCAACACAGCAAAACTCCATCTAAAGAAATAATAAGAAGAAGATAAACTTCTCCATGAGCCCCAAACTCATGACCAATTGAGTGCCTATTCAACATCTCCACGTGAATGTGTAGCAGGCATCTCAAACTTAACAGGGTCAAAAATAAACTCCTGTCCAGGCACCATGGTACATGCCTGTAATCCCAGCATTTTGGGAGGCTAGGGCAGGAGGATCACTTGAGCCCAGGAGTTCAATACCAGCCACAGCAACATGGCGAAACTCTGTCTCTACAAAAAATTAGCTGGGCGTGGTGGCACATGCCTGTGGTCCCAGCTACTCGGGAGGCTGAGGTGGAAGGATGGCTTGAGCCCAGGAGGTGAAGACTGCAGTGAACTGAGATCACACCACTGCAATCCAGCCTGGGTGACAGAGTGACACCCTGTCTCTAACAAAGAAACAAAGATTTAATGTGGCCATGAAAGCTGTCTTTGAATACTATGAGGTGAGCATATGAAGGGAGGTAGCCAACCTGCTCTGCGTGTTGACAAAAAACAAAGGAGAGTGGCTGTGAACCTATTTTGGTTCTAGGAGCTGCTTGATTCACAGATCATTCTTTGCTTCATTAAATTCTGTAATTTTTTTATTAAAAGAAGGTATACATGAGTAGAAATTGGAAAGAAAACTGTGGCTCAACACAACATAATTCTGGCATTCTAATCTAAAGTCATGCGAGTCACATAATGCATTTCCCCATTGCCCAATATCTGGAAGGGATTCCTGTATTGAGTGTGGGTTAGAAGATCTCTTCCTTTCAACCCACTAATTCTGTGACACTAAGGAAAAGGGGAAGATAAGCGCTAGCGTGGAGAAAATTGCAGACAGGGACTAGGCCAGAAACAGACCAGCACAGAAGTGGTCATGGAACCCAGAAATGGAACAAGGAGCTAAGTCACAGGCCACAGAAGAGCTGTAAGTGCTCATGAGTACGGGGCTGGAAGTGGGAGAAGCAAAGCCTGAACATGCTGGGATGAAAGAGGGGAGGGCACCCTCGGGTGTACCAAACGCTACCGGCTCACAGGGACGGCATTGCGACTGAGGGGTCGTCATTCACCACACGTTTCAGGCAACACTTTGTCCATATGTACTTCTGTGACCTGGACATCTCATCCCCTGTCAGGGATGACTGCCCACCTTCTCCATCCAAGCTCCAGCAGGAGGGTCAACCCCTCCCCAAAGAGCCCCACCTTGGCCAACATGGCAAAACCCCATCTCTACCAAAAAAAAAAAAAAAAATTAGCCAGGCCTGGTGGTGCACACCTATAATCCCAGCTACTTGGGAGGCTGAGACAGGAGAATCACTTGAGCCCAGGAGGCAGAGGTTGCAGTGAGCTGTCCAGCCTGTGCGATAGAGTGAGACTCCACCTCAAAAAACAAAAACAAAAGCAAAATTCCACCCTGACACAGCTTTTCCGTACTTCTACTCCAGCACACCCAACACTGGGTCAGGATGAACTCCTGTAGCAGGGACTGCTGGACACACAGACTATGTTTTTTTGAGACGGAGTCTCACTCTGTCACCCAGGCTGGAGTGCAATGGCACGATCACGGCTCACTGCAACCTCTGCCTCCCGGGTTCAAGTGATTCTCCTGCCTCAGCCTCTCAAGTAGCTGGGACTACAGGTGCATGCCACTGTGTCCAGCTAATTTTTGTATTTTTAGTAGAGATGGGGTTTCACTATGTTGGCCAGGCTGGTCTTGAACTCCTGACCTTGTGATCCACCTGCCTCAGCCTCCCAAAGTGCTGGGATTACAGGCATAAGCCCACGCCCAGCCTGGACTATGTTTTGCTTTATTTTTTATTTTATTTTTTTGAGACAGAGTCTCATTCTGTAGCCCAGGCTGGAGTGCAGTGGTGTGATCTCGGCTCGCGGTAGCCTCCACCTCCTGGGTTAAAGCGATTCTCCTGCTCAGTCTCCCAAGTAGCTGGGATTACAGGCACACACCACCACGAAAGAAGGCATAGTGCCTTCTTTCTTGCCAGGTTCAAATCCATTACAATAAAGTACCATTCCTGTTCTCAAAGAGCTCACACAATGAGGGAGGCAGCCACTGTATCATGCAAATAATGCTAGCTGTTGAAGAAAACAAGCTCCGATTCTCAGTGGCTTAATTAAAAATCACCAGCCGAGGCGGGGGGATCACATGAAGTCAGGAGTTGGAGACCAGCCTGGCCAACACAGCAAAACCCCTTCTCTACTACAAATACAAAATATAAATATATATATACACACACACACACGAATATATATATATACGTGTATATATCCAGGTATGGTTTCGAGCTCCCGTAATCCCAGATACTTGGGAGGCGGCTAAGGCAAGAGAATCGCTTGAACCCGGGAGGCAGAGGTTACAGGGAGCCAAGATTGCGCCACTGCACTCTAGCCTGTGAGACAGAGATAGACCCCGTATCAAAAAAAAAAAAAAAAGAAAAGAAACCAAGACCATGCCTATTCTCATGCTGTAGTCCCCTTTGGGCCATCTAGGGTGGGGAACAACACCATACACTCACTCCTAGCTGGACTTTCACCATCTTGCGGCTCGGCCTCCTCTCAGTACTCCTCCTCTCCAGGAGACCTCTTTATTCAGCTGGAAAGGCGTTGCGTGGGGCTGGTTTTTGTGTTCCAGGCATGCAAGCGAGACACCTTTTGCAACCACTTCCTGTTGGCCAGGTCTCAGTTTCATGGTCACCTCTGACCACAAGGTTGGGGTAGAAAACATAGTCCAGGCGGTGGCTCGTGCCTGTAATCCCAGCACTTTGGGAGGCCCAGGTGGGTGGATCACCTGAGGTCAGGAGTTCAAGACCAGCCTGGACATGCTGAAACCCCGTCTCTCCTAAAAGTACAAAAAATTAGCCGAGCATGGTGGCACACACCTGTAGTCCCAGCTATTTGGGAGGCTGAAGCAGGAGAATCACTAGAACTCAGGAGGTGGAGGTTGCAGTCAGCTGAGATTGCGTCATTGCACTCCAGCTTGGGCAAAAAAGAGTGAAACTCCAACTCAAAAATAAAAAAATTAAAAATAAAATAAAAAGAAGGCACTCAAATGTTTGCTAAATGAATAATCTAAACCTCAGAGGGTCAAGTCAGTAACCTTGGCCTCCCAGACACTGACCAAGTAGAATTGGACGCCAAGGACTGAGAAAGACCTGAGAAATGTGGCTCCGAAATCTCAGCATCTGAATCACCCAGGATATATGCTTTAAAAAACTGCCAATTTCAGGATGCCACCTCAACCCCAAGAGACTGTGATTCTGTGGACGCAGAAATTTATAATTTGGTGAGACTCATACCTGCAATATCAGCACTTTGGGAGGCCAAGGCGGGAGAATCACTTGAAGCCAAGAGTTTAAGACCAAGCTGGGCAACACAGTGAGACCCAGTCTCTACCAAAAATCTATTAATAAAAATTAGCAGCCAGGCACGGTGGCTCACCCCTGTAATCCCAGCACTTTAGGAGGCCGAGGCGGGCAGATCACGAGGTCAGGAGACCAAGACCATTCTGGCCAACATGATGAAACCTTGTCTCTACTAAAAATACAAAAATTAGCCAGACATGGTGGCGTGTGCCTATAGTCCCAGCTACTCAGAAGGCTGACACAGGAGAATCGCTTGAACCCGGGAGGCAGAGGTTGTAGTGAGCCAAGATTACGCCACTGCACTCCAGCCTGGCAACAGAGCAAGACTCCATCCCTCCCACCCCCGCAAAAAAAATTAGCTAGATGTCCAGGCACGGTGGCTCATGCTTGTAATCCCAGCACTATGGGAGGCCAAGGAGGGCAGACCACGAGGTCAGGAGTTCAAGACCAGCCTGGCCAACATAGTTAAACCCCGTCTCTACTAAAAACATACAAAAAAAATTAGTCGGGCATGGTGGCGGACACCTGTAGTCCCAGCTCCTTGGGAGGCTCAGGCAGGAGAATCACTTGAACCCAGGAGGCAGAGGTTGCAGTGAGCCAAGATCACACCACTGCCTGGGTGACAGAGTGAGATTCCGTCAAAAAAAAAAACACCTGAGCTAGGTGTTATGGTATGCACCTATAGCTCAGCTACTTGGGAGGCTGAGCTGCAAGGATGACTTAAGCCTAGGAATTTGAGGATGCATTGAGCCATAATTGCACCACTGCACTCCCACTTGGGCAACAGAGCAAGACTTTGTCTCAAAACACACACACACATACACCCCACAAAATTAAATGGCCAGGAACAGTGGTTCATGCCTGTAATCCCAGCACTTCGGAAAACCTAGGCAGGAGGACTGCGTGAGCTCAGGATTTTGAGACCAGCCTGGGCAACATAGTGAGACCTCATCTCTAAAAGAAAAATAATTTTTTTATTATAGAAAAACATATAAAATTAAACATTTTATGCATTGACTGCGAGCCTCACGCACCCATCCTCTCCAAGCCATCCCCTGCCCTCAGCCACTTGCATTTGCTTCTATAGTCATGTCATCAGCTTTCTAGGGCAGGTCTCCAGAGGGTCTGTCTGGTCACTAGTGGCCGTTTCCACAGCAGCACAGGCTTTGTTAGATGATACTTCACCCACTGAGACACGGCCAGCAACAGGGGAGCAAGGATTTAACCACTCTCTGTGGGCCACACGCATCTGGCGATCCCTCTCAATGCCCATATTTGGGGAAAAGTCCTTCGTTGTTAGCCGCCACCCTGCTGCTGACCCCAGATCTCTGTATCAGGTGTGGGCAGAGGAATGCAAAGTGTCTGCCGGGCACCAGGGGGCAGCAGGACGATTCCTAGGAGTCTCAGGGATTGGCCCATCTTGTGCCAAGCTTGACATGGTGAAAAGGCTGTGCCACTTATTTCCACTAACGGGAAAAGGAGGAATTATTCAATAAATGGTAATGGGGGAAACGAGCTGTTTGGGGAAAAAATGGAGACTAACTCATATCAAATACGGAAAGAAATTCTAGCTGCCTTTATTGTTAGAAATGAAACAGTAACTAAAAGAAAATGGAAGGCCAGGCATGGTGGCTCACGCCTGTAATCCCAGCACTTTCGGAGGCTGAGGTGGGTGGATCACCTGAGGTCAGGAGTTCGAAACCACCCTGGCCAACATGATGAAACCCTCTCTACTAAAAACACAAAAATTAGCCGGGCATGGTGGTGGGCGCTTGTAATCCCAGCTACTTGGGAGGCTGAGGCAGGAGAATCACTTGAATCATGGAGGTAGATGTTGCAGTGAGCTGAGATCATGCCATTGCACTCCAGCCTGGGCAACAGAGTGAGACTCCATCTCAGAAAAAAAAAAGAAAATGGATACAGAGGCGGAGCATGGTGGCTCATGCCTATAATCCCAACACTTTGGGAGGCCGAGGCAGGCAGATCACTTGAGCTTACAAGTTTGAGACCAGCCTGAGCAACATGGTGAAACCCCAGCTCTATTAAAAAAAAAAAAAATACAAAAATTAGCTAGGCGGAGTGGTGCACACCTGTAGTCCCAGCGACTCAGGAGACTGAGGTAGGAGGATGGCTTGAGCCTGGGAGGAGGAGGTTGCAGTGAGCTGAAATAATGTCTGCAAACTCCAGCCTGGGCAGTGCAGCCAGACCTTGTCTCCAAATTTAAAAAAAAAGGATATGGAGATCGAGGTGATCTTAGGGTTAAAAAAAGGTATATTTAGAGTTGAAGAAGTCCAGGCACAGTGGCTCACACCTCTAATCCGAGCACTTTGGAGGCCAAGGCAGGTGAATTGTTCGAGCCCAGGAGTTGGAGTCCAGCATGGGCAATATAGTGAGACCCATCTCTACAAACAATTTAAAAATTAGCTGAGCATGGTGGCATGCACCTGTAGCCCAGCTCCTTGGAAGACTGAGCTGGAAGGATCACTTGAGCCTGGGAAGTTGAGACTGCAGTTAAGCCGTGTTCAGGCCACCGCACTCCAGGCCTGGTCAACAGAGTCGAAGAGGTAAATGAGAAGATGGCTCGCACCTGCAATCCCACCTAAACTAGGAAAAAATAGGTGATCCTCCCACTTCAGTCCCTCAATCTGCTCAAAGAAATTACCATCCCAACACTTTAGGAGGCCTAGGCAGAAGGACGGCTTAAGCCCAGGAGTTTGAGACCCACCTGGGTAATATAGTGAGACCTCATCTCTATTTTTAAAAAAGAGCTGAAGCAACAGGAACAACCAAAAAGAAAAGATCAATTAATGATATATAAATTTAAAACTTCTGAAAAAAAACTGAGAAGTGGAAATCTAGAAAACTATTGTAAACACTACAAGTTATTTCAAAACCATAAATGCCTCATAGAAAAAATGCAAAAAACGTAATGGATAATTCAAAGATATACCAATAAACAAATGGTCAACAGACCTTGTAAAAGTTCAATTATAATTATCAATCAAATAAATTCAAACTGAAACTGATTGATACTATTTTTAACCTATCAGCTTGGAAACTTTTTTAAATTCAGTATTCGGGCCAGGCGCCGTGGCTCATGCCTGTAATCCCAGCATGTTGGGAGACCAAGGCCGGTAAATCACCTGAGGTCAGGAGTTCAAGACCAGCCTGGCTAACATGGCAAAACCCTGTCTCCACTAACAATACAAAAATTAGCTGGGCGTGGTGGTACACACCTGTAATCTCAGCTACTCAGGAGGCTGAGGCAGGAGAACCGCTTGAACTCAGCAGGTGGAGGTTGCAATGAGCCTTGATCACCCCCCACTGCACTCCAGCCTGGGTAACAGAGCGAGACTCCATCTCGAAATCATTAATTAATTAGTTCAGTACTCAAAGGTAACAATGAAATAAGGACACAAACTACTACTAAGAGGGCAAACTGGTCCGATTCTGTTGGAAAACAGGCCTTTACCAGTCATTCTACTTCTGAGAAAACAAAAAGGAAAGATATACCAAAAGCATGGATATCCATTACATTGTTATTAGAAATGCACTGTGTTCAATAGTGAAAAACTACGTAAATTACAACCATTAAATATGTTTTCAAGATTATTTAATGCCATAAAAATTTAAATTAAGGCTGAGCACAGTGGTTCATGCCTATAATCTCAGCACTTTGGGAGGCTGAGGCAGGCAGATCACTTGAGCCCAGGAGTTCAAGACCAGCCCGGGCAACATGGCAAAGCCCGTCTCTATGAAAAACAAAAATACAAAAATTGGCCCGGAGCCATGACACACACCTGTAGCTACTCAGGAGTCTGAGGTGAGAGGATCACTTGAGCCTGGGAGGCCAAGGCTGCAATGAGCCATCATCACACCACTTAACTCCAGCCTGAGCAAAAGAAAGAAAAGGTTTGTGAGGAAGACAGAAGCAACCAAAATATCAGCAGATATACCTGGCCAACAGAAATAAAACATTCTATTCCTTACTTCTTTTTCTATAGTTTCAAATTTCCTACAGAAAGTGGCCAGGTGCAGTAGCTCATGTGTGTAATCCCAGCACTCTGGGAGGTCGAGGTGGGCAGATCACCTGAGGTCAGGAGTTCAAGACCAGTCTGGCCAACATGGTGAAACCCTCTCTTATAAAAATACAAAAATTAGCTGAGCATGGTGGCATGCGCCTGTAATCCCAGCTACTCAGGAGGCTGAGGCAGGAGAATGGCTTGAACCCAGGAGGCAGAGGTTGCAGTGAGCAGAGATCACAGCACTGCCAACCTGGTGACAGAGCTGAAACTCTGTCTCAAAAAAAAAAAAGGAGAGAAAAGAAATAGGAGAAAATACTATCTTTAAAAATCCACAATTGCCAACAGTCATAATGCATGACTCCTTTTAGACTCCAAGTCCAAATTATGCTATGAATACACCAAAATCCCAGGAACATACTTTGTATAAAAGTCAGTAAGCTAGTTATTGGCATCATTTAGGTAGGCAGCTACCAGTTCACAAGTTCAGAAAGCAGATGATATTTGAGAAGAAAAGCAAACACCCAGCAAGAAGGTGAAAAAGCAGTTTTTCCATACAAGGTGGGCCCTGTCTCCAGGCGGCCACTTCCTGGATGGGCTCATTTCAGCTTTCCACTGGCAGTGGGAAGGGAACACAAATACTAACCTAAAAGCAGGAGGCTAAGGCACAAAATATAACTCAAGAATTTACTACAGGCCCAGTGCGGTGGTTCACGCCTGTAATCCCAGCACTTTGGGAGGCCCAGGCCGGCAGATCGCTGGAGCTCAAACTCCTGAGCTGTGGATTACAGTGTCCGTGGAGCACTGTTAGGTTAGTCTGTAGCTATGTGGCAACATGAAGCACTTTCAAGTGATAAGTAAATAGCTCAAGGGGATGGGAAATATAAGGTGACTGCTGTGTCATTTTAATGTCTCTCTGGGCCTGATAATTTAAAAGGACTCCGCATTCCTCGGATGATGATTATTATTATTGTCTCACTAAGAGGCCTCAGACTTTAAAATTCCTCAAACTGGCCCAAGCACAGTGGCTCACGCCTGTAATCCCAGCACTTTTGGAGACCGAGGCGGGCAGATCACCTGAGGTCAGGAATTCAAGGCCAGCCTGGCCAAAATGGTGAAACCCCATCTCTACTAAAAATACAAAAATTAGCTGGGTGTGAGGGTACACACCTGTAGTCCCAGCTACTCGGGACACTGGGGCAGGAGAATCGCTTGAACCCAGGAGGCAGAGGTTGCAGTGAGCAGAGATTGCACCACTGCACTCCAGCCTGGGTGACAGAGCTGAGGGACAGAGTAAGCCTCAGTCTCAAACAAAAAAAAGAAATGAAGAAAATAAATTTTAAAAATTAAAAATAAAGAAAAGCATACTACTATAATAACACTCCAATGAGAGGAGTAGCTAGAAGCAGTAAGCGCCTCAAATGAAGATCACCTGGAGCACGTGAAACCTCACCACCACCCACACACCCAGTGTTTCCAGTTTTACTGAATCAGTCCGGAGCAGATGCTGGAGAATCTGCATCTCTTACAATCTCCCAAGTGATGCTGATGCTGCCGCTCTGAGTACCATGCTTTGAGAACAGCTGCCCTAAAGCACAGTAAAAGTTGTTACACATGCATCATCTCCAACTGCAGGCACTTTAAGAACTTCCCTTGAGAAACTCTAGCCTGCCAGAACAGGTGGTGCCTTCTCCACGCATTTCCGACAAGCACCTGAACTGGAAGCAGCTCAGTACAGCAGTTCCAAAGAGGCTGGGGAGCCAGTCTGCCCAGCTTTGGAGCCTGCTCTGACACTTGATTGCTGTGTGAATCCAGGCAAATTACTCAACCACTCTCAGCTTAAGTGTCCTCAGAGTAAAATACAGGTACTAGCTCCTTCCCCTCCATCAGGGAAACCGGAAACGAACACCTACTCCAGTCATCAATGGGAAGCCATCACTTCCTATTCCCCACCACCTAAATTTTGAAAATGTAAGGAGGCAAGGCTCACACCTGTAATCCTGGCGCTTTGGGTGGCCGAAGCGCGAGAAACACTTGAGCCCAGGAGTTCAAGACCAGCCTGAGCAACAAATTAGAGAGGCCCATCTCTACAAAAAACTTTTTTTTTTAATTATCCAGGCATGGTGACACACACCTGAAGCCCCAGCTACTCAGGAAGCTGAGGCAGAAGGATTGCTTCGGCCCAGGAGTTGGAGGCTGCAGCAAGCTACGAATGTGGCACTGCACTCCAGCCTGGGTCACAGCTTGCACAAAGCAAGATCTTGTCTCAAAAAAAAAAAAAAAAAGGTTCCTTGCCCTGCCTGAAGTTGAGGAGACCATTTGTCTACTTCAAGTTATTATTTACAGAAACCACACCCATATTCCTTCCTCCTCCACGCACCTCTCGCCTCTCTCAAGAGAAAGGCTGCCAACAACCCAGAGGGTCCTACACCCACTGAGTGTATCACAATCGAAACAAGAGTAAGCGACCCATCCTCTTGGAATCCCCTAGGTCAAGCTTGTCCAATCTGAGGCCCGTGGGCTGCATGTGGCCCAACACAAATTCATAAGCTTTCTAAAAACATCATGAGATTTGTTTGCAATTTTTTTTTTTCAGCTCATCAGCTGTCATTAGTGTTAGGACATCATTAGTGTTAGTGTATTTTATGTATGGCCCAAGACAATTCTTCCAGTGGGGCCCAGGGAACCCAAAAGATTGGAGACCCCCACCCTAGGCTGTCCCATAATAAAAGGCAATACCAACATGTGGGAAAGATGAGGCAGCAGAAGTCAAGAAACAGAAGATCTAATAATCAACCAAGTGAGACTGAAGCCCTTCAAAGGTTCAGGCTTATGTAGTTAGCAGATGGAATTTCCGCCCCTCAAGACAGAGTCTCACTCTGTCACCCAGGCTGGAGTGCAGTGGCACAATTTCAGCTCACTGCAACCTCCACCTCCTGAGTTCAAGCAGTTCTCCTGCCTCAGCCTCCCTAGTAGCTGGGATCACAGGCGTGCTCCACCACACCCAGCTAATTTTTGTATTTTTAGTAGAGACAGGGTTTCACCATGTTAGCCAGGCTGGTCTCTAACTCCTGACCTCGTGATCCACCCGCCTCTGCCTCCCAAAGTGCTGGGATACAGGCGTGAGCCACTGCGGCCAGGCCAAGATGGAAGTTTTAGGTACAACCATCACCTGAGTCTTTCTCCACTTGTTTCCTTGCAGAGATTGGGTAGGGCTGTGGGCCCTCCCAGCTCAGGAGCCCTGGGGTGGTTTTAAGATGGTAGAACACCTGGTAGGAACCACCTGCATCAAGACCATGGATCACATCTCTGAAGATTAGCGATTCCAGGGAACTACCCCGGCGCAGTCCTCCTAGGTGGAAGTGAAAATACTGGAAACAGGAGAAGAAGTTGGTCAAAGACAGACTCCAGTCGT
Organism: Piliocolobus tephrosceles; assembly: GCF_002776525.5. Lineage (NCBI taxonomy): Eukaryota > Metazoa > Chordata > Mammalia > Primates > Cercopithecidae > Piliocolobus > Piliocolobus tephrosceles. Next base: position 18,632,685 of record NC_045455.1, on the reverse strand, counting down.
GGCGGTGTATGTCCCACTTAAAAGCAAAACTTGGAAAATCTTGTTCAAGAACAGTGTCCTCATTCATAAATAAAAAATAATAGTGTTTTTTTACCCACATGAAACTTGCCATAACTAGGTACCACGACCCACATGGACACACAGTGAGATTCACACAGAGAGACAGTAGAGCCCTGGTCACTGAGACAAACGATACAGAGACATAGGGACACAGAGAGACACAACGGGACGTGGAGTTGGATCCAGCTGTCTCGTAAGGAATATCGGAAGGGGTGGGGACACTATTGGGAGATGGCATAGGTCCAGGACACTAATTAGGCTTTGGCGGACATTAGATGAAGGAAGCTGTTCGTAAGCTGCTTACTTAAAAAGAAAGGAAAAGGTGCGTTTGAGTTCAGGAGACTGTGAGTCTCGGAGCAGGAGGTGGCAGCCAGCGAAGGGTGGGCGTGTAATGGGTGCAGTCGCTTCTCCAGCTGTGCAAGAGACTCCCCCTTTCAGCAGCCTGGGTTCCCCGCCTCGCCACCTCCCGCCCCTCCTCCCCGGAGCCCTAAGGGCCCGCAGGGCCTCCAGCAGCAAAGCCGGTGGCCCCGCGCCACCAGCGCCGGGTCCACGCGTCCCCGCGTCCCCCTGCCCCGCGCACAGGGGCGCAGGCGGGGACCACGCGGCCGGCGTGGGGCGGCGCCACCGCAGCAGAAAGCCCCGGTGTGGACCGCGTGGCACATGAAAGCGCTCCCCTCGCTCCCAGCCGCAGAAGGCTGGGGCAGCATCGAGCGCGGCCCCGGGAGAGCGCGTCCGCGGGGCCAACGGCTGCAGGGTGACCTGTTTCGGGCGGGGACACTCACCAGAAGAACACGCGCGAGCAGAGGTTCGCGCCCTGCAGCGGGTTGGGCTTCACCTCCTGGTACACTGGCAGCATCTTGCCGGGCGTGGGGGGCGCGGGCCGGGGTCGCACTGATCAGGCGGCGGTGGCCGCGGGCTCCCCTCCTGGACCGTGAGCAGAGATGCTGGAGCTCCGGCCGCCGCGCCGGTCCGCTCGGCAGGAGCCTTGAAGCAGCCGTTTCCGGGAGCCGGGCGCCGGCGGCACGCCCAGTCCCCGCCTCTCAGGCCCGCCGCTACCGGGGCCGCCTCGGGGGCGCCCGCTACGCACCGCCCGCTACGCGCCGCCGCCTGGAGCCCGGGAGCCGCGCACCGCGTGCGAGCTCGGCCGGGACCGACGGGTGACGCGGCGGGAGGAGACGCGGCGAGAGGAGGCGAAGCTGGCGACGCCAAAGGGAGCCCGGAGCTACGCCCAGGGGTGAGGCGAGGGCCGCCGGCGCCGCTGGATAGAGAGGGTAGCCGAGCGCGCGGCGCGGAGCCCGGGTCCTGAGGTGCCCACGTGCTCGCCCCCGAGTGAAACTTCCCGAAATTCACTATCCGAGTTTTGGCGCCGACCCAGAAGGTGGAGCAGGGAGGCGTCGGCTGTGCCCGCCCCTGCGACGCAGAAACGCCCCCTAGGGCACGGGTTTGGGGAGACTGGGAGATAGCTGCCTCGTGCTCCACCAGCCCGCCCCCTGGGCGCCTTGCCCTTCTCAGGACCAAAACGCGGGTGCCATGGGAGGCTCTCCAACCTGTGAGCCAAACATTTGACCTCGGACGACAGCAAAGTTTAGCACAGATTATCCTTGTAGAGCTGCAAGACCTCAAGAAAGCTGGGTAACTCCAGAGTAGGACCCAGATGAATTTGGGAGATGGATGAATGCTGTCGTCGATGGGGCGGGCTTTCGGCATCTCACATGTTGCATGGTACGGTGGACCTCTGAGCTTTTTGCTGCCCTCTTAGATTGGGAAAGGAATATAAGAGGAAAGAGAGACTGCCTTATGATTTCTATCATCAAGCCCTAAAGCCTAACAGATAATAGTGGCAAACGACACATGTGTTTCAGAAGACCAATTATGTTTATGTGCATTTCTGAGTGCGTAGTCTCACTTTGTGTGTGTGTGTGTGTGTGTGTGTGGCAGTCTCACACACAGTGACTCGATTATGGCTCATTGCACCCTGGACCTCCCAGGGCTCAAACAATCCTCCCAACTCAGCCTAAGTAGCTAGGACTACAGGCACCCGCCGCCACACCCGGCTAATATTTTGTAATTTTTGTAGAGACGCAAAAATCAAAATCAAAGGCTCTAAGTTCAAATACTGATAATTTCTGAAGCCAAATGATGTGTCATGGGAGTTTATTCATATTTCATACATGTTTGAGAATTTGGTTTTCTTTGTAACAAGATCATTTTATTGTTCCTTGATAATTTCTCACTTTGTTGCCCAGGCTGGTCTCAAACTCCTAGGCTCAAGTGATCCTCCTACGGTGGCCTCCCAAAGTGCTAGGATTACAGACATGTACCACCACACCCGACCAATTATCTCACTTTTAATTCTATCAGTGCCGCATTCAAGGTTATGCTTATTTTATAGATGAGGAAGGTGAAGCTGAAAGGCAGAACTTGTCCAGGGTCTTAGAGCCAAGAAAGAATTAAACATGATTTACATTAAGCCTGTGCCTAAGCATGGTCTGTCTCCCTGGTGGATGGCCAGTGTGTGTGAGAAGTGGCCAGAATATGCTAGTTGAATGGCTGTAGGAATGAATGAACAAAATCTTGTTCCAAGCTTTTGGACTCCCACTCCTAAGTCTTCAGTTACTTCTGTGGCTACCTTACCAAGGTCAGCAGCTGCTCTTCATTTCCACCCTGAATGAAAAAAAATAAAGACTCCAAGTTCATGGTGCTTAGAACAAGATCATTTTATTGTTCCTTGATAATTTCCCAAATATATTTGCTAAGATAGTATCATTAATAGCTTTTAAAGAAAGCCTTACACAAACACATATTTAAAAGTCAAGCACAGGCTGGCCAACATAGTGAGACCCTGTCTCTACCAAAAAATTTAAAAATTAGCCCAGGTGTGGTGGCATGCCCTTGTAGTCCCAACTACTTGGGAGGCTGAGACAGGAGGATGGCTTTAGCCCAGGAGTTCCAGGCTACAGGGAGTTAAGAAGGTGCCACCGGGCCGGGCACGATGGCTCACGCCTGTAATCCTAGCACTTTGGGAGGCCGAGGCGGGTGGATCACCTGAGGTCAGGAGTTTGAGACCAGCCTGGCCAACATGGTGAAACCCCATCTCTACTAAAAATACAAAAAATTATCTGGGCTTGGTGGTGGACACCTGTAATCCTATCTACTCGGGAACCTGAGGCAGAAGAATCACTTGGACCCAGGAGGTGGAAGTTGCAGTGAACTGAGATCATGCCACTGCTTTCCAGCCTGGGCAACAAGAGCAAAACTCCATCTCAAAAAAAAAAAAAGTGCCACTGCACTCTAGGCTGTGCACACCCATAATCCTAGCACTTTAAGAGGTGGAGACAGGAGGATTGCTTTAGCCCAGGAGTTCTAGACCAGCCTGGGCAGCATAGGGAGACCTCATCTCTACTAAAAATGTAAAAATCAGATGGGCATGGTGGAGTAAGTCTGTAGTCCCAGCTACCCTGGAGGCTCAAGTGGGAGGATTGCTTGAGCTCAGGAGTTCTAGATCAGCCTGGGCAACATAGGGAGACCTCATCTCTAGAAAAATGTAAAAATATGATGGGTGTGGTTGGGTGAGTCTGTAGTCCCAGCTGGAGGTTCAGGTGGAAGGACTGCTTGAGCCCAGGAGTTGGAGGCTGCAGTAGGCTATGATCACGCCACGGCCCTGCAGCCTGGGCTACAGAGTGAGACTCTGTCTCCAAAAAAAAAAAAAAAAAAAAAAAGTCAAGCACATAAGAATGGCAAAATATTGATAATTTTTGAAGCCAAATGGTGTGTCATGGGGGTTTATTTTCTTCATATTTCATGCATGTTTGAGAATTTGGTTTTCATTTTGGAGATGGGGTCTCACTATGTTGCCCAGGCTGGACTCAAACTCCTGGGCCCAAGGAATCCTCCTGTCTCAGCCCCTCCAAGTACCTGGGATTGTAGGCACTCACCAGCATACCAGCTCATGTTTCAGAATTTCTGTCACAAAAAGGAACACAATATTTTAAGTTGAATACTGTGGGAAAGCTATCATCATTCAATAACCTACCTTTCTGATAGCTCTTTCTCAGATAATACAAGCTATAAACCAAAATAGTCAGTCTTCACCTGATTTACAGTGCCCTTTGAAACTCCCTAAGCTTTCTAGCCCAGTAAATGCTGAGCTACCAGTTCTACTTCCAAGCTAGAGAACCTGTTTGCTAAAGTTAGAAGTCTAGTGACTTCCCTTGTCAGACTGCCCCAGAATGCTCTCCCTACCCCCAACAACTGTGTAAGACCCATAATTAGCCATCTCCAAACTGCCAAAGTACTCAGTCCCTTCGGCTCCTGCAGAGGCTTATTTTTTTCTTATTAAGATCTTTTGGAACTTCTTAACATTCTTTTCTGAACATTAACAATGTGGTATTTGGAAGCGATACTGTACAGCAGTGTCTGACTGCAGAGAGGACTGGATATGGAACCAGGGGACCAGGGCTTTATATCTTTTCACTCGTTACCTAACCTTTCTGACCTTTATTTTCCTCAGGTCTAAAATGGAGTCAGGGGCGGGTACAGTGGCTCATGCCTGTAATCCCAGCACTTTGGGAGGCGGAGGCGGGCGGATCACCTGAGGTCAGGAGTTAGAAACCAGCCTCGCCAACATGGCAAAACCCCGTCTCTACTAAAAATACAAAAACTAGCTGGGCATGATGGCATGTGCCTGTAATCCCAACTACTCAGGAGACTGAGGCAGGAGAATTGCTTGAACCTGGGCTGCAGAGGTTACAGTGAGCCATGAGCCAAGAGCACGCTACTGCACTCCAGCCTAGGTGACAGAGCTAGACTCTCATTAAAAAAAAAAAAAAAAAAAACAATAAAATGGGGTCAGGCAGGGCATGGTAGCTCACACCTATAATTTCAACATTTTGGGAGCCCAAGTCAGGAGCATCACTTAAAGCCAGGAGTTTGAAACCAGCCTGGGCAATGTGATGAGATGCCATCTCTACAAAAAAAAAAAAAAAAAAAAAAGTTTTTTAAATTAGTCAGGCATGGTGGCACACACCTGTGGTCTTAGCTACTCGGGAGGGTAAGATGGGAGGATCACTTGAGCCTAGGAGTTTGAGGCTGCAGTGAGCTCTGATAGTACCACTGCACTCCAGCCTGGGAGACAGAGTGAGAAACCCTATCTCTAAAAACATAAAAATAAATTTAAAAACAAAATAGGGATCAGAATCCCCACTCTTCCTTCTTCACAGGATTATTGTGAGTCTCACAACTTGTGAATACATTGTGAAGGCAATATACAAATTAAAGGATGGGGATTTTTTCCCACTCATTCAATAAATATTTAGTGGATGCCTTCTGGATATATGATCGGCCAGGAAATGAGCCTGCAAAGACGAGGAAGATGTCTTCTTTTTTATTTGTTTGTTTGTTTGTTTGTTTTTGAAATAGGGTCTAGCTCTCGCCCAGGCTGGAGTGCAGTGGTGCAGTCTTGGCTCACTACAACCTCCCAGGCTCAAACCCATCCTCCCATCTCAGCCTCCCAAGTAGCTGGGACTATAAGCACGCACCACCATGCCCAGCTAATTTTTGTATTTTTTTTGGTAGAGGGAGTGTTTTGCTGTGTTGCCCAGCCAGGCTGGTCTCGAATTCCTGAGCTCAAGCAATCTGCCAGCCTCATCTTCTTACAGTGCTGGGATTGCAGGTGAGAGCCACTGCACCCAGCCTAAAGATGTCTTAAGAATGACTTATCAAAGGAAAAAATATTAGGGCCACTTCAAGCTGGGAACTGCTCAGGGCAAGTCTGCCTCCCATTCTATTCAAAGTCACCCCTCTGCTCACAGAGACAGATGCATATTCTGATTGCCTCATTTGGAGAGACTTATCAGAAACTCAAAAGAATGCAACCATTTGGCTAGGCGCTGTGGCTCAGGCCTGTAATCCCAGCACTTTGGGAGGCTGAGAGGGGTGGATCACCTGAGGTCAGGAGTTTGAGACCAGCCTGGCCACCATGGTGAAACCCCGCCTCTACTAAAAATACTAGAAATTAGCCAGGCATGGTGGTGGGTCCCTGTAATCCCAGCTACTTGGGAGGCTGAGGCAGGAGAATATCTTGAATCTGGTAGATGTTGCAGTGAGCTGAGATCGCACCATCGCACTCAAGTCTAAGCAACCAGAGCGAAACTCCATCTCAAAAAAAAAATCGTGAATAACTTGGCCAGGCATGATGGCTCACCCCTATAATCCCAGCACTTTGGGAAGCTGTGGTGGGAGGATTGGTTGAGCCCAGGAGTTCGAGACCCAGCCTGGACAACAAAGTGAAAACCCATTTCTACCAAAAGAATTAATAAAGTTAGCTGGACATAGTGGTGAAGTCCCAGCTACTTGGGAGGCTGAAGCAGGAAGATCACTTGAGCCCAGGAGGTCAAGGTTGTAGTGAGCTGTGATTACGCCACTGCACAGCCTGGGTGACAGAGTGAGAACTTGTCTTAAAAAAAAAAAAAAAAAAAAGGAAAAAAGAAAAAAATACCAATGGATAACTTGTTTTAAGGAGGGATGAGAAGATGTGGAAGAAGATAAGGCCTATAGTGGCAGACCATCCACATCAATGTTCATGGAAAAAAATCATCTTGTTTGTGCCCTAATTGAAGAAAACCAACAATTAACAGCAGCTAACACCATATTAACAATAGCAAACACCACAGACATCTCAATTGGTTCAGCTTACATAGCTCTGACTGAAAAATTAAAGTTGAGCAAACATTTCACTCAGTAGGTGTCAAAACTGCTGTGCCCAGATCAGCTACAGAGAAGAGCAGAGCTTTCAGTGGAAGTTTTAAACAAGTGAGATGGAGACCCTGAAGTATTTTTTTCAAAGAATTGTAACAGGACATGAAGCGTGGCTTTACCAGTACGATCCTGAAGACAAAGCACAATCAAAGCAGTGGCTACTGAGAGGTGGAAGTGGTCCACTCGCAGCACAAACAGACCAGTCAAGAGCAAGGGTCACACAACAGTTTTCTGAAATGCTTAAGACATTTTGCTTATTGATGTTCTGGGGGACCAAAGAATGATAACATCTGCTTGCTGTGAGAGTGGTTTGAGAAAATTAGCCAAAGCTTTAGCAGAAAAATGCCTGGGAAAGCTTCACCAGAGTCCTTCTTCACCACAACAGTGTTCCTGCTCATTCCTCTCATCAAACCAGGGCAATTTCCCAAGTGTTTCAAGGGGAAATCACTAGTATTTACATTACAGTTCTGATTTAATGCCTTCTGACTTCGTTTTGCTTCCTAATCTTAAAATATATTTAAAGGGCATGCATTTTTCTTTAGTTATTACTATTAATACTGTATGGTTGAATTCCCAGAACTCTCAATTCTTTTTATTTTTATTTTTATTTTTTTATTTTTTTATTTTTTTGAGTCAGAGTAGTTTCGCTCTTGTTGCCCAGGCTGTAGTGCAAAGGCATGATCTCAGCTCACCACAACCTTCACCTCCCGGGTTCACGCAATTCTCCTGCCTCAGCTTCCCGACTGGCTGGGATTTACAGGCATGTGCCACCACACGCAGCTAATTTTGTATTTTTAGTAGAGATGGGGTTTCTCCACGTTGGTCAGGCTGGTCTCAAACTCCCAACCTCAAGTGATCCACCCACCTCAGCCTCCCAAAGTGCTGGGATTATAGGTGTGAGTCACCACGCCTGGCCAGGACTCTCAGTTCTTTAGGGATGAACTGATGACTGGTATCATTGCTTACAAAGGTGTCTTGAACTTGATGGAGCTTATATTGAGAAATAAAGTTTATATTTTTAGTTTTTATGTTTTAAGTCCATTTTGTCATGAACTTTTTTTTTTTTTTTAGACTCGTCAAATGAAACAGTGGGAGTGGAAAAGAAGCAAAGAAATCTGTAACTGGTTGTGATTCCATGAACTTTTTGAAATCCCCTTGTATTGGCTTCCTTCCCTTCTCTGTCTTACTTCTCTACTCCCTACAAGTGTTTTCTGGGATCACCTCCAGATAAACTACTTGCAATCTAATCCTGTCTCCAGATCTGCTACTGTGGGAACCCAAACTAAGACACCTACAAAAAATATCCTTCCAATTACTTAAAAATGTGTTCACTTGCACCCATAAAAGTGTTTACTAATACCATAGACCCTTGGCTGTCCAATATGGCAGCACTATCCACGTGAGCATTTTGAGGGCTTGAAATGTGGCTGGTCCCAATTGAGATGTTCTGGAAGTATAAAACACACTGACTTCAAAGACAGTATCAAGAAAAACATGTTTAACATCTCATGAATGATTTTTTACATGGATTATATGTTAAAATGATAATATTTTGGATACATTAGTTAAAAACAGCCCCCCAACATTTCCAGGTAGAGAACCTATCAAAGGAGACAGAAGTGAGAAAAAAAATAGAGTCACAGAAGTGAAGAAAATGTTTCAAGAAAGGATAGCTGAAGCACATGCTCCTAAGAGGCTGGGAAATTGAGGACAGAAGAGCAGCCACTGTATTTAACAAGGTGGGGACCTTTGGTGAATTGATCAAATCAGTATTTTAAAGAGAAGGAGACAGACCCTAATTAAAATATGTTGAGGAGAGAATGGAATGTGAAGATGAAGAGAGTGATTATACACAACTTCTCTGAGAATTGTTGCTGTGAGGAGAGAGAGAAAATACATAATTGCAGGAGAGAAATCCTTGGGAAAGCAGTCCTCCACACTGTGGGCTATTCCATAGCCAATTTTAACAACATGGGTGATAGGGTTTGGCTCTGTGTCTCCACCCAAATCTCATCTCGAATTGTAATCGCCACAATCACCACGTGTTGAGGGAGAAACCCGAAGGGAGGTGATTGGATCATGGAGGTGGTTGTTATCGTGATAGTGAGTATTTTATAAGGGGCTCTTCCCCCTTCACTCCTTGCTCTCCTCTCTGCTGCCACCATGTGAAGAAGGTCCTTGTTTCCCCACCTTCTGCCATGAGTGTAAGTTTCCTGAGGCCTCCCCAGCCGTGTGGAACAGTGAGTCAATTAAAGCACTTTCCTTTATAAATTACCCAGGCTTGGGTATTTCTTTACAGCAGTGTGAGAATGAACTAATATGATGGGTGTAGTAGATGTTGTCAGTGCCTGACCAGAACCCCCAGGCCCTTACAATTTCACACTAGCCTGACTTCCATGAATTAATATGATGGGTGTAGTAGATGCTGTAAGTGCCTGACCAGAACCCCCAGGCCCTTACAATTTCGCACTAGCCTGACTTCATTCAATTAATATGATGGGTGTAGTAGATGTTGTCAGTGCCTGACCAGAACCCCCAGGCCCTTACAATTTCCGCACTAGCCTGACTTCCTGCATCTCTGCCCCAAGGCCTTCTGCTCCACCAGAGTTGGTTTAGCCCAAGTACAAGGCAGGCTAGGGAGTTAATGTCTCCCTCTGGCCTCCTTCTCCAGCAACAATCAACTAATAGATGGACAAGAGCAGGTGTATAAACACCCCCACTCACTCACTCCTCAGGGAACTGAGGTTTGTGTTTATACTGTCTCCTAAATTTCCTCAGCAGGATTACTCTCCAGTAGCCCAGACCACGACATCTCTGATGATACACCCTTTACTGGCTTCATTCCCTCCCCTGTCTCACTTCCCCACTCCATGATGGGTGTTTCCTGGGATCACCTACCAATAATCTCTTGACATTCGAACTTTTGTCTTAGGGTCTTGTCAGACTAAGACAATAGAAAACATTCATATAATGGGCCGGGCACGGTGGCTCATACCAGTAATCCCAGCACTTTGGGAGGCCGAGGTGGGTGGATCACGAGGTCAGGAGATCGGAGGTTGAGACCATCCTGGCTAACATGGTGAAACCCTGTCTCTACTAAAAATACAAAAAATTAGCCGGGCATTGTGGCTTGCCTCTGTAGTCCCAGCTACTCGGGAGGCTGAGGCAGGATAATGGCATGAACCCAAGAGGCGGAGCTTGCAGTGAGCCGAGATCATGCCACTGCACTCTAGCCTGAGCAACAGAGTGAGACTCTGTCTCAAAACAAAAAGAAAATATTCATATAATGATATAAAACCATTATACCTATTATGTAAAAGAATGCATGAAACTAAGAAAGACTGGAAGAAAATATTCCAAAATGATAACAGTGATTAGTTCTGTATTGTGGGTAATTATGGGTAATTAAAAATCAAAGCAAACCTTTCTCTTTCTGTTTTCCAAGTTTTCTAAAATGAGTTCATTAATTTTTTATTTTTTATTTTTTTGAAATAGGGTCTTGCTCTGTCACCCAGGCTGGAGTGCAGTGGTTTGATGATGGTTCACTGCAGCCTCAACCTCTTGAGCTCAGGTGATCCTCCCACCTCAGTCTCTGGAGTAGCTGGAACTGCAGGTGTGCGCCACTGCACGCAGCTAATTTTTTGTAGAAATGGGATTTTGCCACATTGTCCAAGCTGGTCTCAAACTCCTGGACTCAAGGGATCCTCTGTCCTCAGCCTCCCAAAGTACTGTGATGATAAATGTTAGCCACCGCAACTGAGTTCATTAATTTTTCTGTTTTTTGATTTTTAGTTTTTTGTTTTGTTTTTTTAGACACAGGGTCTCTCTGTCACTCAGGCTGGAGTGCAGTGGAGCAATCATAGTTCACTCAAGCCTCAAGGGCTCAGGTGATCCTCCCACCTCAGATTCCCAAATATCTGGGACTATAGGCACATGCCACCACAGGGGATAATTTTTTAAACTTTTTTTGTAGTGACAGGATCTCATCATGTTGTAAGGCTGGTCTTGAAATTCTGGCATCAAGCAGTCCTCCCACCTCAGCCTCCCAGAGTGCTGTGATTACAGGTGTAAGTCACTGAGCCTGGCCTAAAGTGAGGTTTTTTTGTTTGTTTGTTTTTAATTAAACATTTGTTTGTTTTAATAAAGAAGTACATGGGCAGGGCGCGGTGGCTCTCACCTGTAATTACAGCACTTTGGGAGGCCGAGGCTGGCGGATCACGAGGTCAGGAGATCAAGACCATCCTGACTAACACAGTGAAACCCCGTCTCTACTAAAAATACAAAAAGTTAGCCAGGCATGGTGGCGGGCGCCTGTAGTCCCAGCTGCTCTGGAGGCTAAGGCAGGAGAATGCTGTGAACCTGGGAGGCAGAGCTTGCATTGAGCCAAGATCGCGTCACTGCACTCCAGCCTGGGTGACAGAGCAAGACTCCATCTCAAAAAAAAATAAATAAATAAAAATAAAATAAAAAAGAAGTACTATAATTACAATATACAGCTTAACAGGTTTTGTGAATTCCATAAGTCTATCTTCAAAAAAAACCTTTTCCTAAATAAAACCATCACTGATGTTAACTTTCTCAGCAATACACAGCAAATGAAAAATCAACATTTGGCTGGGTGCAGTGGCTCATGCCCGTAATCACAGCACTTTAGGAGGCTGAGGTGGGCGGATCACCTGAGGTCGGAAGTTCAAGACCAACCTGACCAACATGGAGAAACCCCGTCTTTACTAAAAATATAAAATTAGTCAAGCATAGTGGCACATGCCTGTAATCCCAGCTATTTGGGAGGCTGAGGCAAGAGACTCGCTTGAACCTGGGAGGCAGAGGTTGCAGTGAGCCAAGATGGCGCCATTGCACTCCAATCTGGGTACCAAGAACAAAACTCCACCTCAAAAAAAAGAAAAGAAAAGAAATATCAACATGCATATGAAAAACGTAACAGGCCAGGCACAGTAGCTCATGCCTATAATCCCAACACTTTGGGAGGCGGAGGCAAGAGGATCACTGGAGCCCAGGAGTTCAAGACCATCCTGGGCAATATAGCAAAACCATGTCTCTATAAAAAAAGTACAAAAAATCAGCCAGGTATGGTGGTATGCACCCATAGATAGTCCCAGCTACTGAGGAGGCTGAGATGGGAGAATCACTTGAGCCCAGGTGGTCGAGGCTACAGTGAGCCATGACTATACCACTGCACTCCAGCCTGGGTGACAGAATGAGACTTTGTCTCAAAAAAAAAAAAAAAAAAAGAAGAAACAACAAAAAATTCAGGATCCCAAGAATTTAGCATCAGTTTAGAATTATGCTTCAGATCAAATATTATATCATAGAAAGCAAATGTATAAATGTATGGCAAAATATGATTTTTTTTCTTTCAGTAGCTATACTTCACTGAATGAGTAACTGTACTTTTATACTATTTCACTAAATCCTTGCAATACTACTCGGAGGAATGTATTATTGTCCTTTTACAGATAATAAAGCTTAGAGAAAGGTGAAGTACATTCTCCAAAATGGAAAAAAATAAGATTTGCCAATGCCCATGAACATTGTACCACTTTGGTCTGCCTCTCTCTCCGCTTCAGATGTCATGTTAGAGTCACCAGCAGATCAAGGAACAGTCACTGAGTCAACATTTCTGATGTGGTTGATGTAATCTAGCACCACGAGGCTGGACATGTAAGAAGCCAGATTGCAGGAGCAAACAGGTGCCTCAGGGCAACTTGAAATGGGGTCACCACAGCTCTGTTGGGTAGAATGATAGGCAGGAAGGCCATGGCCCTTCAAAACCTACAATATAGACATTATAATCAAAACAGCAGAAAAATCAACTTGTTTAGCAGAGACATCCATGTTTTAAAACTGCCAAGACTATGATAATTGTAATTTTAAAGTATATCTGACCTTGGCCAGGCGCGCTGGCTCACACCTGTAATCCCAGCACTTTGGGAGGCCGAGGCAGGTGGATCACCTGAAGTCAGGAGTTCGAGACCAGCTTGGCCAACATGATGAAACCCCATCTTTACTAAAAATACAAAAATTAGCCTGGCATGGTGGCATATGCCTGTAGCTACTCGGGAGGCTGAAGCAGGAGAATTGCTTGAACCTGGGAGGCAGAAGTTGCAGTGAGCCGAGATTGCACCATTGCACTCCAGCCTGAGCAGCAAGAGCTAAACTCCATCTCAACAAAATAAAAATAAATATATTTGACCTTAAAAGACTAAAAATGGCACAGTTACATATACAACTATTGTAGAGAAAAATTAAATTGATTATTCAATGATGCATTATATGAGAACAACAGCTTTTATGTACCCATCAGCAGTATTTGCTGAATGTGTCCAGGAAGCTATCACTCACAATTTTATTTACAAATAAAATGTAAACTAATCTTCAAGAGATAAGGGAGAATCTTGCACCTGTTAGTTCAATCTGCTGCTTGAAAAAAAAAAAAAATGCTGGCTGAGCACGGTGGCTCATGCCTGTAATCCTAGCATTTTGGGAGGCCAAGGCAGGTGGATCACCTGAGGTCAGGAGTTAAAGACTAGCTCAACTAACATGGTGAAACCCCATATCTACTAAAAATACAAAAATTAGCCAGGCGTGGTGGCAAGTGCCTGTAATCCCAGCTACTCGGGAGGCTGAGGCAGGAGAATGTCTTGAACCCGGGAGGTGGAAGTTGCAGTGAGCTGAGATCACGCCACTGCACTCCAGCCTGGGTGACAGAGCGAGACTCTGTCTAAAACAAACAAACAAACAAACAAAAATGCTGGCCGGGCACAGTGGCTCATGCCTGTGATCCCAGTACTATGGGAGGCGAAGGGGGAGGATCACTTGTACCCAGAAGGTCAACGCTGCAGTGAGCTATGTTCATGACACTTCACTCCAGCCTGGGCAGCCGAGCAAGACACTGTCTCAAAAAAATAGTAAAAGCAAAAAGCAAATAAATTGGTATCAGCACAGACAGAAAGATTTCTGACATTTTCCCTATGTTTGAAGTCACCCAAATATAGTCAAGACTAAATTAAAGAAAATAAATGAAGAAGTGTTATTTCTGGATTGGATGTGCAAAATGCGACATACACATACACTGGGACATTATTTAGACTTTAAAAAGAAGGGATTCTCACACAGACTTTATCATCCATGCTGTAGGGAACAAAAAAAGAAGCCAGTCGCAAAAGGACAACTACTGTATGATTTGACTTATATGAGGTATCTAGAGGAGTCAAATTCCTAGGGACAGAAAGTGAAACAGTGGTTGCAAGGGCCTGGGTCTGAGGCAATGGGGAGTTATTGTTAAATGAGTACAGAGCTTCGGTTTGGGAAGATGAAAACATTTTGCAGGCGGATGGTTGGTGATGATTGCAGAACAATGTGAATGTACTTAATGCCACTGAACTATATGCCTAAAACCTGTTAAAATGATAAATTTAATGCAATGTATATTTTACCACACGTAATATTACAAAGTATTATTTCTGGGCCGGGCACGGTGGCTCATGCCTGTAATCCCAGCACTTTGGGAGGCCAAGGTGGGCAGATCACCTGAGGTCAGGAGTTCAAGACCAGCTTGGCCAACATGGTGAAACCCCATCTCTACAAAAATACAAACATTAGCTGGGCATGATGGCAGGTGACTGTAATCCCAGCTACTTAGGAGGCTGAGGCAGAAGAATTGCTTGAACTCGGGAGGTAGAGGTTGCAGTGAACTGAAATTGCACCATTGCACTCCAGCCTGGGTGATAGAGTAAGACTCTGTCTCAAAAAAAAAAAAAAGTATTATTTCTGAAAGCAACTAGATGTCTCCATCTGTTTCTTTCTTTTTATTTCCTAATAGAGACCAAGTCTCACTGTCAGGCTGGTCTTGAACTCCTGAGCTCAAGTGATCCTCCTGCCTCAGCCTCCCAAAGTGCTAAAATTACAGGTGTAAGTCACCACACCTGGCCTCCATCTCCTTTTGAGGCTGTTTTTGTTTTTGTTGTTGTTGTTGTTGTTTGTTTTTTCTGAGACAGAGTCTCACCCTATCACCCAGGCTGGAGTGCAATGGCGTGATCTTGGCTGACAGCAACCGCTGCCTCCCAGGTTCAAGCGATTCTCCTGCCTCAGCCTCCCAAGCAGCTGGGATTACAGTCATGCACCACCATGCCCAGCTTTTTTTTTTTTTTCTTTTTCTTTTTTTCTGAGACAGAGTCTCACCCTCTCACCAGGCTGGAGTGCACTGGCACCATCTCGGCTCACTGCAACCTCTGACTCCCAGGTTCAAGCCATTCTCCTGCCTCAGCCTCCCAAGTAGCTGGGACTATAGGCATGTGCCACCACGCCCAGCTAATTTTTGTATTTTTAGTAGAGATGGGGTTTCATCTTGTTGGCCAGGATGGTCTCGATTTCTTGACCTCATGATCTGCCTACCTCAGCCTCCCAAAGTACTGGGATAACAGGCATTAGCCACTGCACCCGGCCTCTTAGGCTGTTTTAGGCACTCTTGGCGTGTAATTCTTAGTGGAGCAGTGGGCAATAATGTGCCCAATCAGTCCCCAGTGTGCTCTAAAGGGTGAGGTCTAAGCTCTCCCTGCCAGCTTGGGTTGGCAGTTCTTTAGCTACTAAAGGGAAGGTGGTGCCAGTGAGCTGGTCTAGGGATATGAACAGACATTTCTCAAAAGAAGACATTCATACAGCCAACAGACACATGAAAAAATGCTCATCATCACTGGCCATCAGAGAAATGCAAATCAAAACCACAATGAGATACCATCTCACACCAGTTAGAATGGCAATCATTAAAAAATCAGGAAACAATAGGTGTTGGAGAGGATGTGGAGAAATAGGAACACTTTTACACTGTTGGTGGGATTGTAAACTAGTTCAACCATTATGGAAAACAATATGGCGATTCCTCAAGGACCTAGAACTAGATGTACCATATGACCCAGCCATCCCACTACTGGGTATATACCCAAAGGATTATAAATTATGCTACTACAAAGACACATGCACACGTATGTTTATTGCGGCACTATTCACAATAGCAAAGACTTGGAATCAACCCAAATGTCCATCAGTGACAGACTGGATTAAGAAAATGTGGCACATATACACCATGGAATACTATGCAGCCATAAAAAAGGATGAGTTTGCGTCCTTTGTAGAGACATGGATGCAGCTGGAAACCATCATTCTTAGCAAATTATCACAAGAAGAGAAAACCAAACACCGCAGTTCCCACCTATGAGTGAGAACATGCGG
>NC_045455.1:18562944-18591620 GCF_002776525.5 Piliocolobus tephrosceles | reverse complement strand
GGAGTCTTGCTCAGTCACCCAGGCTGGTGTGCAGTGGCTCGATCTCGGCTTACTGCAAGCTCCACCTCCTGGGTTCACACTAATAATTTCTAAGGCTCACAAACATGCTGGCTTCAACTGCTGGTTGAACACACATTGAAAGTATATATAAACGAATAACCTTTTCAGTATATTAACCTACCTTTCTTTATATTTTTTTATCTATTTATTTGTTGAAAAGAGATTTTTTTCTCTGCTTATGAATACATGTAATCAAAAGCAGATTTAAACAGTATTTGGATAATTAAAACTAATCTGTTATTTAAAACATTTTTCACTAAAAACTTGCCATTGATTAAATTGATAAGACAGTGTGTCAGTTTCTAAATCCAATATTGTTCAAAAACATTTTATGTCGTCTGTGTTTATAGAAGGAAGCCTGATTCTCATCCTGATATTCGATGCCCTTAACAATTGTCTTTATTTATTTATTTTTTTTTTTCTAGAGTAAATGTGATGTCTCCTGTTCTCTACTTTTGCCTGAGAGATTCCTCATTGTTCAAAGTCACATCACACTGATGTCTGCAACCATGCTTTGGCTTGGTTTATTTTCCAAATAGTAATTACCCTTATTTCTCTTTTTATTGTGTCAAATTACTCTCATATTGAAAGCCTGAGTAACTAGAACAGCACCTATTACACCCAAATCATATGCACGTACTTTTATCTGTTTAAATGTTTTCTCTTCACCTAAATTACTGAAGACCAGAGTTATTGGTTTTCTTTTTCCGTCTCCACTTTGCATTTCCAGTACCCAGCTAGCCAAACATCTAGCTGCCAATCAATAAATATATGCTAAATACAAAACATGTAATTTCCCATCTACTACATAAAGGCTTCTAGTTATATTGATCTGTCTGTTTGTTGTCATTATTCTATTTCCTTTAAGGTCTGTACCACAGAATTTAGTGTTTTTTTTTTTTTTTTAATAAAGCTCAATCTAACTTTCTGAAATTCTACCTACTTAAATTTTCTTGGCTAGATTATACCTTTTTGGAGAGCATATTAATCTTTATCATAGAACAAATTGAAATGTAAACACTATGCTGGAAAAATTTGTGAAAAAAACGAATCTGAGAAAAAGCCAATTGTTAATGTTTAAAGAGTTCAATGGTTAAGCATTTTTAATGTTTAAACTCATGACCTTTCATTCTTGCTTCATGGTTGTTATACCTTCAAATCTCTTTGACTTCCTTAATGATTACTTTTTGAGACTTTCTTCTTTTCCTTGCATAGTATCTATTTTTTCCACTTTGATGTATTTCAGTTTGATTTTTGGTCTTTATCTTTCATGTTAGAGGCTTTTCTTAGAAATAAATGTTTATCATGTTAAAATACTAATAATGTTGGAATGCAACCTCAGCATAACCTATCTTGATTAATAGAGAAATTGGTACCTAGAAAAGAGTTGCTGCCATAAATAAATAAAACATGTGGCATTAGCTTAGCAGTCAAATTACTGGTACCAAGGAAACTAGTTAGGGAAAGTGTAGGAAAAGTGATCCATTTTCAGCAGCAGCTAAACATGACATTGCCCTCAGTAACTCCGAAAGCCAACAATGAGCGTGATACATTTTAAGGTGTAGAAGAGGTTGAAAACCAAACATTAGTGGTGTATGTTGGTTTCTGCTGACTTCATTTGACAATGGACAGAGAAGAACAGAGAAGTTCAAAAAAAGCATTTGACTGCAAGCATAACAGGGAAAAAGGAAGTTCAGAAATTGAGGACTTAAGAGGTTGGAAAATCTATTGCTTTTCAATCTGAAAATGTAAAAGCTAAAACTTAAAAAAATAGTTTATATAAATTGACTTCAATACAGCATTTAAAAATACATTTCAAAGAATAGATGTGCTAACTGCATCATAATGCTTACTTATCAGAATAACCCTAAATCACTGAAAGGTGGTTTAGGATCAATTTTCGAATACAAAAATAAATGTTCAATGTTGTTAAATGGATTGCTTTGCTTTTTAGTTTGTTTGGAGTCTTAGATAACTGAGAATATTCCAAGGCATACTTCTATACTAAGGAAAGAATTTCATTAACTAGAAATCATATATATATAACACATGTATATGTACACTATATATATATATATATACACACATATATATGTCATATTGGTAACAGTGAGTTGACTAAGCACAGTCTAATGGGTGTGCACACCAACAGTGATTGGTGGTTTACATTTTCAAATGCAGCAAAAGGGTGATCTACCACTAATGAACAATTCAACTACACAAATAGATATTATATTAACGGGATATACAAATTAGTAACCTGAACAATTTGAACCACTGGAAAATAATATTACCATGCAAACCATTCTAATTATCTCACTCAAGGCAAATTTATTTTAGAACATGTGCTAAATATAAAATGTTAGCATTTTTTGTTCTTTAAAAAATTCCAGTTATGGTAGACTGCCCTTTAGCCATTTTATTTTATTATTTTCAATTCTTAGCTTTTCTTTCTTATTTAGATTGAGAATTAGTGTTTTTACTTAGAAACACTTTTCTTATTTGCATCCCAATTACATTTTGTGAACTATTCTGATAATATATAACATATATCCCTCAGCTTGATTCTGTTCTAAATTATTGTGTAGCGTTTACTCCTCCCACAAGGACCTAGAAATAACCATAGAAAAGTAAGTTCCTGAGAGATTTCCCAAATTTTGCACAATGACACACTAGTTATACAGGCTAAGAGCCATTCTAAAGATGTTAAAGTATACAAGTTTCTTTAACTTATGTTGGCTCAGTGTCTTGTATTTGTAATTCCACTGGAAACGTATAAGGTAGGATGGATTACTATAGCATACAGTATTTTTCAGTCATGTTGGCCACCAGGTGATAGTTTTATAGAGCTCATTTACAATGAAAAATATTTTGAGAAATAATAAGCTGGAGAGATTTTGATTTTGAAATGAAGCAAACTTTGTTTCAATATTTCCAGAGGTGTAATATGCTGTAGAAAATAATTCTTGGCCGGGCGTGGTGGCTTATTCCTGTAATCGCAGCACTTTGGGAGGCTGAGTTGGGCAAATCGCCTGCAGTCAGGAGTTCGAGACCAGCCTGACCAACATGGCAAAGCCCCATCTCTACTAGTAATACAGAAATTAGCCAGGTGTGGTGGCGGATGCCTGTAATCCCAGCTACTTAGGGAGGCTGAGGCATGAGAATCACTAGAACCCGGAAAGCAGAGTTTGCAGTGAGCCAAGATGGTGCCACTGCATTCCAAACAAACAAACAAACAGACAGAATTCTTGGCCAAAATTCTTGGAGTTTGGGGTCATGGGTTGATTTTATCCCCTTCTTCATTTGCTGAAACCCTTCGCATTTCTTCACTCTGACTTTTCTTCCATCTGGTTTCAGGTTAGAAACTTCAACATCTTCTTTTCCCATTTGTTCTTTTCTGAAAAGAGCACTACATGTATCTCATATTTCCAAGTTTGCCTTTACCATAAAATTATGACGTTGCAATTACTTTGATAGCAAAAGAATTGAAGAGTGTAGAAAAGTGGATGTTAGAATCAGGCAATTCTGGGTTCAAGTTCCTGGCCTGTCCAGTCCTGGCTGTGCATTCCATGATTCAAGTCCCCACTTTTCCCTCTCTGGGCCTCATTCCACTGAGCTCTGTCTGTGGAGTGTCATGAAATGCTTCTACAAATGTCATCAAGGAAGCATGTGATTATGCCATCAGTAAAGGAAGACCATACATAAAATAAATATCAATTTGAAATAATTTGATTTGCACATTGTCAATAAATGACTAGTTTAAAATGGCAATCATGGAACACTTTTTTTCAAGTTCTATTTTTTATTTTAGGGATTAGTGTTGTTATTCCATTTTGAATTCCACACAAGGAAATGTTCCATCATTTTTAAATTGCCAAGCCACTAGAAATCTACATGTCTTTTCTGGGTCTCTTCTTTCTAAATTGCACCACATGTCCACTTGCTTCAAGTCCTCTGCGTTTCTTCCTCCCATATATTTTGGGTGTGTCTCTATTTCCGACCTTGATGTATCTCCAGCTCTTTCACAAGGCTTTTCTCAAACATTCATTACAAAGCTGGGCTCATCTAAATTTTCTTTAGAGTATCAAAGTGGGAATAAGTGCTGAGACAATAAAAAAGGAGTCTCTAAGACAAAAATAAGTATATATATGCATTAGTTAATATTTAAAAAATATATTCAGCCAGGTGCGGTGGCTCGTGTCTATAATCCTAGAACTTTGGGAGGCCCAGGCAGGTGGGTGACTTGAAGTCAGGAGTTTGAGACCAGCCTGACCAATATGGTGAAACCCTGTCTCTACTAAATATACAAAAACTAGCCAAGTTTGGTGATGCGCATCTGTGGTCCCAGCTACTCGGGAGGCTGAGACAGGAGAATTGCTTGAACCTGAACAGCAGAGGTTCCAGTGAGCTAAGATCTCACCATTGCACCCCAGTCTGGAAGACAGAGTGAGACTCAAAAAATCTCTATCTATCTATCTATCTATCTATCTATCTATCTATCTATCTATCTATCTATCCTGCCCCCAAAACCTAGTTTTGTTTGACTATGCATATGAACTATAAGAAATGTCCTGTCTATGTCTGTTTCTGAGAGTCTGTCTTCAGGTGTAAATGCCTTGAAGTAAACTTAGCAAATACAGCATATACAAAACTAATTGTGAGATTTCTAACAGATTGTCACACTCAGTGGAAGTTAAGGAAGTCAACAGGTAATGGGAATGATAAATACAAAACTATTGAGTTAAACGCATAGTTAGATTTCTAATGGCTCTGACATTATAGGTAGATATCAGCAGATGAAGTGGCTACTTGAAAAATATCACAAACTTTCCAAGTTCTTGAAAGACACAGGCAAGTTACTAGGAGTCTTTATTCATCAGTATAATCTCTAATATTGCCCTGAACAGTTCAAAAGTCTTTAGAGTCAGAATATTTGTATGGTTAGTAGAATTTCAGAGCTGAGGGGACACTGTTAAGTAACATGTTCCAATTCCCTCACTTTTATAGAAATGTTTTCAACATCATGTAATAATTAAGTTGCATAATTAGAACAAAGTATATTAGGTAACTTTGTTTTTCATTGTAAATATAGAAATTCAGCTGTAATGACTTGCTTGAATAAAGGGTTATTATTATTATTATTATTATGCAACAAATAATCTAAAAATAGCCAGTCCAATTACTCCTCAGAGGTCATTAATTGAGGACATTATCAAAGATCTAGGCTATTTCTTTCTTCCTTCAATGCTATCCTTAGCAAGTGACTTTCATCCTTGTGGATCCAGCCTGGCTCCAGTTTCTTCAAGCATTTTGTCACATTCCAGGAGGCAAGAGGCTGAAAAGGTCAAGTTTAAACATCAAGACAACATAAAAATCTCTTCACCGTTATCAAAGATAAACAAAACTGGACACTAAAGTGGTAAGGGCAGATTTTAATCAGTAATGAACTGTTGCAATAGGGAAGAAGATGCTTTTGAACTGAATTCAATTTCTATGTGTGCAGAGCGAATTGGGTACTTCTAAGGTAAGAGGGCATTGGAAGCAGGATCTGTGGAGGCCTTAGCAGAGCCAGGGAAGCAGACATTTACAAAAATCAAGAACAGGGTATGAGTCCTAGTGAAACCCATCTGGGTTTGTTAACTGGGCCTATGTGAAATTAGGCTACTACCCTCCACAGAGGGCAGGAGATTGGGGCCCTTTCTCTAGATGTCGATGGAACAAAATAGCAAATTCTTCCAGCAGCCTTGAGATTTCTGAGGCAGGAACTTACAGAAGTTGCAGTCGTCATCCCGGGGATGCAGTACTGAGCTGTTAGAAAATTGTTCATGCTTTTTAATGGGATAGTGGGAGCTAAATTATTTGTACGAAGAGCCTACAGTTTCCACAGGTCAAGGTTGAGGCCTAGTAGAGAAGAAGGCTGAGAGGAACCAGCCTCAGGTCTAGTCAGAGGGTCTTTGTAACTGTATTTTGTCTTTTTATTTCAGAAGAGAAGTCTCATGTGTTAGAAACGCAGCATATGGCTATCCCCACGGCTGTGAATTGGCATTTTTCTCATCTATAGAGATATAAACTTTATGAATATTTATTGGACATTGAGTGTTTTTTAACTGTTGTATTGTTTGTTACTGTTTTTACTAAATGTCTTCACATCCTTTGCACATGTTTTTCTGTTGGGTTTTCTTTTTTTCTTTTTTCTTTGAGACAGAGTCTTGCTCTGTCACCCAGGCTGGAGTGCATCTCGGCTCTCTGCAACCTCCACCTCTCAGGTTCAAGCAATTCTCCTGCCTCAGCCTCCCGAGTAGCTGGGATTACAGGTGCACGCAACCACACCCAGTTAATTTCTATATTTTTAGTAGACACGGGGTTTCACCATGTTGGCCAGGCTGGTTTTGAAGTCCTGACCTACAGCAATCCACCCACCTCAGCCTCCCAAAGTGCTGGGATTATAGGCATGAGCCACCCCGCCTGGCCAGGTTTCCTTTTTTACAATACAACATTTTAGATCATATAAGTGTGTTCTCTATGTGCGATCTAGATTACAGTTTTACAGATTACAGCTCATTCTGTAGCTTAAATTTCAGCTTGTTTAACTTTTATATAGTCAAATGTATTCGTGTTTTCATCTTCATGTGTATAAACAAATATTTCTGACTTTTTTGTTTCATAAATGGCATCTTTTCATCCCTTCACATGTTTATTTAACATACCATGTTGCCATTATCTACATGCACTTAACATAGGACTACATTTACCATAGCTTTTTAAGTATAAAAAATAATTTAGCAAAATGTCTTTTACAAATAGGGACCTACATCACTTCATATTCTGTAATTCTAATTATTAATAAATTATCAGTAACAGGACAAAGTATGACTTATGCACTGGGGCAAGTATCAGTTGTCAACGTTATCCATTATCATTTTATTCTAATACAGTACTAGTAGAAAATACATTGTATATTTGGTATAATGCTCACATTGTAACAACTTAAAATTAAAGCACCTTAAAGTTAATTAAGTGATAAATAGAAAAGCGTGTCTCTTCATTAACCTTTCTAATAGGCTACTGAAATCTCAAGATGTAATAAAAGTTTTAGACTAAAAGATATTTCAGTTTTGAAAAAATTTTACATTTGAATGACTGAGTGTTCTGGATTTCGATTAATCAAAGAGAGTATGTTTTCTATAATTGCTAAAATGTCTAAAAATTCTATATGAAAGCACATTTTATTATATCATAAGCTCTTAGCATTCTTTTAAAATCAGATTTACCTCTTCAAGAAAATTGGGAAATGTCAAACCAATTTAATATTTAGATGTCCTTCCAACTGAAAATCCTTTCTTCTCCATTTGTAAGGAAACATTTTCAACATATTAAAAACAGGAAATTATAAAATAGACTATTAGCTTCCTAGGCCTAAATTTAATATTTTGGAAAATATATATTTTATGTTTATAAAAAAAAAAAAAAAAAAAAAAAAAGAAAGTGAAAAATCCTAGAGATTACAGCTCTAAGAAGGCAGTGCCACAGAGTATCCTGAAACAAACAGTGCCCTGAGGATGATGGAAGAGGCTTGAACCCTGTGCTTCACAGTTACCTCCAGGGCTGGATGGCAGCGTTTTAGAATATCAGATGATGGCTTTCCTCCAAGTCAAGCTGGCCTGAGTGCATACATTGCGGAAAAGCCACAAGCATCCACTGTTTCATCTCACAAACCTAACTGTGGGCGAAGGATTACCCAGGTGCCGAGGCAAGAGACTGAAGGCACAAACTGTTTCAGTATAATCAAGAAAAGAGATAGAATAAGAATAGTCATAATACAAATTATATATAGAGATGATCATGGACATTATCAATCATTAGTATAAACATTATTAATCATTAGCTTTTAATATTACCCTTTATTGTATTACTAATATAACCAAGGAATAACCAGCGGGTATAGGGTCAGGTGCTGAAGGGATATTGTGAGAAGTGACCTAGAAGGCAAGAAGTGAGCCCTCTGTCATGCCCGCATAAGGGCTGCTTGAGGGCTCCTTGGTCTAGCGGTAACACCAGTGCCTGGGAAGGCACCCATTACTTAGCAGACCGTGAAATGGAGCCTTCCTTTCCTTGGAGGAGTCAGGGAACACTCTGCTCCACCAGCTTCTTGTGGGAGGCTGGATATGATCCAGGGCTGCCCGCAGTCATCCGGAGGCCTAAACCCCTCCCTGTGATGCTGTGCTTCAGTGGTCATGCTTATTGTCCACTTTCATGTTCCTCCCGTACTACTGGTTCTTCTTTGAAGTTCTTAGAAGATAGCAGTAGAAGAAATAGTGAAAGTCTTAAAGTCTTTGATCTTTCTGATAAACGCATAGAAGAAAATGCTGATGTATGCTGCCTTCCCTCTCTGCTTTGGCTACCTAAAATGTCCCATGATCACATGACTTGCTTGACCTTATCAATCACTTGGACCACTCACCCTCCTTACCCTGCCCCCTTGTCTTATATGCAATAAATATCAGCACACCCAGCTATTCGGGGCCACTACTGGTCTCCATGTCTTGGTGGTAGTGGTCTCCCAGGCCCAGCTGTTTTCTCTTTATCTCTTCGTTTTGTGTCTTTATTTCTTACAATCTCTCATCTCTGCACACAGGGAGAACACCCACTAAGCCCCGTAAGGCTGGACCCTACACCTAACCACTTTCCTTAATACTGGCCAGCCTCTGAAGGGCTGTGTTGGGAATGTTCTGGAGTCTGTTGCCTCTCAGGCTAGATCTACCTTCCCCCTACCCCCTTCCTCCACAGCAGGGACGTGAAACCACTCAAAAGAGCAAAAGTCTAATTATTAAACTTTATTCCCTGAAACATGGGTCCAGTCATCCTACATAACAACAACTTTCTTCTTATTATTATTATTTTTGTTGTTGTTAAGATGGAATCTTGCTCTGTTGCCCAGGCTGGAGTGCAGTGCAATGATCTTGGCTCACTGCAACCTCTGCCTTGTGGGTTCAAGCAGTTCTCCTGCCTCAGCCTCCTGGTAGCTGGGATTACAGGTGAGTGTCACCATACCCAACTAATTTTTGTATTTTTAGTAGAGACGGGGTTTTGCCATGTTGGCCAGACTGGTTTTGAACTCCCGACTTCAAGTGATCCGTTGGCCTGGGCCTCCCAAAGTGCTGGGATTATAGGTGTGAGCCACTGCGTCCGGCCACAAAAACCTTTCATCTTTTTATATAATTAAGAGACACCAATCATGTGACTCTTTGCTGAACAGTGGAGATAATTCCACAGTAAATACAGTCATATGCTGCATAAAGAGGTTTCAGTCAATGACATTTTGCATAAATGACAGTTGTCCCATAAGATGACAATGCCTTCAGTAATTGGCTACTGAAAATTATAATACCATATTTTTACTGTGCCTATTCTATGTTCAGATGCACTGATAGTTACCACTGTGTTCCAGTGTCTTTATCAGTATTCAGTATAGTAACATGCTTTACAAGTTTGTAGCCCAGGAGCAATAGGCCACACCATGTAGCCTAGGTGTGCAGTATGCTACACCATCTAAGATTGTGGAAGTACACTCTATGATGTTCGCACAATTACAAAATCAGCTAAGGACACATTTCCCAGAACATATTCCTATTGTTAAGCCATGTATGAGTGTATTCTTTCTGCCAGGACAATGGAGCCTACCCATTTACCTAAGAAGTAGTTTCACCTGGCCGGGTACAGGGGCTCACGCCTGTAATCCCAGCACTTTGGGAGGCCGAAGCAGGTGGATCACAAGGTCAGGAGTTCGAGACCAGCTTGGCCAACATGGTGAAACCCTGTCTCTACTAAAAATACAAAAATTGAATCTATAAATTACGTTGGGCAGTATGACCATTTTCACAATATTGATTCTTCCTATCCATGAGCATGGTATGTTCTTCCATTTGTTTGTATCCTCTTCTATTTCACTGAGCAGTGGTTTGTAGTTCTCTTTGAAGAGGTCCTTTACATCCCTTGTAAGTTGGATTCCTAGGTATTTTATTCACTTTGAAGCTATTGTGAATGGGAGTTCATTCATGATTTGGCTCTCTGTCTGTTACTGGTGTATAAGAATGCTTGTGATTTTTGCACATCGATTATGTATACTAAGACTTTGCTGAAGTTGCTTATCAGCTATCAGATTCAATGCCATCCCCATTAAGCTACCAATGACTTTCTTCACAGAATTGGAAAAAACTGCTTTAAAGTTCATATGGAACCACTTTAAAGTTCATATGGAACCAAAAATGACCCCACATTGCCAAGACAATCCTAAGCCAAAAGAACAAAGCTGGACGCATCATGCTACCTGACTTCAAACTATACTACAAGGCTACAGTAACCAAAACAGCATGGTACTGGTACCAAAATAGAGATCTAGACCAATGGAACAGATCAGAGCCCTCAGAAATAATACCACACATCTACAGCCATCAGATCTTTGACAAACCTGACAAAAACGAGAAATGGGGAAAGGATTCCCTGTTTAATAAATGGTGCTGGGAAAATTGGCTAGCCAAAAGTAGAAAGCTGAAACTGGATCCTTTCCTTACTCCTTATATGAAAATTAATTCAAGATGGATTAGAGACTTAAATGTTAGACCTAAAACCATAAAAACCCTAGAAGAAAACCTAGGTAATACCATTCAGGACATAGGCATGGGCAAGGACTTCATGTCTAAAACACCAAAAGCAACAGCAAGAAAAGCCAAAATTGACAGATGGGATCTAATTAAACTAAAGAGCTTCTGCACAGCAAAAGAAACTACCATCAGAATGAACGGGCAACCTACAGAATGGGAGAAAAATTTTGCAATCTACTCATCTGACAAAGGGCTAATATCCAGAACCTACAAAGAACTCAAACAAATTTACAAGAAAAAAACAAACAACTCCATCAAAAAGTGGGCAAAGAATATGAACAGACATTTCTCAAAAGAAGACATTCATACAGCCAACAGACACATGAAAAAATGCTCATCATCACTCGCCATCAGAGAAAGGCAAATCAAAACCACAACAAGATACCATCTCACACCAGTTTGAATGGCAATCATTAAAAAATCAGGAAACAACAGGTGCTGGAGAGGATGTGGAGAAATAGGAACACTTTTACACTGTTGGTGGGACTGTAAACTAGTTCCACCATTGTGGAAAACAGTGTGGCGATTCCTCAAGGATCTAGAACTAGAAATACCATTTGACCCAGCCATCCCATTACTGGGGATATACCCAAAGGATTATAAATTATGCTGCTATAAAGACACATGCACACGTATGTTTATTGTGGCACTATTCACAATAGCAAAGTCTTGGAATCAACCCAAATGTCCATCAGTGACAGACTGGATTAAGAAAATGTGGCACATATACACCATGGAATACTATGCAGCCATAAAAAAGGATGAGTTCGTGTCCTTTGTAGGGACATGGATGCAGCTGGAAACCATCATTCTCAGCAAACTATCGCAAGAACAGAAAACCAAACACTGCATGTTCTCACTCATAGGTGGGAATTGAACAATGAGATCACTTGGACACAGGAAGGGGAGTATCACATATCACATACTGGGGCCTATTGTGGGGAGGGGGGAGGGATAGCATTAGGAGATATACCTAATGTAAATGACGAGTTAATGGGTGCAGCACACCAACATGGCACATGTATACATATGTAACAAACCTGCACATTGTGCACATGTACCCTAGAACTTAAAGTATAATAAATACATACATACATACATACATACATACATACATACATACATACATACAGAAATTGGCCGGGCCTGATGGTGGGCGCCTATAATCCCAGTTACTCAAGGGGCTGAGGCAGGAGAATCGCTTGATCCTAGGAGGCGGAGGTTGCAGTGAGACGAGATCATGCCATTGCACTCCAGCCTGGGTAACAGAGCAAGACTCTCAAAAAAAAGAAGAGAAGAAAATAAAGAAAAAGAAAACGTAGAGGAAATCGTCCAGGACGTTGGCCTGGGCAAGGATTTCTTGGACATCATCCCAAAACCACAAGTAACAAAAGCAAAAACAAACAAATGGAATTGCATAGATTAAAACACTTCTTCATAACAAAAAATATCAATTAATAGAGTGAAGAGACAACCCACAAACTAGGAGAAAATATTTGCAAACTCTACCTCTAATTAGGAGCTAATATCCAAAATATTAAAACTGGATTGAGATACTACCCATACCTGTTAGACTGCCTATTATCAAAAATGAGAGATTTAAAGATTACATTACACCAAAGTGTTGGCAAGGGTACCGAGAAAAGGGAAAATTTGTGCACTGTTGATGGGAATGTGAATTAATACTGCCATTATGAAAAATGGTATGGGGTATGGAAGTTCCTTAGAAAACTGAAAGTGGAATGAGCGTAAGATCCAGTAATCCTACTTGTGTATATATATCCAAATAAATTGAAAGCAGTATACCAAAGAGGCATTTACACTGCCATTCATTGCAGCACTGTTCCCAATAGCTAAGGTATGAAAGCAACTCGGAATCCATCCTGAGTTGAATGGATAAAGAAAA
The DNA here is from genome assembly GCF_002776525.5 of Piliocolobus tephrosceles. Lineage (NCBI taxonomy): Eukaryota > Metazoa > Chordata > Mammalia > Primates > Cercopithecidae > Piliocolobus > Piliocolobus tephrosceles. The sequence goes on along the minus strand of NC_045455.1, from coordinate 18,578,993 downwards.
CATGGTATACATACACAGTGAAATGCTATTACCCTTGAAAAAGGGTGGGAGGGGTGAATCCCATCATTTGCAACAACTTAGATGAACCTAGAGGACATTATGCTAAGTGAAATAACTCAGACACAGAAAGACAAAGATAACATGATCTCACTTATATCTGGAATCTTAAAAAGTTGAACCTATGGCCGGGCACAGTGGCTCACACCTGCCATTAAGAAAATGTGGCACATATACACCATGGAACACTATGCAGCCATAAAAAAGGATGAGTTCGTGTCCTTTGTAGGGACATGGATGCAGCTGGAAACCATCATTCTCAGCAAACTATCACAAGAACAGAAAACCAAACACTGCATGTTCTCACTCATAGGTGGGAATTGAACAATGAGATCACTTGGACACAGGAAGGGGAATATCACATATCACATACTGGGGCCTATTGTGGGGAGGGGGGAGGGATAGCATTAGGAGATATACCTAATGTAAATGACGAGTTAATGGGTGCAGCACACCAACATGGCACATGTATACATATGTCCCAGCACTTTGGGAGGCCGAGCGGTAAGATCATGAGGTCAGGAGATCGAGACTATGCTGGCTAACACGGTGAAACCCCATCTCTACTAAAAATACAGAAAATTAGCCAGGTGTGGTGGCGGGCGCCTGTAGTCCCAGCTACTCTGGAGGCTGAGGCAGGAGAATCACTTGAACCCAGGAGATGGAGGTAGCAGTGAGCCAAGATCCAACCACTGCACTCCAGCCTGGGCAACAAAGTGAGACTCTGTCTCAAAAAAGAAAAAAACAGTTAAATTCATGAAAGTGGAGAGTAGAATGATGGTTATTGCAGGCAGGGGAAAGAGAAACTATTGATCAAAAGTATGCAAAGTTTTAGATAGACAGAAAGAATAAGCTTGGCTGGATGCAGTGGCTCACACCTATAATCCCAGCACTTCCGAAGGCTGAAGCTGGAGGATTACTTGAGACTAGGAGTTGGAGACCAGCACTGGCAACAGAGCAAGACCCTGTTGCTGCAAAACAAACAAAACCCATGTTTTTAATTAGCTGGGTGTGGTGGTGCATGCCTGTAGTCCCAGTTACTCGGGAGGCTGAGGTGGGAGGATTGCTTGAGCCCGGGAGTTCAAGGTTGCAGGAAACTGTGATCACACCACTGCAGTACAGACAAGAGCTTGTCTCAAAAAAAAAAAAGGGAATAAGCTTTAGTGACCTATTGTACAGGATGGTGATGACAATAAACACAACATACATTTCAAAATTGCTAGAAGAGTAGATTTTAAGTGTTTCTTCACACCAAAAAATGACATGTGAAGTGATGGATTTGTTAATTAGCCTGATTTAATGATTCCACATTGTAAATATATATCAAAACATTATACCCTATAGATATGTACAGTTATTATTTGTCTTGAATATCATGTTGTATTGTAAAAGAAGAAAACAAAAAAACAATTATTATTTGTCAATTAAAAATAAACCAGGCACAGTGGTTCACGCCTATAATCCCAACACTTTGAAGGCTGAGGCAGGAGGATCACTTGAGCCCAGGGGTTCCAGACCAGCCTGGGCAACATAGTGAGATCTCATCATTACTAAAAACCAGAGAACACCTTAGCCATGTGTGGCAGTGTGTGTCTGTAGTCCCAGCTATTTGGGAGGCTGAGGTGAGAGGATCACTTGAATCTAAGAGGTCAAAGCTGCAGTAAGCCAAGATCATACCACTGCACTCCAGCCTGGGTGACAGAGTGAGACCCTGTCTCAAAAATATAAGGCCAGACATGGTGGCTCATGCCCGTAATCCCAGCACTTTGGGAGACCAAGGCGGGATGATCATTTGAGGTTAGGAGATTGAGACCGGCCTGGTCAACATGGTGAAACCCCATCTCTACCCAAAACACAAAAATTAGTTGGGCGTGGTGGCACATGCCTGTAACCCCAGCTACTGAGGAGGCTGAGGCAGGAGAATTGCTTGAACCGGGGAGGCGGAGATTGCAGGGAGTCCAAGATTGCGCCATTGCACTCCAGCCTGGGAAGCAAGAGTGAAACTCCATCTCAATAAAACAAAATAAAGTAAAATAGACCAGGCGCAGTGGCTCACACCTGTAATCCCAGCACTTTGGGAGGCAGATCACCTGAGGTTGAGAGTTCGAGACCAGCCTAGCCAACATGGCAAAACCCTGTTGCTAATAAAAATACAAAAATTAGCCAGACTTGGTGGCGCATGCCTGTAGTCCCAGATACTCGGGAGGCTGAGGCAGGAGAATCACCTGAACCCAGAAGGCAGCAGTTGCAGTGAGCCAAGATTGCCACTGCACACCAGCGTGGGCAACAGAGTGAAACTCTGTCTAAAAATAAATAAATTAATTAAATATAATAAAATGTAAAAAATAGTTCATGGCATTCTCTTATCATTAACAGTTTATCTCTGAAAATGTTCTCCTTAATTCCTAATCTTGCCTTCTTTGCTGTTTTTTGTTTTTTTTTTTTTTTTTTTTTTTTTGAGACAGAATCTTGCTCTGTTGCCCAGGCTGGAGTGCAGAGGCACAATCTTGGCTCACTGCAACCTCCGCCTCCCAAGTTCAAGCGATTCTCTTGTGTCAGCCACCGGAGTAGCTGGGACTGCAGTCATGCACCACCATGCCTGGCTAATTTTGTATTTGTAGTCGAGATGGGGTTTCACCATGTTGGCCAGGCTAGTCTCGAAACTCCTGTCCTCAGTTGATCCACCCACCTCAGCTTCCCAAAGTGCTGGGATTATAGGCGTGAACCACCATGCCCGGCCAACGTCTGGCTTTTCTTTATCAACCAATATGATAATTTCTGTTTCTCATTTGGTAAGTTTAGTCATTTTTAACTTACTAAATAATAATTGTTATATTTGGACTTATTTCAACCCTGTTATATCAACCTTCCTATTTATCCTGATTGTACCATGCCATTTAAGAGGAAAAAGGACAAAATTAAATATATAATATGGGTATATATTTTCTACACTTCCATGTAAAAATGAACAATACTGAGGAAAAGAGATCAGAAAAAACACAAACATTAATGATCTAGTGGTTTTTCTTCAAGAAATAAACTGTCCATGATGAACATATATACATATATATGTAACCCAGGCTGGAGTGCAGTGGTGTGATCTCAGTTCACTGCAACCTCTGCCTCTGGGTTTAAGCAATTCTCTGCCTCAGCCTTCCGAGTAGCTGGGATTACAGGTGCCTGCCACCATGCTCGGCTAATTGTTGTATTTTTAGTAGAGATGGGTTTCACCATCTTGGCCAGGCTGGTCTTGAACTCCTGACCTCGTAATCTACCCACCTCGGCCTCCCAAAGTGCTGGGATTACAGGCATGAGCCACTGCGCCTGGCCGACGAACATATATATTTTTCTTTTGAGACAGAGTTTCACTCCTGTTGCCCAGGCTGGAGTGCAATGGTGCGATCTCAGCTCACTGCAACCTCCGCCTCTAGGGTTCAAGCGATTCTCCTGCCTCAGCCTCCTGAGTAACTGGGATTACAGGCATGAGCCATCACGCTCGGCTATTTTTGTAGTTTTAGTAGAGACGGGTTTCTCCATGTTGGTCAGGCTGGTCTCGAACTCCCGACGTTAGGTGATCCACCCGCTTTGGCATCCCAAAGTGCTGAGATTACAGGCGTGAGCCACGGTGCCTGGCCTGATGAACATACATTTTTAAACAAACAACCAAAAACCCATGAGCCAGCAAATTAAAATAAAGTTTATTGAAGTAATAGAACTGACGAGGATGGTAATGAGCCCACATCTTTCTAATGCCCAGTCTTCCTTTCATACTGCGCGAGGACCCCTTGGACTTCGTCCAGAGGGGGTACCCGCTCACCAAGCCCTACCCTGAGCTTTCCTTTCATATTCAACAAATGGCAGTGTCCTTGCCTGGTCCTGGCAACTCCTCAGGGCGTGGGAGGAAAGCAGCGGCTCAGGGCTCGGTGTGGCGGACCTGAACACTCAGGGCCTTATCCTGCCATTGAGCCTCTCAAGGATATCAGCAGGATGTGGCCTGAAGGTTTTTCCTCCCCTGCTTTCCCCAGACAGAAAATGCTGGCCTTTGTCTAGACAGTACTTTGATGGATTGTGGATAGGACCATTTTAAAACTTTATCTAAACCAGATGAAAATGTCCTACAGTCACTCCAAATTTAATTTGTGGAGGTAATGTTTGTTCACTCTTGGTTCCTAGCCTAGAAGCCATTTGGACCTTTTGAAGTGCTTAGCTGGGATTTAATTTTGCAGCACACTTTATTTTTCGTAAATTCTTGGTGCTGTTTCTAATGCCTTAGTGATGTGGGTCTGTATCTTTGCCTTGTGGGAGTTTTGTCTTTCTATATAGTACAATAATTCCCCAACTTTTAAAATCTAGCTACCTTGTAAAAAATGCAAAATCTCACGCATTTTTCAAGTGAATTAAACACAGGACCTAAAAACAAACCTTTGTTTTTGTGTTGCAAAGGGAAGCAACACAGCTTTACTGGATACAGAGCTCCACACAGGGCTGTTGTAAAATCTTCGTAAGTTCTGGACAGGACCAGCTACATAATTTGTAGGGCCTAGTGCAAAATAAGAATGTGTGGTGTGGCCGGGCGTGGTGGCTCACACCTGTAATCTCAGCACTTTGGGAGGCCAAGGTGGGTGGATCACCTGAGGTCAGGAGTTAGAGACCAGTCTGACCAATATGGTGAAGCCCCGCCTCTACTAAAAATACAAAAATTAGCCAGGCATGGTGGTGGGTGCCTGTAGTCCTAGTTACTCGGGAGGCTGAGACAGGAGAATTGCTTGAACCTGGGAGGTGTTGGTTGCAGTGAGCTGAGATCACGTCACTGCACTCCAGCATGGTCAACAGAGTGAGACTCCATCTCAAAAAAAAAAAAAAAAAAAAAAGAATGTATGACTCATTGTTCAAAAATTATGAAGACTTCCAAGGCTGGTGTGGTGGTGTATGCCTGTAGTTTCTGCTACTGTGGAGGCTGAGATGGGAAGGTCAGTAGGGCCAAGTGGGTGGAGGCTACGCTGAGCTACATGGTCACAGTGTACTCCAGCCTGGGAAAGAAAGAAAGAAAGGAAGAGAGAGAGAGAAAAAAAAAGAAAGAGAGAGAGAGGGGGAAAGAGAGAGAGAAAGGAGAAAAGAAAGAAGAAAGAGAGAGGAAGGAAGGAAGGGAGGGAGGGAGGGAGGAAAGAAAGAAAGGAAAAGACTTCCAAGATGATGAGAGCAGAGCATTAAACCAGTCTCAGGGCTCTTATGAACTTGGGACCTGGTGCTAAATGCACACGTCACTTGCCTGCAAAGCTGGCCCTGGCTCCGGATACTTTCAGTGGGTCCCACTGCATGTTATATCACATGTCAAAATCATTTACATCCTACACATGGTTTTTATTAGAACCGAACCTTTCCCTTCCCTTCCCTTCCTTTCTCTCTTTCTTTCTCTATCTTTCTTTTTTTTCTTCTCTCTCTTTCCCCCTCTCCCTCCCCTCCCCTCTCCTCCCTTCTCCTCTCCTTTCCTTTCCTTTGTTTCCTTTCTTTTGAAACAGAGTCTTGCTCTGTCACCGAGTCTGGAGTGCAGTGGCCCGATCTTGGTTCGCTGCAACCTCTGCCTCCCAGGCTCAAGCAATTCTCCTGCCTCAGCCTCCTGAAGAGCTGGAACCATAGATGCCCAATACCACACCCAAATAATTTTTGTATTTTTAGTAGAGATGTGGTTTCACCATGTTGGCCAGGTTGGTCTCCAACTCCTGACCTCAAGTAATCCACCAGCCTTGGCCTCCCGAAGTGCTGGAATTATAGGTGAGAGCCATCATGTCTGGCCTACAACCATTTTCTTTCTTGTTTTTTTTTTGGTTTTTGTTTTTTAAAATGAAGTCTGGCTCTGTCGCCCAAGCTGAAGTGCAGTGCAGCGATCTTAGCTCACTGCAACCTCCACCTCTTGGGTTCAAGCGATTCTTCTGCCTCAGCTTCCCAAGTAGCTGGGATTACAGGCACGCAGCACCATGCCTGGGTAATTTTTTTATTTTTAGTAGAGTTGAAATTTCACCATGTTGGCCAGGCTGGTCTCGAACTCCTGACCTCAAGTAATCCACCTGCCTTGACCTCGAAAAGTGCTGGGATTACAGGCATGAGCTACTGTGCCAGGCCTACAACCATTTTCAAAGAGATTTTGCTTTTGAAATTATGTGGCTACAAGTAACTCATTTTATGATTGGCTCTGATTGCTACAAATAGTGTGTATGTTTGAGACTTCTCGTGCAGTGAGAAAGTCAGAACTTTCAAATTGCTTTCCAAGGAATCAATACATTTATGACTATCAAAGTTGGCAATAGATGAAAGTGTCATTGGTGATGTCCTATGAATACTTAACCACACATTTAAAATCAATATTGTAGTGAGACAGCCGAGTATAAGGGGGGAAAGTCCCTGGAAAACCTCCGCCCAGCCCCGCACTGGGTGAATAGGGTGGAGTGGCGGGGAGTTTATGCCCTTTGCAGTAGGGAAGAGCCCGGCCTCTCTCTCCTTTTCTCCTTTTCCGGGGGGTGATACCCGACAATTCAGTCTGTATGAGGTGGGGCCGGTTGACAGGAACCTCTCCCGCTCTTCTAAGTTTTTGGTTTCCTTTTTGCCTAATAAATTCCACTTTTCTCACCCTTCAAAATATCTGCATCCCTAATACTTCATGGCCATGTAACAATGACCCCGTTTTTAGCGGAACTAAGGAAAAAGTCCTGTAACGGTAGTTGTTTTTGTTTTGACATTTTGGGGCTGATAATTATGTTTTGAACCCAGATATTTTCACAGGCCCTTGAAGTACCCACAGGTTCCATGTGCTGTGTCTGTAACACCTGACTGAGAAAAAAAATGGTGCTCAGCTCCCTGCTCCTATTCTGACATGGCCCCCCACAAGAGCAGGCCGGCTCTCCCCAGACGACGTTCCCACCCTCAGCACTCCCCACCACACCGGGAGGGAAACTCATAAATTGCAAAGCTCTGTTTAGTACAGAGAGGACTTGGGACTTTGTTCCTTTGTTTAGTTTACTTAAAAGTAGAACTGTTGCCAGGCGCGGGGGCTCACGCCAGTAATCCCAGCACTTTGGGAGGCTAAGGTGGGCAGATCACTTGAGCTCAGGAGTTTGAGACCAGCCTGGGCAACATGATGAAACCCTGTCTCTACAAGAAATACAAAAATTACCTGGGCATGGTGGTTGAGCACCTGTGGTCCCAGCTACTCAAGAGTCTCAGGCGGGAGGATTACTTGAGCCCAGGAGGTAGAGGCTATAGTGAGCCGTGATGGTGCCACACTGCACTCCAGCCTGGGCAACAGAGCAAGACTCTATCTCAAAAGATATATATGTGTGTGTGTGTGCGCGCGCACATGTGTGTACACACGTATATTGATATACACATATATAAACACGTATTTATCTACACATGCACATACACATAAAATTTGGCCTATTGGCACTAAGTCAATGGCAACTTCTACTATTGTTATTTTTATGATTATTAATTACACAGAGCATGAATTTATGGCAGCCTTCTTTAAGAAGAAGAGAGGCATTTTTTTTGAGACAGACGCCTCCCAGGTTCAAGCAATTATCCTGCCTCAGCCTCCCGAGTAGCTGGGATTACAGGCACGTGTATTTTTAGTAGAGGTTGTGGGGGTGGTCACCATGTTGGTCAGGCTGGTCTCGAACTCCTGATCTCAGGTGAGCTGCCTGCCTAGGCCTCCCAAAGTGCAGGGATTACAGGCGTGAGCCACCACACCCGGCCGTGAAGAGTTTTAAATTATTTATATTGCCAGGTGCAGTGGCTCACGCCTGTAATCCCAGCACTCTGGGAGGCTGAGATGGGCAGATTAAGCTCAGGAGTTCAAGGTCAGCCTTGGCAACATGGCAAAACCCTATCTCTACAAAAGCAAAAAAAATTAGCCAGATGTGGTGGCACACACTCGTGGTCCCAGTTACTCAGGAGTCTAACGTGGGAGGATCACTTGAGCCCAAGAGGTCAAGGCAAGGCTTCAGTGAGCCATGATTACACCACTGCATTCTAGTCTGGGTGACAGAATGAGATCCTGTTTCAAAAAAACAAAATTTATATTATTCCCATAAAATTGGGTTATTAATTTTTTAATACCGAGAGGCAGAATAGATTATTAATTTGTTAGTACAGTTCAAACTCAGTCATGTGTTTTCCTGTCTATATTAAGCAGGTATTGTGTACCTCATACTGTGATAAACCAGGGGAGCTATGGACCCGCCCTGAAAGAGCTGAACACTGGAAAAGCAATCAGACAATAATATGACCCAGTGTATAATCAAATGCTAGGAGGTATGGTGCAGGTGCTACCCACTGTTGGGTTTTAATAAAGGAAATAGTGATGATCAGGGACTCAGATGCTCAGAGGAGACTTCATAAAGAACACATACACATGCCACTATTAAAGGAAGGAGTTTGCTTTGTATTAAAACAATTCTGTGTGATTTTTAGCAAGTAATTCAACACATCTTAGTCTTCTGTCTGCAAAATGGAGAGGATGAGTTTTCTCGTATTGGATTGACGCTTTTGGCTACAAATTACTCTAATTCAATTAATGGACTTAAGCAAAGTAGAATATATTATTTCCAGAGGCACAATTATTATGGGGATTATTCAATAAACTCTTTGAGTAAGCCCAGATCCTTTCCGCTTTTCCTCTGTCATCCTCAGAATTTCAGTTGCCTTGTCTCCTGGTCACAAGATGACTGCAAAATCTCCAAGCACCACATCTACTCACACCAATATATGGAGGGGGAAAGAAAAGGGAAGGGAAAGGGAAGGGAGGGAAGAGGAGGTGAGGGAAAGGGGAGGACAAAGGAGGAAAGAGAAGGAAAGGAAAATAAAGGGAAGGAAGGGAACCATTACTTCTGACTGTGTCTCTTTTTTTAGAACAAAAACAAAACCTTTTCTCAGAAGTGCCCCCATAACAAACTTATTCTCAAATCTTTTTTCTTTCTTTTTTTTTTAAGATGGAGTCTCACTCTCTTGCCCAGGTTGGAGTGCAGTGGCACAATCTTGGCTCACTACAACCTCCACCTCCCAGGTTCAAGCGATTCCCCTGCCTCAGCCTCCTGAGTAGCTGGGATTATAGGCAACCTCAAGTAATCCCGGGGGGCAGAGGTTGCTGTGAGCCAAGATTGCGCCACTTCACTCCAGCCTGTCCGAAAGAGCAAAACTCCGTCTAAAAAAAAAAAAAAAATTACGTGTCAACTTGATTGGGCTAAAGGATGCCCCAATAGGTGGTAAAATATTATTTCTGCGTGTGGGTGTGTCTGTTAGGGTGTTTCCAGAAAATATCATCCTTGGCATTAGTAGACTGAGTAAGGAAGTTCACCTTCACCAACGTGGGTGGGCATCTTTCAACTCACTGAGGGCCCAAATAGAAGACAAAAGTGGAGGAAGGGCAACTTTGCTGTCTCTGTGAGCTGGGACATCCGTCTTCTCCTGCCATTAGATATCAGTGCTCCTGATTCTCCGTGCTTTTGAACTTAGACTGGGACTCAACCATTGCTCCTGCCCTCTCCCTATTCTCAGGTCTTCAGACTCAGGCTGGCACTGCACCACTGGCATTCCTGGTTCTCCAGCTTTCAAGTGGCAGACTATGGAATTTCTTGACCTCCATAATTGCATGAGCCAATTCCTACAGGAAATTTCTCTCTGTCTCTCTCTACCACCCCCACCATTGGATCTGTTTCTCTGGAGTACCCTAACTAATGTATTTGTCATACAGCAATAGATAACCAACTTACCCTTTTTTTTTTTTTTTTGAGACAGAGTCTTGCTCTGTCCCCCACGCTGGAGAGCAGTGGCACAATCTTGGCTCACTGCAAGCTCTGCCTCCCGAGTTCACGCCATTCTCCTCCCTCAGCAGGTGCCTGCCACCATGCCTGGCTAATTTTTTGTATTTTTTTTTAGTAGAGACGGGGTTTCATCGTGTTGGCCAGGATGGTCTCGATCGCCTGACTTCATGATCTGCCTGCCCTGGCCTCCCAAAGTGCTGGGATTACAGGCCTGAGCCACTGCGCTCGGCCTTTTTTGTTTTTGTTTTTTTTTTTTTGTGAGATGGAGTCTTGCTCTGTCACCCAGGCTGGGTGCAATAGCACGATCTCAGCTCACTGGAACCTCCGCTTCCCTGGTTCTCCCACCTCAGCCTCCCGAGTAGCTGGAATTATAGGCACATGCCATCATGCCCGGCTAATTTTTTTTGTAGAGATGGGGTGTCACCATGTTGGCCAGGCTGGTCTCGAACTCCTGACCTCAGGTGATCCACCCACCTCGGCCTCCCAAAGTACTGGGATTATAGGCGTGAGCCACCAATTGTCCTTTAAGAGAAGGAAAATCTTAAAACTCTGGTACTAGTTTATTTATTTATTTATTTATTTAGAGACAGAATCTTCCTCTGTCACCTCCCCTGGAGTGCAGTAGCGCAATCTCAGCTAACTGCAGCCTCTGCCTCCCAGGTTCAAGTGATTCTCATGCCTCATCCTCCTGAGTAGCTGCGATTACAGGCATGTGCCACCACACCTGGTTGATTTTTATATTTTTAGTAGAGACAGGTCTTTGCCATGTTGACCAGGCTGGTCTCGAACTCCTGAGCTCAAGTGATCCGCCTGCCTCAGCCTCCCACAGTGCTGGGATTACAGGTGTGAGCCACTGCGCCCAGCCTGGTGCTAGTTTATAGAAGAAGAAATAACAATACTAATAATAGGTAACCTTATTGTGTACTGATTATGTGCTTGGCATTGTGTTAAGCGCCCTACACATATCAACTTGTTACAACAACCCTAAGAAATGGGTGTTATAACTGCCCCTACATTTTAAATCAGGAAACAGAATCACCAAGAGGTTAAACAACTTGCCCGAGGTTCACAGTAAGTAACACAGGATTTGAACAGTTAATTATTGCTGTTATTCATGGATGACTTCAAATGTAAACAGAGTTGAAGGAAATCTAGGGAGCTCTACTCTAGTGCAGTGACCATGGTTCCAACGGACACTCTGGGCCAACCTGTGGCCTGTGGGCAGGCCTGTGGAAGAGGAGGTATATGGTATAGCTGCTGTGCTCCATGGGCCCCATGTGTAAGGCCAGAACTGGGGCAAGTAGGGTGGTTCCATTTAGTGTGCTTTGTAAAAAAAAAAAAAAAAAAGAAGAAAAGAAAAGATAAAATATATGTAACAGAATTCATCATTTTATGGCCGGGCATGGTGGCTCACACCTGTAATCCCAGCATTTTGGGAGGCTGAGGCTGTGGATCAGTTGAAGTCAGGAGTTCGAAATCAGCCTGGCCAGCATGCTGAAACCACATCTCTACCAAAAATACACAAAGTAGCCAGGCGTGATGGCAGGTGCCTGTAATCCAAGCTACTTGGGAGGCTGAGGTAGGAGAATCGCTTGAACCCGGAGGCAGAGGTTGCAGTGAGCCGAGATCATGCCACTATACTCCAGACTGGGTGACAGAGTGAGACTCTGTCTCAAAAATAATAATCATAATAATTCACCATTTTAGCCATTTTAAGTGTACAATTCTGTAGCATTAAGTGTATTCACAATGTTGTACAACCATCACTACTCTCCATTTCCAGAACTTTCCATAGATGAGTATGCTTTTCAATACCAGGAAAGCTTCTGGTATTAATACCCAAATGCTGGCTGGGTGTGGTGGCTCATGCCTATAATCCCAACACTTTGGCAAGCTGAGGCAGGAAGATCACTTGAGTTCAGGAGTTCAAGACCAACCTGGGCAACATAGGGAGACTCCGTCTCTTCAAAAAATTAAAAAGTTAGCCAGGTATGGTAGGGCATACCTGTGGTCCCAGCTACTCCAGGGGCTGAAGTAAGAGGATCACTTGAGCCTAGGAGGTTGAGACCAGCCTGGGTAACACAGCAAGGTCCTGTCTCAAAAATAAATAAATAAATAAATAAATAAATACTATGCACCTCAATACCACCACCAACATTCTCACTAGCTGATGTTAGGCTTTTTTTTTTTTTTTTTTTTTTTTTTTGAGACTCACTCTGTCACCCAGCCTGGAGTGCAAGGGCATGATCTCGGCTCACTGCAGCTTCCACCTCCCAGGTTCAAGGGATTCTCCTGCCCCAGCCTCCCCAGTAGCTAGGATTATAGGTGCACACCACCACACCCAGCTAATTTTTGTATTTTTAGCGGAGACGAGGTTTCACCATGTTCACCAGGCTGGTCTCCAACTCCTGACCTCAAATGATCTGCCCACCTCAGCCTCCCAAGGTGCTAGGATTACAGGCATGAGCCACCATGCCCGGCTTTTTTTTTTTTTTTAAATGGAGTTTCGCTTTTGTTACCCAGGCTGGAGTGCAATGGCGCAGTCTCAGCTCACTGCAACCTCTGCCTCCTGGGTACAAATGAGTCTCCTGTTTCAGCCTCCCAAGTAACTCAGATTACAGGCATGGGCTACCACGCCTGGCTATTTTTTTTTCTTTTTTTGTATTTATTAGAGATGGGGTTTCACCATGTTAGTTAGCCAGGCTGGTTACGAACTCCTGACCTCAGGGGATCTACCTGCCTCAGCCTCCCAAAATGCTGGGATTACAGGCATGTGCCACCATACCCCGCCTGCCCGGCTATCTTAAAGGACTCAAGAAGCAAGGCCTTTCATTCCATAAAGACGGATTGAATGTGGCTATCCCTGGGAGAGGCACTACTTTGCCTTATATTAATTCACATGGTTGAGTAACTAAAGTGGCATTTGTTGTTCTTGTTGGCCACCTAACCTCAAAGCACCCTTACTCCCCTGCTTTTGGTTCTTGGTGGGATGCAAGGGTTACCCACCTCTGTGGGAGCTGGATACTGTCTTTTCCAGCCTTCCTTACAGCTAAGTCAGATACCTGCCCAAAACCCATACTCTGCCAATTGGACTTACCCATGTAGGATTTTCCTTATTTTATTTTTTTAAGCCAGTCAAATTTAGCAGTGGTGGGCTATATACCAACTTCAGAGACGCAAATGTTAGTAAGTTCTGATAACTCACTACCATTAGACCAGTCCCACATAGGAGTTTTGAATCAGAAACGAGTGCTGCAAAGAGCAGTGCCTAGGCGGAATCCTTACTGGTGTGGGTGGCAGTATGATAGCCACAGGTGTGGAGGTAGAGACAAGGACCACAGGATCTGGGGGCCAGCAGCATTGCAAGGGACCATGTCTGTGTCTAGTGGCAGCAGCAAGGGAATCTTCATTAGCCGTTTGGTGGCACAGTCTTGGCTGTTTTTCCTGTGGACATAGCCTCCTATCCTGGTTATCCCTGCTTTTGGATATGTTGTGAGCTATGCAAAAGTTTTTTTTTTTTTTAAACAAAGTCTTACTCTGTTGCCCAGGCTGGAGTGCACTGGAACAATATCAGCTCACTGCAACCTCCACCTCCCGGGTTCAAATGATTCTCTTGCCTCGACCTCCTAAGTAGCTGGGATTACAGGTATTCACCGCCACACCTGGCTAATTTTTGTATTTTTAGTAGAGACGGGGTTTCACCATGTTGGCCAGGCTGGTCTCGAACTCCTGACCTCAGGTCATCTGCCTGCCTCAGCCTCCCAAAGTGCTGGGATTACAGGCATGAGCCAAGGCACCAGCCACAAAAGCCTTTAATGTTTTTCCTGCTTGAGGTAGTCAGGATTGGATTCTGTTTCTTGTAACTCTAAACTTGATTATCTGTCTTTCTTCTATTGGAGGTGAGAGGCCGAGCCAGATTGCCACCTATGAAAAGATGATGCTGAACTTAGATGAGCAAGGAGAACTTCGTATCACTGATGCTATTTTATTGTTTATTGTCCAGGCCCTCCTCAGTTTGACCTTTAACATTCTCACTTGGATAGCACAAAGTTGACCTTGCAAGCTTCCATTCTGCTTTTATGGGAGTTTTGATTTAAATCCTGCAAAGAAAAGAGTGGCCTTGTGCTCTGAGCAAAACAACCCCTTCTTCCTGCTCTGTAACTCCTCTCCTCCCTATCTTTGGGAGTGGCCTTAGGGGACCTCTCCTGGGAGGCAAAATGGGGAAGTTCCATACCGGAAAAAAAAAAGTTCCACTGTAGCTAAAGACAAGCTTTTCCTATTTCATAATAAAGTCGCATTCCTGGCCAGGCACAGTGGCTCACGCCTGTAATCCAAGCACTTTGGGAGTCTGAGGTGCATGGATCACCTGAGGTCAGGAGTTTGAGAGTAGCCTTGCCAACACGGTGAAACCCCATCTCTACTACAAATACAAAAATTAGCCAGGCATGGTGGTGGGCGTTTGCAATCCCAGCTACATAGGAGGCTGAGGCAGGAGAATCGCCTGAACCCGGGAGGCGGAGGTTGCAGTGAGCTGAGATTGTGCCACTGCACTCTGACCTGGACGACAGAGCAAGACTCTGTCTCAAAAGAAAAAAAAAAAAGTTGCATTTCCACTATTACTTGACCCACTCAGCAAAGATGTGGTTGCATTTTCCTCACATGCAGGTTGTTTGGGCATCTCAGGGTGTGATGAATCTGTGTATTTGTTGGTGTTTAGATGCTTTTGAGAAATATGCTGTAGTATGGGCAGACTTATGGAAACATTGTACTAATAATAGAACAAGATAGAAGTCTCTACTGATCACTGGCACTCATCCATGAGTATTATGGGCTGTAGTCTTGATTTGGCATCCTCAAGTGATCTTGGTGAACATTGTAAGAGTAGGAGGCAACCCCTATACCCATGAAGAAATACCCAGGTGGAATGGTCACATGGACCTCTAGAAGGCTATAGTGAGGCTGGGCGTGGTGGCTCACCCCTATAATCCCTCAGCCTTGGTAGGCTGAGGTGGGAAGATTGCTCCAGCCCAGAAGATCAACACCAACCTGGGCAACATAGTGAGATCCCATCTCTACAAAAAGTTAAAAAATTAGTCTGGGCCGGGCGCTGTGGCTCAAGCCTGTAATCCCAGCACTTTGGGAGGCCGAGACGGGCGGATCACGAGGTCAGGAGATCGAGACCATCCTGGCTGACACGGTGAAACCCCGTCTCTACTAACAATACAAAAAACTAGCCGGGCGAGGTGGCGGGCGCCTGTAGTCCCAGCTACTCCGGAGGCTGAGGCAGGAGAATGGCGGGAACCCGGGAGGCGGAGCTTGCAGTGAGCTGAGATCCGGCCACTGCACTCCAGCCTGGGCGACAGAGCGAGACTCCGTCTCAAAAAAAAAAAAAAAAAAAAATTAGTCTGGCAGAGTGGCACGTGCCTGTAGTCCCAGCTACATAAGAGGCTAAGGTGAGAGGATCACTTGAACCCAGGAGTTCAAGACTGCAGTGAGCTGTCATCCTGCCACTGTACTCCAGCCTGGGTGACAGAGCAAAGCAAGACCCCATCTCAAAAATAAAAGAAAAATAGGCCAGGCATGGTGGCTCACACCAGTAATTCCAGCACTTTGTGAGATCAAGATATGTGGATTGCCTGAGCTCAGGAGTTCGGGAGCAGCCTGGGCAACATGGTGCAATCCTATCTTCTTTTCTTTCTTTTTTTTAATTTTAAAGAAACAGAAATCAGACAAAAAATAAGAGGTTTTTTTTTTTCTTTTTCTTTCTTTTTTTTTTTTTTTTTTAGGTCGAGTTTCTCTCTTGTCACCCAGCCTGGAGTGCAATGGTGCAATCTCAACTCACTGCCACCTCTGCCTCCTGGGTTCAAGCGATTCTCCAGCCTTAGCCTCCTGAGTAGCTGGGATTACAGGCACCCACCACCATGCCCAGCTAATTTTTGTATTTTTAGTAGAGACAGGGTTTCACCATGTTGGCCAGGCCGGTCTCGAACTCCTGACCTCAGGTGATTCGCCCACCTTGGTCTCTCAAAGTGCTCAGATTACAGGCATGAGCCACCATGCCCTGCTGAGGAAAGAATGAATGAATAAAAGAAAGAAAAGAAAAGAAAAGAAAGAAAGAAAGAAAGAAAGAAAGGAAGGAAGGAAGGAAGGAAGGAAGGAAGGAAGGAAGGAAGGAAG
>NC_045455.1:18556771-18562934 GCF_002776525.5 Piliocolobus tephrosceles | reverse complement strand
AAGGAAGGAAGGAAGGAAGGAAGGAAGGAAGGAAGGAAGGAAGGAAGGAAGGAGGAAGGGAGGAAGGAAGGAAGCCATAGAGTACCTGAAAGTCTTCAGGCGTCTGGATTTATTATGAGATGGATTTTGGTTAAAGGGCAAGGATGCCTGCATATGCTTTAGAGGCAAGGTCATGGGTCTTGTGCTGCAGGGACAGAGACTTTTCCATTGAAGGAACTCTCAGAGCTCAAATCCCCTAAACCCATCCCCTTTCCCTGTCTTGGCCTGATGCCTGGTGATCATAACAGTGTCTCTTTGCTGTTTCAATCCTCCGCTCTGTTCCAGAGGAGCCACACAGAAAAACAGTTCCCAAAACTATAAAAGTCATAAGACTTATTCTTTGAATAAACTGTTTAGATTTGCCATCAGGCATGGACACCTGGCTAATATTCATTTGGAACTCTGAGTTCTAGAAGTGTTCTCGTTCTTCATATAACCCATCTAGCAGCCTCGACCGAAGAAGAATCACAGTAACACCACCAGGAAATTAAAGTCCAGCAAACCCTATAAATAGTTCTAATATATTTGTGCACACGCTTAGTCCCCCAGCATTGCTGTAAATTTGTGCTCTTTGCTGATTAAATGATACAAAAGTTTAGAGCTCCTCTTTTAATCTTCAACACCATTTCCTTTCTTATCCCATGAGAACTGGGTGATTTAACCTCAGCCCTTTGGTTTTTCTTTTTTTAAATACTAGCCTGTATTGTCCCCTAACAATGTAAATTTGCTTCTTGCTCAATGTGTCTATTACTGACTAATGATGCTTTAAAATTCTTCGTCCTGTGGATTGATTCAGATCCAACTAACTTTTACTAAATTCATAGAATGCAGCGACAGTGCTTGGCTTTCTTAGGGGTGAAATTTCAGTTAATCCTCAACATAATTCTGTGAGGTGGGAGATGTCGTCCAAATTTACAGGAAAAGAATCTGAGACTCAGAGAAGGTCCCTGATATGCCGAGGCCACACATGTTTTCAGGGACAGTGACAGAGCTGGGCATACACCTGCAATGTTTGATTCAAACCCAGTCATCTTGGCTTTTCACCAGCCAACAGGCCGTTCACTATCCAGATGTGGCTGTATTACCTTGGCGATGGTCAGTTTTATATGAGACCAAGCTAACATTAACATCAGAGGGTACTACCACATTTGGGATTAAGTTAAAAAAGAAATCAGAGGGTAAATTTGTTGAGGGTTTTTGTTTGTTTGTTTGTTTGTTTCTTGTTTGTCTGTTTTGTTTTTTGGGGTTTTGTTTTGTTTTGTTTTGTTTTTTGAGAAAGAGTCTTGCTCTGTTGCCGAGGCTGGAGTGCAGTGGTGCAATCTTGGCTGACTGCCTCCTCCACCTCCCAGGCTCAAGAGATTCTCATGCTTCAGCCTCCTGAGTAGTTGGAATTATAGGCAAGCGCCACCAAGCTCAGCTAATTTTTTTGTATTTTTAGTAGAGACGGGGGTTTCACTATGTTTTCCAGGCTCGTCTTGAACTCCTGGCCTCAAGTGATCCTCTCACCTCAGCCTCCCGAAGTGCTGAGATTACAGGCATGAGCCACTGCACCCTGCCGATTGAGGAGATTTGTCAGCAAAACCCCAAACAAGATGCAGAGAAAATGGAGACACAGGTAAGAGGAGGGCAGGATACCTGTCTTGGGTTCCTGGGGTAGGGAGGGTTGGCGGAATAGGATTGGAAATAAAGAAACAAATAACTCCTAGTCATCATTCTGCTGCATTGAGCCTTCCCAGAATATTGCCCAGATAGGCCCTTGTTGCTCATGTATGATTTGGACCTCCCTTCTACCCACACAGTCCTGTGAAGCTTCACATCTGCTGGCCTGGGCCTAACACACATAAACCCATCTCTCCCAGTTCCCCTGTGTTAATCTACCCTTGCATTCCAGAAGCTGAACTCCAAGTTGAAGATGAATACTTTGTGCCCTATAACCTAGATTGTCTAGATTTATACTCATATCTTCTTTTACAGCTGTTCTGAATCCAGCTGAACCACCCTGGGAAATTTACTTATATTCGCTGAAATCGGTTTCTCATCTGTAACATGGATACAAAAGTAGTACCTAATTCAAAGGGTTATTGTTTTTTGTTTGTTTGTTTGTTTTTATGAGACAGAGTCTCACCCTGCTGCCCAGGCTGGACTGCAGTGGCGTGCGATCTCAGCTCACTGCAACCTCCGCCTCCCGGGTTCAAGGGATTCTCCTGCCTCAGTCTCCCAAGTAGGTGGGATTACAGGTGCCCTCCACCACCCCCGGCTAATTTTTCTATTTTCAGTAGAGATGGGATTTCACCATATTGGCCAGGCTTGTCTTGCACTCTTGACCTTGTGATCCGCCCGCCTTGGCCTCCCAAAATGCTGGAATTATGGACATGAGCCACTGCGCCCGGTCTCATAGGATTATTGTTTATGCGACAGTGTTTATTACAATTTCTGGAACATAGAAGATGTTTAATGAGAAGAAGCTATTATGGTAAGATAATTTATCAAAATATTAAATTCAGTTGTTCCTATATCTCCACCCTACCTCTTCTCCAACTGCAAATAAAATAAATGACATGAGCCACTGCGCCCGGTCTCATAGGATTATTGTTTATGCGACAGTGTTTATTACAATTTCTTTCTTTTTTTATTTTTTGAGACAGAGTCTCCCTCTGTCATCCAGGCTGGAGTGCAGTGGTGCGATTTCAGCTCACTGCAACCTCCACTTCCCAGGTTCAAGCAATTGTCCTGCCTCAGCCTCCCCAGTAACTAGGATTACAGGCATGTGCCACCATGCCTGGCTAATTTTTTGTATTTTTAGTAGAGACAGGGTTTCACCATCTTGGCCATGGCTGGATTCAAACTCTTGACCTCAAGTGATCTGCTTGCCTCGGCCTCCCAAAGAGCCAAGATTATAGGCATGAGCCGCCGGGCCTGGCCGCAATTTCTTAATTCAGGAATTTTGGCACCAGAAGAAGGGAAGAGGAAGAGGTGTGTGGAAACCAGAACGTACCAAAATCCCCACACAAGCATTCCAAACATCCAGAACCGTGTCTCCCAAATGGGGGTGATTTGCACTCCCAGGGGACATTCGGCAATGCTTGGAGGCATTTCTGATTGTCACTACTGTGGGGAGGGTGCTGCTGGTATCTAGTAGGTACCGATCAATGATGCTGCCAAATATCCAACAATGCACAGGACAGCCCCTCAAATGTCAGTAGCGCTGACGTTGAGACACCCTGATCTAGGGCCTTGAGGCTAACTTGCTTGGCTGACAGGTGAGAAACTTGAGTAGAATGTGAGATTGAAGTTGTAAGTGAACAGAGCTGAGCCTGATAAACTGAAAAAAATATAGAATCACTTTGAGAATTCATTGAGGGAAAGAGGATAACATAGACCAGTTTGGGGATAACAAAGATCATAGGCAGCGTTCTGGGGGGAAGATCAATTTACGTATTTACCCCAAAGCGCACAAATCTTAGTATTGTAGCTGTTGATGAAATTATTTTGGCTGGGTGCAGTGGCTCACACCTGTAATACCTACACTTTGGAAGGTCAAAGCAGAAAGATGGCTTGAGCCCAGGAGTTCAAGACTAGTCCGGGCAACATAGTGAGATCCCCATCTCTAAAAATAAAAATTAATTAATTAAAATTTATAAAGGAACTATTTTATCGGGCAGGGTTACTTTCCTTTTGTAATCTCATTTTTTTTTTCAGTAAAAATTCTGTATATATTTCTTGTGCTGCTTTTCTGTAGGATATTAAAGAAGTTATTGGTGCCCATGCTTTTATCTAGAATGTATGGTGGCAATAACAATCAGGAAGAGAAAGTGGACCTTCTCTTTCCTTTGACACCCTTGGAAAATCTGAGTTGCAATTTGTTATGTTCTACATACAAGATAAGGCAACAGGCCTCCTTGGAAAAACGGATTCTCGTGGCTGATATCAGACACTGGAACCCCCCAGCAGTGGGCCCAAGAGCCCTAGAACCAATTCAGACCTAAATCTGCTCAGCTTGTCAAGTACACCCATTGGGCATCCCAACCCAAGTGTTGCCAAACAGAGTGGGATGACCATGGACCATGGACCCTTAAAACTATTTATATTCTGCTTCATTACACATGTTCACTCTCAAATGCTCCCCTACATATTTTTAAAATGAAAGAACCAATAGCTATATACCTTTATTGATTGATTGATTGATTGAGACAGAGCCTCACTCTGTCACCCAGACTGGAGTGCAGTGGTGCGATCTCAGCTCACTGTAACTTCCACCTCCTGGGCTGAAGGAATTCTCGTACATCAGCCTCCCGAGTAGCTAGGACTACAGGCACATGCCACATGTCTGGCTAATTTTTTGCATTTGTAGTAGAGATGGGGTTTCACCGTGTTGGCCAGGCTGATCTCAAACTCCTGGCCATGTGATCCACCTGCCTCGGCCTCCCAAAGTGCTGGGATTACAGAGGTGAGCCACCACGCCCAGCCTAGCTACATTCTTTGAAACATATTTATTCCTAATATATAAACACCGTGTTTTTTTTTTTCCTCTTTAAAAATTTCTGTTCATGACTAACTCTGATTTATCTGAGTTTTAAACTCTTAGAGAAACTCTTATCTAATTTTTGCTTTTTTTACTTTTATTTTATTTTATTTTTGAGGTAGAATCTTGCTGTCTTGCCCAGGCTGGAGTGCAGTGGCACTATCTCGGCTCATTGCAACCTCTGCCTACTGGGTTCAAGCAATTAGCCTGCCTCAGCCTCCCAAGTAGCTGGGATACAGGCATGTGGCACCACGCCTGGCTATTTTTTTTTTTTTTTTTCTGAGACAGAGTCTCACTCTGTCACCCAGGCTAGAGTGCAATGGCATGATCTCGGCTCACTGCAAACTTCGACTCCCAGGTTCAAGTGATTCTCCTGCCTCAGCCTCCCAGGTTGCTGGGATTACAGGAGCCCACCTCCAGACCTGGCTAATTTTTGTATTTTTAGTAGAGACAGGTTTCGCCATGTTGGTCAGGCTTGTCTAGAACTCCTGACCTCAGGTGATCCACCCGCCTCGGCCTCCCAAAGTGCTGGGATTACCTGCGTGAGCCACCGTGCCTGGCCTGCCTTTTTTGTGTGTGTGTGTGTAATAGGGAAGGGGTATCACCCTGTTGGTCAAGCTGGTCTCAAACTCCTGGTCTTAAGTGATCCACTCGCCTTGGCCTCCCAAAGTGCTGAAATTACAGGCATGAGCCACCATGCCTGGCCTGCTTTTTTACTTTTGAAATGTTTGTTGGATATTCACCTTTCCATACCATCATCAGTTAATTGAATCTTTAGCAGAAATGTCATCTCTGTATCCTCATGCATCATTTCCTTGTATTGTCTGTAATAATACAATACAGCAGGTTGAAATCCTTAATGCAAGGGCAGATTTGGCACTCACGTTGTGTTTTCATGGTGCTCTGCCAAACTTCGGGGTGAGCACTGAGCTACTGGAGAGTCAAGGGGCCTGGGATTAAATCCTGACATCATGTTTTGGCAATAACGCATTTTTGGCAAGGCATCAAATACCTCTGTGCTTCAATCTCATGCCTGTAAAACAGGGGTCATCATTCCTACCCTGCTTATATGAAGGAAGATTCATGTGCTGAGCCTTGAGGGATGGGACACCTTCTAAATATGATGGTATGGAAATGGCACCCTGGGGGAGAGAACAGCACATGCGAAGATGAGAGATATAAGGGACGCTAAGTGGTACACCTTTTACTGAAATGTAGAGTATTAATGAAAGAGGAATGACAGGCCAGGCATGGTAGCTCATACCTTAATCCCAGAACTTTGGGAGGCAGACGTGAGCGAGGCACCTGAGGTCAGGAGTTCAAGGCCAGCCTGGCCGATATGGTGAAATCCCATCTCTACTAAAAATAGAAAAATTAGGCAGGTGTGGTGGGGGGCACCTGTAATGCCAGCTACTTGGGAGGCTGAGGCAGAAGAATCACTTGAACCTGGGAGGTGGAGGTTGCAGTGAGCCAAGATCGTCCTGTAGCACTGCAGCCTGGGTGACAGAGTGAGACTGGAGAGAGAGAGAGAGAGAGAGAGAAAGGAAGGAAGGAAGGAAGGAAGGAAGGAAGGAAGGAAGGAAGGAAGGAAGGAAGGAAGGA
>NC_045455.1:18503391-18556761 GCF_002776525.5 Piliocolobus tephrosceles | reverse complement strand
GGAAGGAAGGAAGGAAGGAAGGAAGGAAGGAAGGAAGGAAGGAAGGAGGGAGAGAGAGAGAGAAAGAAAGAAAAGAAAGAAAGAAAGGAAAGAAAGAAAGAAAGAAAGAAAGAAAGAAAGAAAGAAAGAAAGAAAGAAAGAAAGAAAGAAAAGAAAAGAAAAGAAAGAGGAATCATAACAAAGATAGGGAAAGTGGGCTGAAACTAGATTTTTAAGGCAGTTGAATGACATGCTAAGAACATTTCTGCTGGACAGGCCAACTCCCTTCCTTTAAAAAAAAGAAAAAAATGTTGGCATGGTGCTGTGGCTCACGTCTGTAATGCCAACACTTCCGGAGGCCAAGGTGGGCGGATCACAAGGTCAGGAGTTTGAGACCAGTCTGGCCAACATGGTGAAACCCTGTCTCTACTAAAAAAAATACAAAAATTAGCCAGGCATGGTGGCAGGTGCCTGTAATCCCAGCTACCCCGGAGGCTGAGCCAGGAGAATTGCTTGAACCTAGGAGGCAGAGGTTGCAGTGAGCTGAGATCGCACCACTGCACTCCAGCTGGGCAACAGAGCAAGACTTCATCTCAAAAATAAATAAGTAAATAAAATAAAATAAAATAAACCAAAATTTTATAGGCCAGGGTCTCACTATGTTACCCAGGCCAGTCTTGAACTCCTGAGCTCAAGTAATGCTCCTACCTCAGCCTCCCAAAGTGCTAGGAATACAGGCACGAACCTCCACGACCAGCCCCAATTCCCTTCCTAGAAGCCACAAAGTACTGCCAACAGTCCCTTCTGAGTGGGTCTTTACACACGGATGGCCATCCAGATGGACCACCACCTAGCCAGACAATGGGGGGACCTGACTCATCATCCTTTATGGGGTGGCCAGTAGCCTATGGGTACAGCGGCCTGAAGGGTCTTCCTCACAGGGCCCCTTATGTTAACTGATTACTGGTGGGACCATTTGTTCTCTTTCAGTGGACATATATTGAGTCCTTCAGTAGAATCAGTAAACGTAGAGAGGAGGTGAGTAACTAAGAAGTGGGTGGGAGGTGCCTGATGGGGTGTAACAGCTCAACTGCTGGCTCAACTGTGCTACAACATGAACGATCTTCTGCTTCTCAATTACCCGTGAGGGCTACCTCTGTGGAGATTTTTTTGTTTTGTTTTTTTCTTTTCCTTTTGTTTGAGACAGAGTCTCAGGCTGCAGTGCAGTGGCGTGATCCCCGCTCACCGCAACCTTGGCTCCCGGGCAATTCGCCTGCCTCAACCTTCTGAGTAGCTGGGAGTACAGCTGCACACCACCAGGCACAACTAATTTTTTTTTTTTTTTATTTCAGTAAAGACGAGGTTTTACCATATTGGCCAGGCTGGTCTCAAACTCCTGACCTCAGGTGATCCACTCACCTCGGCCTCCCAAAGGCTGGGATTACAGGTGTGGGCCACTGCACCTGGCCACTTTTTAAATTTGTGGTAATAGCTGTGTTCTGAACCACACCCCTGCTGTGAGCGATGACATATAAATTGAGAGGTGCAGCCAGTGACCACAAGGCATTTATTTTGCCTGAACACATCCAGCTGTTACACAGAGCAAGCCTCACTTCTTCCTATTAGCAGAATCCTTTTCTACCCTACCTGAGCTCAGTGTTGAATTTCAACCTTCATCTTATCCTTGAGCTATTGTTGGAGTTTCAGTTTTTCAAGACCCTCATAATCCTTGGTTTTCCTCTCAAGTAAATAAAAAAAAAAGCAGCATTTTAATTTTTTTAAATAGAGATGGGGTTTCACTATGTTGCCCAGGCTGATCTTGAATTCCTGGCCTCAAGCGATCCTCCCGCCTTGGCCTCCCAAAATGCTGGGATTGTAGCCATCAGCCACTGTGCCTGGCTGTTTAATTTTTCTTGAATTTTTTTTTTTTTTTCTTTTTGAGATGTTGCTCTGTTGCCCAGGCTAGAGTGCAATGGTGATCTCGGCTCATTGCAACCTCTGCCTTCTGGGTTCAAGCTATTCTCTTGTGCCTTTATTATTTATGATAACTTTTTTTATTTTATTTTAAGGAAGGAGACCACTACTACTCCTGCTGCCCTCCTTCCCCCACCTTGCCTAGTTCACAAGACAGGAGGAAAGAGAGAAAGGAACAAAAGTAAGATAAATAGCTAGACAACCTTGGCACCACCACCCGGCCCTAGGAGTTAAACAAAGTAATAATGATGACATCAACCCCTGACTTAACTACTTGTGTTATCTGTAAATCCTAGACACTGTTTGAAAAAAAAAGCACTGTAAAACTTTTTGTTCTGTTAGCTGATGCATGTAGGCCCCAGTCACATTTCCCATGCTTGCTCGATTTATCACGACCCTTTCACGTGGACCCCTTGAAGTTCTAAGCCTTTAAAAAGGCCAAGTATTTCTTTTTTGGGGAGCTCAGCTTTTAAGATGCGAGTCTGCTGACGCTCCCGGCGGAATAAAAAAACCTCTTCCTTCCTTAATCCGGTGTCTGAGGAGTTTTGTCTGCGGCTTGTCCTGCTGATTAAAGGCAGCCTCTTAGGCAGCTTATGCCTGCCCTGTAGAGCATCCCTGCAGGGGACTCTGGCCAGCTTGAGCGACGCGGATCCTGAGAGTGCTCCAGGGTAGGCATTTGCCCTGGTGGAACGCCTCGTCAGAGCAGTGCACAGCAGGCCCCTGTGGAGGATCAACACAGCGGCTGACACCGGGAAGGAACTGGCACTTTAAGTCCGGACATCTGAAACTTGGTAAGACTGGTCTTTGGAACTTGCCCACTCCATTTGAGTGGAAGCGTGGCCTGATCACCCACAGCGTGCCTGTACCGGCACTTTGGTTTTTGTTTTTGACTTGACTTGAATTAACTGCTTGATACTTTGGTTTTAGTTTTGATTTTGACTTGACTTGAATTGCTTGATAAACAGGGGTGCCTTCATTGGCACTTTGGTTTTGGTTCTGATTTTGACTTGGCTTAAATTGCTTGATGAATAGGTGTGCCTTTAACAACACTGGTTTTAGCTTTGATTTTGATTTAGTGTGAATTAGGTAAGTGGGTGACCTTTTACCCTTTCCTTCTTGTAGTGTGAATGTTGTTTTGTCTCGAGAGAATAGATCAGACACAAAGTAAGCCCACTCCACTAGGAACTGTGTTAAAAAATTTCAACAAGAAAAAAGGAAAGTCATCAAATCATCAAAACATACTCTATTAAAATGCATGTTACAGAACCTTAAGAAAGGTTTTGCAGGAGATTATAGAGTTAAGTTAATCCCTTACAGGTTAAGATCTCTGTGTGAATTAGAACTGCCCTCTTTTGGTGTTGATGGCACACCGAAGGCCAAATATAAACAATTGGCCATGTATTTAAGGTGGTGACAGAGGTCGGAGGACAGCCAGTGTACCTAGATCAAATTCCTTTATATTGACTCATGGTTAAATATAATATAGACAAAGCCAGCATAAATTTAGCCCTGTTTAACAGCTTATTGCAAAAAAGCCAAAAGTAAAAGTAAGAGCAGCTTCACCAGCAGACACGGAGTTAGAAAAGGGAGTCCCAGAAACAGCAAGAGAAGCCAGTTTTGCAGGAGCCGCCAGAGATAACAGAAATTCTTTCTCCATGTGTCCCAGCCGACCGCGCTTTACCGAGGCCAACAGCTCCCTCAGAAATGAGATTCAGGAGCTCCCTCTCAGGGAGACGTGAGGACCTGTCTATTACAATGACCAGGCTCACATCCGGTGGGGGCAGCAGACTTTCATCCATCAGCCCTTTTCAACCATTGATCTACTAAACTGGAAATACCCTGAACCCACCACCTTGCTCCCGGCAGCTAGAGCCCTGTCGAGCATGACTGTGTAGAGTTGTTGGACTCAAGTTTACTCTAGCAGACCTGACCTCCGGGACCAGCCTTGGCCTCAGTAGACTAGGAGCTATATGGGGATGGGAACAGCTTCATCCACCCACAAGGAGAGAGATGTGCAGAATATGCGGTGGTAACCCTGGACACTGTCGTTAAACTGAGCTCATTGCTTTAATTCGGGCCTTAGAACTCAGTAAAGGTAAGACTGTAAACATTTACAATGACTCTCCGTATGCCTGTTTAACCCTCCGAGTGCATGGAGAATTATATAAAGAAAAGAGCCTGTTAAACTCTAGGAAAAAGGGGAAGAAAACACCCAGAGAATGCAACTCAGCTTCAGCATTTGCAGAGGTACTGAGAAGCACTTCTGCAGAGGCTAAGAGTTGGTAGGAAAAAGCAAGTAATATAAAAAAAGATTCCAGGAATGCTTCAAGGAGCTAACAAGAGCCTAAGTCAGTTTTGTAAGAG
Organism: Piliocolobus tephrosceles; assembly: GCF_002776525.5. Taxonomy (NCBI): domain Eukaryota; kingdom Metazoa; phylum Chordata; class Mammalia; order Primates; family Cercopithecidae; genus Piliocolobus; species Piliocolobus tephrosceles. Next base: position 18,552,444 of record NC_045455.1, on the reverse strand, counting down.
ACTGTGTAAAGCATTCTGGCTTTACACCCCATTTAACCCTGAGGCTGCTGAAAATCAGTATATAGTGAGTACTTCATTTGTAAAGCAAGTCCATGGTAACATCAAGCAGAAGCTGCAGGCATGAATACCACCTAGTCTATAAAAGTGGCCATTGAGGTGTATGTTAACTGTAACAAAGAAACAAAACTGGGAAAGAGCAAAAGAAAAAGAAAGACTAAGTGTAAAAAAAGAGAAATTAGCAACGTGAGAGGACGTGGACGTGGATGTAGATATGAAACAAGTCAAGTTAGGCAAAGATGCAAGAGCCGGACCAGGCTAGAGAGAGATTAATGTGCGAGATGCAAAAAGAAAGGACACTAGAAGGGTAAATGTTCAAAAAGGCAATAAAGGAAATGGCCAAGGCCGCAAGACAAAGAGGCCATCAGCCAAGGGCTGCTGCACCTTGGAGGAACCAAATACTGATCTGATCAGACTGACAGGAGCTGAAGAATGTAAAGACTAGGGCAGACTACGCACCTTCTCATTAGGCTCCCAGGAGCCCATGGTCACATTAGAAGTTAAAAGCAGCAAGATTCTGCCGTATCTGGATTCCAATTTCTCACTGAAGGCTGAGCCACTAAATAGAGTTACAAAGGGGGGGTGGGGGGAGAAGGACCCCTCCTCTAAGAAACTTAAACAGGAAAAAGAGCCATACCTTGTGAAAACTTGCTTATAGACTTTACAGAACTTCCCCGTGCTGGAGGCTATCAGTATATGCTAGTGCTTGTTTGCTCATTTAAAATAAAATCAGGTTTTTGCCTATGGTCCTCCTCCGAGTCAGGTGCACCCCCACCAAACAAACTAGGTATTTGCCCTATAAGAGTTTGTTTGGTTGGCCACCCCCAAATCGTAGGTCAAATTAAAGGTGACCTCCAGAAACTAAAGAAATTAACCTTAAGAAAGCAAATGCAGGTTTTAAAAATAGCCATACAAAGTGTTCATAATTAAATAAGTGAAAATGCCTATAAGCCTGACACCGCTTTAAATCTAGTGACTCTGTTTAAAGTAAAATCTAATTTTTCTAGGACCCATATAGGATTGGCTCTATACTGTATCCTTGTCCACTCCCACTGCTGTTAAATTTGCAGGTGTTGTGTCTTGGATCCACCACAGTCAGCTAACACCAGCAGCTCAGGACAAGTGGACCAGCCAGCACGATACAGATCATCCAACCTGGCTGATCCTGAGACGAGACCAAGCTGCTGCTGAGGACGACAGCCCTGTTCTGGTCACTCCAGATACTGACCAGTCTACGCACGGCTGAAGCTTGAGGAGACAACAAGCCCTGCTCTAGTCACACACAGGCAACTGACTAGTCTACACATGGCCGAAGCTTGAGGACTCGTCAAGCAAGTAAATGTAGTTAAAAATCTTAATAGTTTTCCTGCAATACTAACTGTTTTTCTATTGTTCTGTCATTGTATTCAACCTTTTTCCCAGATAAGGACCTCTTTTGTCCTTGCTGTACATTGTTTTGTTGTTGTTAACCCCCATAACCATGCTAGAAGAAACACCTATATAAGGTGTCACCACTGTACACGTACTACTTAGGAAACCCAGACCCGTCCAGTCCAGCAACCATTCCGAGTCTTACAGTCGTTCTTTAAACATATAAACCAGAAGTTACCAGAACCTCTTCCTTTAGCAAAAACAGAAAAAGCCTATTTGCTCAGTTGGCAGCCTGGATGTTTCTTCATGTTATGTTTAAAAAAGGCTAACATAGGAGACCAATGGCCTTGAGAAGCAAAAGAGTTAATGCCTCAAGATAACTTTACTTTAACTAACTCTTTCCCCAAACAGATGCCCCAATTTCAAGCATCTGGCTCTTAAAAACTTCTGGTATTAAAAAATACTGTGTTACTTGCTGAGAAAAAGCTTTTCAGACCCAGTGACAAAACTAACCTGTTTAGGACATGACAAAGTTAATACACGTGCCTGTACAAGTTTAACACAGGTTTGATCCTAGGTCTTCATTTAGAAAATAGTTTCCAGCTATAAAAATTTAAAACCCTCATTATAAGTATATTACTGGTAATAGAAAGTTGCTTGCTGCTCCCCTGTGTATTACACTTCTTCCTTCAAATGATAAAAGGTTTCGTAGCTACCATGGTTCATTAGAAAACTTCAGGACAAGGGTATTACATAAAACACTATCGCTCTGTCTCGCAAAGAGACTCAGAAAGTAAAAATAAAAGTGAGAACTCTCAGTAATTAGTGAAAATTCTCAAAGCGGGGGACAAGGTCTCTGTCACACGAGCTGGAATGCAGTGGCACGATCGTGGCTTACTGCAGCTCAACCTCCCAGGCATCAGTCCTCCCACCTCAGCCTCCTGAGTAGCTGGCACCACAGGCACGCATCAGCACGCCCAACTAGTTTTTGTTTTTTTAGTAGAGATGGGGTTTCACCATGTTGCCCAGGCTAGTTTTGAACTCCTGAGCTCACTCAATCCAGCCACCCTGGCCTCCCAAAAAACTGGGATTACAGGCTTGAGCCACTGCGCCCAGACTATATATAGTAATTTTTAAGTGGCCTAGGTCAGTGCCTCACAATCTTTAACAATCACATGAATCACGTGGGAGTCTTGTTGAAATACTGATTCCATGCTAGGCGCAGTGGCTCCCGCCTGTAATCTCAGCTCTTTGGGAGGTCGAGGTGGGCAGATCACTTGAGATCAGGAGTTCCAGACAAGCCTGGCCAATATGATGGAACCCCATCTCCACTAAAAATACAAAAATTAGTCGGGTGTGGTGGTGCATGCCTGTGATCCCAGCTACTTGGGAGGGAGGCTGAGGTAGGAGAATTGCTAGAACCTAGGAGATAGAGGTTGCAGTGAGCCGAGATCGTGCCACTGCACTCCAGCCTGGGCAACAGAGAAAGACTCCATCTCAAAAAAAAAAAAAAACAAAAAAAAAAAAAAAAAACAAAAAGCTGATTCCAATTCAGTAGGCCTGGGGTGGGCCTAAGAATCTGCATTTCTTACACCACCCAGATGGTGATGGTGCTGCTGGCTTACAGACCAAATTGGGTATAGAGCATTTTATCTACCTGTAACCATTAATGAACTGATTAAAAAAAAAAAAAACTCTCCAAAAATTAAAACAGCTATTGATGTTTTCCTCTTACTACTAGGATCTTATGTTGCTTACAATATATTAAATATTCTATCAATTTGTGGTTATCAGTCTCCTTGTCTAGATTAATAGTACTTATTAGCCCAGGAATCTGTGCTAAATCTCTAAAGCTGATTTAGGTCTCCATGGCAATTTCGTAGCTTTGCCACCCTCACTGCTAGGTAGGCTACCAAAACTCCAGAATAAATACACTTTCCAGGCAACTTTTTTGGATCAGTTCCTCCACTTCCAACCTGGCGGACCCAATGGCTGATGTTCAGGTTGTGCTTACGCACAGTGCCGAGCAGGGCACTGAAGACCCGGGTGGGCTAAATCCTGCTTGGCAGCTTCCTGTGATGTGTGTGTGGTTGTGTTAGAGGATTTTATTTTTTCCCCTTCAGCAGTTTTGATGGGATCTTCTGCCTCCTTGCACCGTTTCTGAAGTTCCTGGGCCTGTTGTTTGACCCAGTGTATCTCACACTTATCCACATCATGCCTATTCTTGGGTGACAATGGGAATGCCCTGGTGTCAGAACCCTGTGCTCCCGAGATAAACAGTGATAAACAGCGTGGTATCATTTTTGCGTCCCTGCAATCCCTTTGTTCCACTGTTGCCCTTTCTTTCTTTTTTTTGAGACAGAGTCTCACTCTGTCACCCAGGCTGGAGTGCAGTGGCATGATCTCAGCTCACTGCAACCTCTGCCTCCTGGGTTCAAGCGATCTTCCTGTCTCAGCCTCCCAAGTAGCTAGGATTACAGGTGTGCATCACCACGCCCAGCTAATTTTTGCATTTTTAGTAGAGATGGGGTTTTGCCATGTTGGCCAAGCTGGTCTCGAACTCCTGACCTCAAGTGATATGCCTGCCTCTGCTTCCTAAAGTGCTGGGATTACAGGTGAAAGCCACTGCACTTGCCCCTCGGCACTTTTTTTTTTGTTTTTAATCACTTGGCGTGGAACACACAGGAGGCCACACAAAGTGCTGAAAAGAATGAAACAATGGAATTCTGGGTTTTTAGTCTGGAGGGCAATGGTGCTTCCATAAACTTTGGAATTAAAAAGAATACTTAGCTGACCAAGTTTTCCTCCATGGAAGAGAAGACAAAAACCTTTCTAAACTGGAGGACAGCAAAGCTTTGGGGAATACAGGCAGAGAGTTATATAGAGTTGGGATCTCTATCATCTGAACTGTCACTAACTCCAAACTTAGTGACTGAGGGCCCTTCAAGTACAGCTCTTGCCTCACCTTCCAATAGAAGGCAGGTGAGTTTCGTAGGCCTACTTATTCCTTAAGTCTGAGTCTTAAAGAATCAGGTTCTTGAACTGCTCAAAGCAAGATTCTTGAAGGAAATTTATCATCCTGGAGACCCACACTCACACTAAACCAAGGAGCTGATAGCATGAGAGCATGTTCCCTTTCAGACCTGCCACCCTACTGATCTGTGCCCCCAAGGAGTGCTCCACCACCAGGATCTAGACTTGAGACTTGCATGAATTGCTGGAGGAAAGGAGATGCATTTCATAGTAAGACCCTTCATGGGAATGAGCCTTCCCTAGTAGGAGGCTTACCCAAGGGAGATTTCACATGAAAAGAGCTGAAGGGGGGCCCTGAATTTGAAAACGAGGGCAAAGAGAGAGATGTTGGGAATAGAAAGTTCCCATGGGGGTAACTTTTTGCAAAAGACCCAACTCTTTAAGTGATTTCTCTCTTGGAACTTGGGAAAAGACAAGTTGTCAAAAACTTTAGGCATACCCCTCTTGCATTGCCCTTTTGAATTTATCCCAACTCATATAATTTTTAGATTTTTTAAAATTGAGATAGGGTCTCACTATGTGGCCCAGGCTGGTCATGAATATCCCAACTCTCTAGTTAACTACGTTAGAATATCCCAGGCTATGTCCAGTCTGCTGCTGCTATTGCTATTTCAGGGAAGCTGATAGGAAAGGATGATGAAGTGGGAAGGACAGACAGCCTGCTCCCACCCCGCAGCATCCCCTCCACTGGCCCGGTAGAAAGGCAGTATTGTCTTCCCAAGTGCACTATGACTCAGCAACATGGGTCTTGACCAACAGTCCTGTGAGGAATGACAGAGCCGGGAGGTGAAGGGAAATTCCATACAATATCTAGGAGCCCTCCTTAGACGTCAACTCAAAGATTCCAGTAAGAATGAATGAGGTTGGCCGGGCGCGGTGGCTCACGCCTGTAATCCCAGCACTTTGGGAGGCTGAGGCGGGTGAATCACAAGGTCAGGAGATCGAGACTGTCATGCGCATCCGTGTGAAGAGACCACCAAATAGGCTTTGTGTGAGCAATAAAGCTTTTTAATCACCTGGGTGCAGGGGAGAGGCCAAAGCTAAGCCATCACATCCCCTGTGACCTGTACATACACATCCAGATGGCCGGTTCCTGCCTTAAGTGATGACATTCCACCACAAAAGAAGTGAAAATGGCCTGTTCCTGCCTTAACTGATGACATTACCTTGTGAAATTCCTTTTCCTGGCTCATCCTGGCTCAAAAGCTCCCCCCACTGAGTATCTTGCGACACACCCCCTACTGGCCGCACACCTGCCCACCAGAGAATAACCCCCTTTGACTGTAATTTTCCTTTACCTACCCAAATCCTGTAAAACGGCCCCACCCCTATCTCTCTTCGCTGACTCTCTTTTTGGACTCAGCCTGCCTGCACCCAGGTGATTAAAAAGCTTGATTGCTCACACAAAGCCTGTTTGGTGGTCTCTTCACACAGATGCGCATGACATTTGGTGCCAAGATTGAAAGGAGAAAGAGGTTGAGGGATAGTGAGAGAGGCTGGAGAAGAGAGTAAAAGGAGGCCGCTTACTGGATTTAAAATTGGTGGAGATGTTCCTTGGGCTGGTCCTTCTGAGGACCAGAGGTCATAGGTGAATCTTTCTCATAGAACAAAAAGCAAAAGGACAGGGGATTGATCTCCCAAGGGAGGTCCCTCCAATCTGAGTCACGGCACCAAAATGTCATGCGTGTCCTTGTGAAGAGAGGGAGAGTTCTGGAATGAAGTTATATGAGAGACTTCCAACAAACCTGGACCAGTGAGGGCTGCAATTGTCCAGCCTCCCAACCCTCAGCCTGCCTGTCTGCAGAGGCCAGCTTGTTCTCTTTCATTTCAGCAGTGCCCTCCTCTCCTTGGTTTTTATACAAGGAATAATAATAATTCCCTATCCCTTGCCTGCCTGTAGGGAAGCACTGTGAGGAATGGTGAGTTCCCATCCCTAAAACACTTGAAATTCATTCAACAAAACATCCTGCCTTTATTTCATTACCTATAGAGTACAGTTTTCTGTAAGAAAGGAAAGGTTGTGTTTTTTGTTCCTATGAAGGAAAAATAGAAGCCACAGCCTCTTTCAAATCAAAGTTTTGTTCTTGAGTCAAAGGCGCTCCTGCGGCTCCTACCAAGTCCAGTGAAAAGGCTTTGTTTGATTCTCTAAAGCTATCAGAGTTCATAAAGGTCATCATTTCATCCATGCTGGGTTTGAGGACAGTGTTCTTTCTCTGCTTTTGACAAGCAGCTGGATTTGAAGGCTAAGTTTTCATTTTGTTGCTACCTGGCCCTCTTTCCTTTTTTTCTGACTTAATGTACATCTAATCACCCAGAAGGTAGTCAGTCATGTTATGATCTATTATACTTTAAAAGTGTCATCATTACATAAGTTCATGGCAATGTAAGCATATCAAAACTCACAGTAAAATGACAAAACTGAAATCCAATTCCTTTCTTCAGGGTCAGAAGGCTGCTGCCTTTCCATGGGCCTCCTAATTTCTCCCCTGGACAGAGGCAGCCATGAATCATCGTCACAAACCAGCCAGGCAGCAGCCCCACTCTCACGTAAGAGTGGGTAGAAGGCTCCTTTATACAGGAAATTCCAGTAAATAAATGTAGAGGCGGAGCTGGGGACCCACAAATGGGATTCACAGACAAGGAGATGAACTCAAAAGTATCTGGAAAGAAAAGATGACAGAAACTTAAAACCACCTTGTGGCAAATACCACCACAATAATAGTTGCAAATACCACCCAGGTGGCTGGGTGTGGTGGCTCATGCCTGTAATCTCAGCACTTTGGGAGGACAAGGCAGGAGGCTCACTTGAGCTCAGGAGTTCCAGACAAGCCTGGACAACACAGTGAAAACTCATCTCTACAAAAATTAGCCAGGCGTGGTAGCATGTGTCTATAGTCTCAACTACTTAGGGGGCTGAGATTAGCCATATTGTACCACTGCACTCCAGCCTGGGCAACAGAGCAAGACCCTGTCTCAAAATAATAATAATAATAATAATAGTTGCTAGCAAGAGTAAATGGTAAAATTATTAGTACGCAAAAGCACAAAGGCGAATAGGATATTTGCACAGACTCAAAGTATAATCCCATAAGACTCTTCCTAAATTCAAAGGGAAAATAGTAAATTTGCAGTGGTGAAATCTGTGATGGAGTTAACATCACCAGTATTGAAACATATCTACATCACGTATCTCCTAATATGATATACTGACAAGGACACAATATCATGTCTGTGGTATTCTGGCCAAAAACCCATAATCTTGAATTTTTTTTTTTTTTGAGACAGTTTCATTTCTTGTCGCCCAGGCCGGAGTGCTATGGCACCATCTTGACTCACTGCAACTTCCACCTCCCAGGTTGAAGTGATTCTCCTGCCTCAGCCTCCCAAGTACCTGGGATTATAGGCACTTGCCACCACATCTGGCAAATTTTTGCATTTTTAGTAGAGACAGGGTTTCACCATGTTGGCCAGGCTGGTCTTGAACTCCTGACATCAGGCGATCCACCCTCCTCGGCCCCCCAAAGTGCTGGGATTACAGGTGTGAGCCACCACACCCAGCTATAACTTTGAATTCAATCATAAACAAACATTAGAAAAACCCTAAGTGACTAATGACCTTTGTTATAAGAAAAACTTTAGGCCAGGTCCAGTGGTGTGTGCCTGCAGTCGCAGTTACTCAGGAGGCTGAGATGGAAGGATCACTTGAGCCCAGGAGTTTGAGAACAGCCTGGGCAATATAGCAAGACTCTGTCTCAAAAAATAAATAAAAAAAATAGACAAATTAAATTTAACAGGCCAGGTATGGTGGCTTGCGCCCGTAATTCTGGCACCTTTGGAGGCCAAAGCAGTAGCACTGCTTGAGCCTAGGAGTCTGAGATGAGCCTAGGCAACACAATGAGACCCCCATCTCTACAAAAAATAAAATATTTGGCCGGGTGCAGTGCCTTCCGCCAGTAATCCCAGCACTTTGGGAGGCCAAGGGGGGGTGAATCATCTGAGGTCAGGAGTTCAAGACCAGCCTGGTCAACATGGTGAAACCCCATCTCTACTAAAAATGCAAAAAATTAGCTGGGCATGGTGGCGGGCACCTGTAATCCCAGTTACTTGGGAGGTTGAGGCAGGAGAATGGCTTGAACCCGGAAGGTGGAGGTTGCAGTGAGCCAAGATCACACCATTGCACTTCAGCCTGGGCAACAGGAGCAAAACTATCTCAAAAAATAATAAATAAATAAATAAATAAATAAATAAATAAATAAATAAATAAATGAATGAATTTGGCTCATGACTGTAATCCCAGCACTCTGGGAGGCCGAGATGGGTGGATCACCTAAGGTCAGGAGTTCGAGACCAGCCTGACCAACATGGTGAAACCCCGTCTCTACTAGAAATTAGAAAATTAGCTGGGTGTGGTGGTAGGCACCTGTAATCCCAACTACTCAGGAGGCTGAGGCAGGAGAATCACTTGAACCTAGAAGGTGGAAGTTGCAGTGAACTGAGATTGCACATTGAACTCCAGCCTGGGTGACAGAGCAAGACTCTGTCTCAAAAATATTTATTTTTTTGAGTCAAATGGTAGTGCTGGTATTACAGGCAGGAGCCACCACGCCCAGCCTACACACTCTTAAATTTAAGCACACAACTCTTTCATTTACAACTCATCAGCCAGAATTGAGTCACGTGGCCACTCTTAGTAGTAAATGAAGCTGGCCATATACCAAGTTGCAAACAGGGGTTCTATTATTATGGAATAAGAGAAGGACAAACACTGGGAAATAACTAACAGACTCTTCTACAAGTAATCTTTTTTAAATTTTATTTTTATTTTTACTCAGGCTGAAGTGCAATGACACGATCATGGTTCACTCCCTCCACCTCCCAGGCTCAAGCAATAGCCCACCTTAACCTCCCAAGTAGCTGGGACCACAGGTGCGTGCCACCACACCTGACAAATTTTTTGTAGACATGAATTCTCACTATGTTGTCCAGGCTGATCTCAAACTTCTGGGTTCAAGCAATCCTCCCACCTTGGCCTTCCAAAGTGCTGGGGTTACAGGCATAAGCAACAACGCTGGCCAAGTGGTCATTCTTATTACATCCTCAGGATAGCCAGTGCAGAAGTCAGATGGCTCTAGAATAAAAATAGTGGATTATTATAAATTTTATTAGATGCTAATGCTAATCACAGCTACTGTTCTAGGTATAATTCGTTCCTGGAGAAAATCAACACAGCTTCTGTACTTGATATGTAGCTACTGAGCTGCCAATACCTTTCCCCTAACCCAATAAACGGAGAATATAAAAGGCAGATGGAGGGACAAAGTGACTGACACCTCCAATTCCCAGCACTTTAGAGGTCCGAGGCAAGAGGACCGCTTAAGCTCAGGAGCTTAAGACCACTTTGGGCAACATAGCAGGACCCCAGCTCCTCAAAAAATAAAAAAACAGCTGAGTGTGGTGGTGCGTGCCTATAGTCTCAGCTACTCAGGCGGCTGAGGCAGGAGAATCACTGGAGCCCAGGAGGCTGAGGCTGCAGTGAGCCATGATCATGCACTGCTCTCCAGCCTGGGTAACACAGTGAGACCGTCTCTCTCTCTCCCTCTTTTTTTTTTTTTTTTTAAAGGCAGTTGGCTCTTATCTGAGAAGGACATAGCCTCCCTTCATAACCCCAGTACAGGATGACACGTTTTCTGGCACTATGCTACAGAGACATTTATCGTCTCATTATTGCACAGGTTGTACATTAATGGCCCATTACGTAGATAACATCATGCTGATAGGACCAGGAGAGCAGGAAGAAACAGGCTTTGCACAGCATGCTTACAGCAGGGAGAGGTGAACGGCTTTGGTGTTATCAGACACAGCTGGGGAAGAACAGAATGAGTTGATGGGAAATCCTCACTGCAGGAAAAAGTGTGAGTGATAGAAACATACCATTATCCACCCTCGCTAGAAAGCATGGCCTGAGGTAGGGGTCTATGACATTTCCTTTTCTCCCTCCCTCTTTTCTTTTTTATTTTCTGTTTATATATCCTTCCTTCCTTTCTTCTTTTTCTTTCAGTATCACACATTCCCTTTCACCAAACTCACCCGGCTGTCTGTCTCTGCTGAGTGTCCAGCTCGCCCCCAGCAGCCACCAACCTTGACACCTCAATAAGGCACCATATTTTGGGGGAGTCAGCCAGCAACCCTGTGACATGCTGATAACTTGGACTGTTCCATCATAGCTAGGACAGCAATTTGTCCTTTGTGGAATAGACACATTCTGGTTTGGATCTGATCTCCTATGTACCATACTTCTGCCAGCCCTATCCATCTGTGGGACTGACTGAACGCCTTATTGTTTGTTTCATTTTTTTTGTTGTTGTTTTCCTTAAAAATTTTTTTCTAGTTTTTTTGTTTGTTTCATTTGAGTGCCTTATTTATTTATTTGAGAAAAGGTCTCACTCTGTCGCCCAGGCTGGAGTGCAGTGGCACAATCTTGGCTCACTGCAACCTCTGCCTCCCAAGCTCAAGCAATTCTCTTGCCTCAGCCTCTCGAGTAGCTGAGACTACAGGTGCGTGCCACCATACCGTGCTAATTTTTTGTATTTTTAGTAGAGACAGGATTTCACCATGTTGTCCAGGCTGGTTTCAAACTCCTGACCTCAGGTGATCTGCCTGCCTTGGCCTCCCAAAGTGCTGGGATTACAGGTGTGAGCCACTGCGTCCAGCCAAAATAAGATAATTTTAAAAACCCACAGTGTACCACAGACTGAGTGGCTTAAAACAACAGAAATTGATTTTCTCACAGTTCTGGAGACTGCAAGTCCGAAATCAAGGATGTAGGGAAGAATCTTTCCTTGCCTCTCTCTCACTTCTTGTGGTTGCCAGCAATCCTTGAAATTCCTTCAGTTTCTATCTCTGGATTTAGGGCCACCATAATCATCTTAAGTTGATTATATCTGCAAAGACCCTATTTCCAAATAAGGTCACAATTAAGGTGGGTGGGAGGAGGGTAGTGGGTTAAGACCTTAACCTATCTTTTGTCAGACACAATTCAATGCACAACATAGTGACTGGGAGGAGTGACATTTCTGTAAAGAGAATAGGTAAACTAAGTCCCAAATGATAAGCCAAGCTCACAATACAACTGTAGTTTAGAACCCCAGTTCTGGGCTGGGTGTGGTGGCTCATGCCTATAACCCTAGCACTTTGGGAGGCTGAGGCAGGAGGATCACTTGAGCCCAGGAGTTCAAGACCCCAGCCTGGGCAATATAGCGAGACCTCATTTCTGTTAAAAAAAAATTTTTTTTAAAGAAAAGAACCCAAGTTCTTTTAGCTCTTCTAGACTTAGAGCCAGGCGTGGTGGTGCATGCCTGTGGTCCCAACTACTCAGAAGGCTGAGCTGGGAGGGTTGCTTGAGCCCAGGAGTTCCAGGCTGCAGTGAGCTATGATCCGCACCACTGCACTCCAGCCTGGGTGACACAGTGAAACCACTTCTCTAAAAAAATAAATAAATAAGACTTTGAAAGACTTTCCTTCACCTCCCTTCTTTTGGAATAGATTCCAAGGCATGGTTCTGAAATGATCCTATGTGTCCTGCTATGATTTCGGAGAATTCTGATTGCCAATGGGTTAACTAAATCTTGCCTCTAGACTGCTGTACCTGTCTCAAATCAACCTTTCAATTGAGAAGTTGTCAGAGCACCTACAAGTTTAGAGAGCAGGGACTTTGTGGAGTCTATAGGACAGAATATGCGGTTTTATGCCTGCTTGCTCATAAATGTTGGCCTAATAAATGATTGTGTGTAGCAGAATTCAGTCTGAAATCAGCTCTCATTATCATCCAGGAACAAGATTGTAAGGGGTGAGTTGATTCTCCTCTGTCTGTTAATTTTTGGCAGCTAAAGAATCTGCCAAAAGGAAGCTAATAGTTGTGCACAAGCAAGCGGCTTCTGTCAGTTCCTACCACCGTGGGAACAGTGCAAGCCAAGGCCTGGACAGTCGCTGAGGCTGTGTTCTGGTGGCTCCAGGGACCTCTGCAGGCTCTGACTCCAGCCTCCATTCTGGCTCCCTTATTGGGCCTGGTTCTGACCATTTTTTCAGACTCACCCTGGACGTCGACATTCTTCTTCTCTCCTGGTTTCTCTGATTGATGCCTAGGAGGTGCAGTCTCTGCCCCTTCTTCTCCTTCAGTTTCCCTCCAGATGCTACCTCCTGGCACATCTTGGCTCCAGGTGCTGCTGCTGAAGTCTGGTCCTGTCCACCTAGGAGCTCAGCCTGGGTCCCAGGAACTGCCTGGAGCAAGCATCTTAGCTTCTCTTTTATGGTCAGATCATTTGGCTATGTTTTTTTCTTTCTTTCTTTCTTTTTCTTTTCCGCAGCCACAGGAAAACTTAAAGCCAGTCCCTACAGAGTTGTTATATATTCCATATTGACAGTTAGTATATAATGACACGTTTATTACCTTGCATTTCAGATTGAATGGAAAAAGCCAAGAGGCTCTGACTTTAATCTGTAGTCCTTAAAAACATACTGAGGAGAGGGGTGGGGTGCAAGGCACAGTGACCCATGGCTGCACATTGGGATCTGAATGTTTATGCTCTAGTCTGGGCCAAGACCTTACTCTCTGAACTGCAAGATGCCATACCTTGCTTGTCCCAGAGCTTACCCCAACTGGAATTTGGAACCAAAGAATGTCAGAAATTCCAGGGGGAAAAAGCCTATTCCCCCAAAGCTGACTTTGTTTATCTCTTTGAAAATTCAAAGGTAAAGTTGACATACCAAAAACATTTTAATGAAAGAGGTCCTTTTTTAGTCAAAGTAATCAGGATATATTGATTTATAGTGCATTTATATATTTAAAGCAGTTCCCTCTACAATGTATCAGCAGAAAACCAACAGCACTTGAAGGCAATTACAAATACATAGATGGGGCCTGATGTCAAATATGTAGATGGGGATATAAGGTAAAAACAACATTGTCATCATGCAGGCAAAACTATCTTGAAGTTTCCATGAACTATGAATTCTTTGATACCTGACCAAAAAAAAAAAAAAACAGAAAAAAATATTAAAAATTATATATATATATTTTTTTGGAAACAGAGTTTTGCTCTTGTCGCCCAGGCAGGAGTGCAGTGGTGTAATCTTGGCTCATTGCAAACTCCGCTTCCTGGTTTCAGGTGATTCTCCTGCCTCAGCCTCCCGAGTAGCTGAGATTACAGGCGCTCACCACCAAGCCTGGCTAATTTTTGTATTTTTTAGTAGACAAGGAGTTTCACCATGTTGGCCAGGCTGGTCTTGAACTCCTGACCTCAGGTGATCCACCTGCTTCGGCCTCCCAAAGTGCTGGGATTACAGGCATGAGCCACCATGGCCGCAACAACTAAAAATACATTAAAAATATATAAATATATATAATATATAATATATTTACATACTTTTTTTTTCTTTTGTTTTGTTTTTACTTCCCATACTATACAGATGTAATTACCTGAAATACAGCTGGGTAGACCTGTCTTTCTAAAGGGATGAATCAAAAGTCCTCAAGGCTAGGATTAACCTTGGGCTGAGGACTGAAGAAACAGCCTTTACAAAATTATGACAGTAAGAGAAAACTACTATAGTTCACTCCATCTTGCTTCTACCCCCAAGCTGTCCTAGGTCATTCCTGGGCATAGTCCAAGGTAACTTTGGGAGGCCCTTAGCTTATAATTTAACCTTAAGCAAGAATGATAATAATCCTTCCCAAAATAAACCACCTTTGTAAAACCAAAAAAAGTCCACAAGGTTAGGATTGTGAGAAGGTCCTGAATTCTGCTAAGAGGTAGGCATAAAGGATAACCAGTCATTGCTCTAGGGGTCACAAGATTTGTGACTTCTTGAGCCACTCCTGTAAATAACACCACTATTCTACAATAGTAGAACGTAAGATTGTTTTTGAGGGTTTTTTTTTTTTTTTTTTAGGCTTTTGCATTTTTTGCTGGGGGGAGAAAAGATTTACCTATTGGTTAGACACTAATAAGGCATCAAATAGGAAATACACATTCTTTCATTCAACAAATACTTGTATAAGCACCTGTGTGCCACCAACTGTCATTTTTTTTTTTTTTTTTTTTGAGACGGAGTCTTGCTCTGTTGCCCAGGCTGGAATGCAGTGGCACAATATCGGCTTACTGCAACCTCTGCCTCCCAGGTTCAAGCGATTCTCCTGCCTCAGCCTCCCCTAGTAGCTGGGACTAGAGGCTTGCACCACCATGCCCAGTGAATTTTTTTTATTTTTTCTTTTTTTGAGACAGAGTCTCACTCTTGTCTCCCAGGCTGGAGTACAGCAGTGTGATCTCGGCTCACTGCAACCTCTGCCTCCCAGCTTCAAGCGATTCTCCTGCCTCAGACTCCCGAGTAGCTGGGATTACAGGTGCACGCCACCAAGCCTGGCTAATTTTTTGTATTTTTAGTAGAGACGGGATTTCACCATGTTGGCCAGGCTGGTCTTGAACTCCTGATCTCAAGTGATCTGCTTGCCTTGGCCCCCCAATGTGCTGGGATTACAGGCATGAGTCACCCCACTCGGCCGAATTTTTGTATTTTTTGGTAGAGATGGGGTTTCACCATGTTGATCAGGCTGGTCTCAAACTCCTGACCTCAGGTGATCCACCCACCTCGGCCTCCCAAAGTGCTGCGATTACAGGCATGAGCCACCACACCTGGCCTCAGCAACTCTTCTAAAGAGAAAAGAATGAGACAAAACATCTGCCCTTCTGGAGCTTACATTCTAGTAGAAAATATTCACAAGATAAATAAGTGTATTTATGGCATGTTAGAGAAGAAGTGATAAGGACGAACAGAAAGCAGGAAGAATGGATAAGACACGGGGCATCATGTTTAAAAAAACAAATCTTTGTTTTCTAGAAATATCTATTCTAAAATACCCCATAAAAGACACTTTGCTGTTTCCTAGTCTTCTTCTTTCTCTTCGACATAGCTAATATAAAAGGATATTTTCATCACTAATTTACATTTCACCCCAATATCCAGACAATACACCTTCTATGAATCTATGACTTCGCAAGTTGCTCATCCACACGGCCCTTCCCAGTGGCAGAGAGTCCTTGATTTCCATTCTACACTTACATTTTAAAGTTATCTGTTTTCTGCTAACCACTCAGGAAAAGTTTGAGACTAAGAGGTAAAGTTGCTGATACTGAAAATCTTGCAGGCACATTTTCTAGGAGGCTACAGCAGCACCCTTGGGTTCCTCTCTGTGATTTAGAAAGTGTCTTATCTGGTTGGGAGCAGTGGCTCATGCCTGTAATCCCAGCACTTTGGAAGTCTGAGGCAGGCAGATCACCTGAGGTCAGGAGTTTGAGACCAGCCTGACCAATATGGTGAAATCCCATTTCTACTAAAAATACAGAAATTAGCTGGGCACGGTGGCAGGTGCCTGTAGTCCCAGCTACTCAGGAGGCTGAGGCAGGAGAATCGTTTGAACCTGGGAAGAGGAGGTTGCAGTGAGCCGAGACTGTACCACTGTACTCTAGCCTGGACGACAAAGCGAGACTTTGTCTCAAAAAAGAAAAAAAAAAAAAAAAAAAAAACTAGCCAGGCGTGGTAGTCAACACCTGTGATCCCAGCTACTCCTGAGGCTGAGGCAGGAGAATCACTTGAACCTGGGAGGTGGCGGTTGCAGTGAGCTGAGATGGCACCACTCCACTCCAGCCTGTGCGACAGACAAAACAAAAACAAAACAAAAAAACCAAAGTGTCTTATCTTCATCTGAGAAATCACTTCCACTGGAACTCCATGTTATATCTGGAAGTCACTGATGCTCTTAGATGTGGTGGTTTCTTTTTGGGGTCTAGGGGATAACACAAGGCGCATTTCTTTTCAGCTGGTAATGACTGAGCAATGCTTCAGAGAGGATAGCAGCTACCCTTGCTGTCCTGAGACCTGCTCTTATGACCTGCAGTTGCCTTTCTCCTGGAAAAGATGAGCTTTTTTTTTTTTTTTTAAAGATGGAGTTTCGCTCTTTTCCCCCAGGCTGGGGTGCAATGGCATGATCTCGGCTCACTGAAACCCCCCCCTCACCCCCCCCCCCCGCCCTTTTTTTTTTTTTTTTTTTTTTTTAAATTTTTAGTAGAGATGGGTTTTCTCCTTATTGGTCAGGCTGGTCTTGAACTCACAACCTCAGGTGATCCACCTGCCTTGGCTTTGCAAAGTACTGCGATTACAGGTGTGAGCCACTGCTCCTGGCCAGGATGAGGTTTTTTTTTTTTTTTTTTGAGACAGGGGCTGGCTCTGTCGCCCAGGCTGGAGTGCAGTGGTGTGATCTATGCTCACTGCAACCTCCACCTCCTGGGTTCAAGTGATACTCCTGCCTCAGCTTCCCAAGTAGCTAGGACTATAGGCGTGTGACACTACGCCCAGCTAATTTTTTTATTTTTTGTAAAGACAGGCTTTCATTATGTTGGCCAAGCTGGTCTCGAACTCCTGACCTCAGGTGATCTACCTGCCTCGATCTCCCAAAGTGCTGGGATTACAGGTGTGAGCCACTGCACCCAGCCAATTAAACTTTTCTTGTTTTTATTTTTGAGACAGGGCCTTGCTCTGAAACTGCCTTTGCAAAAATTATAACTGAGATAATTATGGTAGTGAAAGAGAGCTGACCTAACTGATTCCATATTGCTTCTAACTTCCAAACTGTTCCTGCTCATTCCCGGGCATAGGCAAAACTAACTTCGGAAGGAACTTACTTTATAGTTTAACTATGAAACAAATAAGATAACAGGCTATTTATTTATTTATTTATTTATGATGGAGTCTCACTCTGTCTCCCAGGCTGGAGTGCAATGGCGTGATCTTGGGCTTACTGCAACCTCTGCCTCCCAGGTTCAAGCGATTCTCCTGCCTCAGCCTCCTGAGTAGCTGGGATTACAGGCATGCACCACCACACCCAGCTAATTTTTGTATTTTTGAAAGAGACGGGGTTTCACCATGTTGGTCAGGCTGGTCTGGAACTCCTGACCTCGTGATCTGCCCACCTCAGGCTCCCAAAGTGCTGAGATTACACGCATGAGCCACTGTGCCCGGCCCCCTTTCCTAAAACAAACCCCCTTTTGGCCTAGGGACCAGTTGGCCTTTGTAGAACTAACAAATTAGCTTCAAGATTAGAAATTATGGTTCAGGGGTCATATATCTGGAGGCTGCAAGATTCCGAACTTCCCCAAATTGCTTCTGAGAATAACATCACTGTTTAAAACCTAAGACCAGACCGGGCGTGGTGGCTCACACCTGTAATCCCAGCACTTTGGGAGGCTGAGGGCGGGTGGATCACAAGGTCAGGAGTTCAAGAGCAGCCTGGCCAAGATGGTGAAACCCTGTCTCTACTAAAAATACCAAAGTTACCCGGGCGTGGCGGCAGGTGCCTGTAATCCCAGCTACTTGGGAGGCTGAGGCAGAGAACTGCTTGAACCCGGGAGGCAGAGGTTGCAGTGAGCCAAAATCACGCCACTGCACTCCAGCCTGGGTGACAGAGAGAGTCTCTGTCTCAAAATATAAATAAATAAAAGAATAAAATAAAATAAAATAAAAAATAAAACCTGAGATCAGTACTTGAATACTTTGCAGACCCTGCAATCTCGTCCTCATGCACCAGCTGACGCCACCCAGATTGGTAATCTGGCTCATCTGGTCTTATGGCCCCACCCACGAGCTGATTCAGTGCCAGACGACAGCTTTGACTCTCTGTGAGTTCATCTTCCACCTGACCAATCAGCACTCTCCACTTCCCAACCGTCTACCCACCAAATTATCCTTAAAAACCCCCAATCCCTGAATTTGGGGAGACTGATGTGAGTAATAAGAAAACTCCAATTTCCCATACAGCCAGCTCTGAGTGAAATACACCCTTCCTCTATTGCAATTCCCCTGTCTTGATAAACCAGCTCCGTCTGGGCACTGGATAAGGAGAATCTGTTGGGCAGTTACAGCTCTGTTGCCCAGACTGGAGTGCAGTGTTGTGATCACAGATCACTGCAGCCTCCACCTCCCAGGCTCAAGTGGTCCTCTCACCTCAGCCTCCTAAATAGCTGGGACCACAGGCACATGTCACCACACTTGGTGAATTTTTAAGATTTTTGTAGGCACAGAGTCTCACCATGTTGCCCAGGCTGGCCTTGAACTCCTGGTGTTAGACTAGTTAGGCAAACATGAGCAGGGCAGGAGAGGCCTCCCGCTATCAGGAATGTCAAGCAACCATCAGATGATGGTCAGGCAGTTGTTACACTGTCTCTCTAAAATAATAATTGGTTGCAACCAGTGCCAGAGAAACGCAGTCTTCCAATAGACAGAAAACACCTGAAGCTAGTGATCCGCAGTTTCCTGATGAGATCTCAGAAGTCGGCAAGTGGGTTTAAGCATGTGCACTAAGAGGAAAATGGAGTTTAACTGGTGTATGACCTTCCTCTATGAATACTCGACTGGAAAGGGGAACACGCCTCAAGTGAGCATATGTACAACTCCAGTAAACAGGCTGTGCATGCAGCCCCTCCCCAGCACTGGCAGGCCACTGTGCAGGCAGACAGCCCGCCCCAAAGGAAGAGTCAAGGGAGGAGAGATGCAACCCCCAGAAGCATGCCTACTTATAAAACCCCAAGTTAAAGTGAGAGGATAGTTCTCCTGACCTTGACCTCCTTCGTGGCAGTAGCTGGAGTGGTTCCTTTCAGCCCACAGCTGGCCACTCCTCGAGAGAGGGAGTGCAGGCCAGCAAGCGAGTGCAGGAACTGGAGGGAATGAACACTGGAACTGGCTGGTCGCTCCTTTCTGGCAGGAGCAGGCTCTGTGCAGCCCCCACAGCAGCATCCAAGCCCCTGCCCTCTGGGCACCCAGGTTCTTGTTGTTGTTGTTGTTGTTGTTGTTGTTGTTGTTGTTGTTACGGAGTCTCGCTCTGTCGCCCAAGCTGGAGTGCAGTGGCGCGATCTTGGCTCACTGAAAGCTCCGCCTCCCGGGTTCACGCCATTCTCCTGCCTCAGCCTCCCGAGTAGCTGGGACTACAGGCACCTGCTGCCACGCCCAGCTAATTTTTTTGTATTTTTAGAAGAGGTGGGCTTTCACCGTGTTAGCCAGGATGGTCTCGATCTCCTGACCTCGTGATCCGCCCGCCTTGGCCTCCCAAAGTGCTGGGATTACAGGCCTGAGCCACTGCGCCTGGTCTGCACCCAGGTTCTTGTCCGGCATCCAGGAAGAATCAGGTTCACACAAACGGATTGAAGGGTAGTATATGTGGAGTATTTTATTTGGCGATGGAAGTGGCTGTCAGCTGGACAGGAGTTGGAATGGGGATGGTGCAGGAAGGTGATCTTTCCCTGAAGCTGCACCATCTGAGGTTAGCTGTGTCCATCCATAGTCTCCAAGGCTCAGTTGCTTCTCTGCTTGCCAATCAGCTGCTTGTGTTGCTCCGCCAGCTGAAGTCTTTTTAGGGGCACAGGATAGGGGCATGGCAGGCCAAAAGATGGAAGAATAAGGGTCAGCTGTTTTCATTTCGGGGCTGCAGTTCCAGGCTTAAGGGTGGGGTTTAGCCAGGAGCCCAGCTATTCCGTATCAAAAGGTCAAACCAGGCACTTGGATCTCGCAAGTTGCCTGCTTGGCCCTCTGCCAAGGGTACTTTACTTCCTTTTGTTCCTGCTCTAAAACTTTTTAATAGAACTTCACTCCTGCTCTGAAACTTGCCTCAGTCTCTCACTCTGCCTTATGCCTCTCAGATGAATTCTTTCCTCTGAAGGAGCAAAAATTGAGTTGCTGCAGACCTGTATGCCGCAGACCCACTGCTAACACCGGGCTCAAGTTATCCTAGTGCCTCCCAAAGTGCTGGGATTACAGGTGTTGCAACTGCTCAGTGGGTTCACCTTGCCCAATGCCTAGACAGAGTCAATTTACCAGTACAGGGGAATTGCAATATAGAAAGAGTAATCACATAGAGCCAACTGGATGGGAGACCGGAGTTTATAATTACTGAAATCAGTCTCCCCGAGCATTTGGGGACTGGAGTTTTTAAAGATAATTTGCTGGGTAGGGTCCAGTGAGTTGAGATTTGCTGATCGGTTGAGTTGGAGATAAAATCACAGGGAGTCAAAACTGTCCTCTTGTGCTGAGTCAGCTTCTGGGTGGGGGCCACAAGACCAGATGAGCCAGTTTCTTGATCTGAGTGATGCCAGCTGATCCATCAAGTGTAGGGTCTGCAAAATATCTCAAGCACTGACCTTAGGTTTTACAATAGTGATGTTATCCTCAGGAGCAATTTGGGGAGGGTCGGAATCTTGCAGCCTTTGGCTACATAACTCCTAAACCATAATTTCTAATCTTTTGGCTAATTTGTTAGTCCTACAAAGGCCAACTGGTCCGTAGGCAAGAAAGGGGTTTGTTTCAGGAAAGAGCTGTCATCTCTGTTTCGAACTATAAACTAAGCTCCCCCCAAAGTTTGTTCAGCCTATGCCCAAGAATGAACAAGGACAGCTTAGAGGTTAGAAGCAAGATGGAGTTGGTTAGGTCAGATCTCTTTCACTGTCTCAGTTATAATTTTGCAATGGCAGTTTCAGTGTGAGCCACCAAGTCCAGCCTAGACTCTTTCTTTTTTTTATTTTTTATTTATTTATTTTTTGAGACAGAGTCTCTCTCTGTCGCCCAGGCTGGAGTGCAGTGGTGCGATCTCAGCTCACTGCAAGCTCCGCATCCCAGGTTTGCGCCATTCTCCTGCCTCATCCTCCTGAGTAGCTGGGACTACAGGCACCTGCCACCTCGCCTGGCTAATTTTTTGTATTTTCAGTAGAGATGAGGTTTCACTGTGTTAGCCAGAATGGTCTCGATCTCCTGACCTTGTGACCCACCCGCCCTGCCTCCCAAAGTGCTGGGATTACAGGCGTGAGCCACCGCGCCCGGCCTAGACTCTTCTTTACTGCAATGCTGAGGTCTCAGTGAATTCATTTTGTCTGTGCAGTCGGCAGGAAGAATCCATTTGGTGATTACACAAAAGAAACCCTCACAAGACCAACAGAGCAAAATCGAATTCCTGCAGTTGTGGAAAATTAGGAGAGACCCCTAAGTGTCAGGATCTGCCCTTAGGGAGGTTCAAAGACCTGCCTCCTCAGTCATGTATGACTGCCTTTCCACCACCTCTCCCTGCTTTTGTCCTGGTAAAACCAAGGACAACCCCAGGAGTGCCTTGGAGACTTTAAAGAAGGCACCTTAAGGGAAGATGAAAAAGAAAGAGAGCTGGGCCACATTTTGCCCGGATGATAATGGAAGGCTTTATGAAATCGTTGATTGTAATGAGGGTCCTAGGGTGAGGGTGTTGTTGGGGCCCAGGACATACCACCCCAAAATATTCCTCTTTGGCATATTATTAGCCTGCTTGACTTTCTTTTTTTTTTTTTTTAGAAACTGCAGACAAAAGAGCAGCTCTGAAAACCTGCCCTTTTGTAAAGGAAATTTCCATCTATGAAGGAAATTTTCATTAGTAAATGTGCCTGTACCAGGAAGAAAGCTGTTCCAGGCAAATTTTGTCACTTGAAAGACTTTTATCTGCCTAACAAGGCAAACTTTATTTACCATACATTTCCCCTCCTGCCCTCCCATAATTTGTCACCCCTGCCCACCTCCCATCAGGGTGCAATGCTTGTTTACATATAAGATAACAAACAAATCATGGGGAGATGTGCTGACTACAAGGGTTCGTGATAAAGGATTAATCTTTGTAATTACCACCTTTTGGAAGAATCGATATTATTACCTTTAAAGTTAAACTTATTCTTGGACTAGGACTGCTTTTGTTCTTGAGATATGAGGACATCAGGACATTTCTGGGTCTCTTAAGTCCTGTGTCTGTTTAGTAAACATTATTTATTTGTTTCCTTAACCATAAACAGCTTGTGACTAAGAATGCCTGACCTTCTGGGAATACAGCCCAGCATGTCCCAGCCTGGTTTTTTCTCAGTCCCTATTCAAGATGGAGTCACTCTGGCTGAAGCACTTCTGACAGTATTAATAGGAGGGTGCCTCCCTCCATCCCTGTGTGAGCTTTTCCTAGAGCTGAGCTGGAAGGATAACAAACACAGTTTCCACCTCAAGTGGCAAGATACCATCACAACACCCTGAGAGATACATGCTGTCAGCAGGTGACTGCTTGACTGCAGTTAAACCACTTTTGCAAAATTTATAGCAGTAAGAAAATTATGACAGCAAAAGGGATCTGACCTGACTCACTCCATCTTGCTTCTTTTTCTTTTTTCTTTTCTTTCTTTTTTTTTTTGGAGACAGAATTTTGCTCTTATTACCCAGGCTGGAGGGCAATGGTGCGATCTTGGCTCACCACAACATCTGCCTCCCAGGTTCAAGCGATTCTCCTGCCTCAGCCTCTCGAGTAGCTGGAATTACAGGCATGCACCACCATGCCTGGCTAGTTTTTTTGTATTTTTGGTAGAGACAGGGTTTCTCCAGTTGGTCAGGCTGGTCTCAAACTCCCCACCTCAGGTGATCCGCCCGTTTCAGCCTCCCAAAGTGCTGGGATTACAGGCGTGAGCCACTGTACCCTGTCTTTTTTTTTTTTTTTTTTTTGAGACAGAGTCTTGCTCTGTCACCCAAGCTGGAGGGCAATGGCACAATCTTGGCTCACCACAACCTCCATCTCCCAGATTCAAGCGATCCTCCTGCCTCAGTCTCCCAAATAGCTGGGATTACAGGCACCTGCCACCATGCCCAGATAATTTTTGTATTTTTAGTAGAGACGGGATTTCACCATGTTGGTCCGGCTGGTCTCAAACTCCTGACATCAGGTGATCCACCTGCCTTGGCCTCCCAAAGTGCTGGGATTACAGGCATGAGACACCACACCCAGCCTCCATCTTGCTTCTAACCTCCAAGCTGCCCTCGTTCATACCTGGGTGTAGGCTGAACTAACTTTGGGAGGAACTTAGTTTACAGTTTAACTTTGAAACAAATACTGACACAGAAGGTAGAAAGAAATTATTTGGGCAAATAGTGAGGGCAACAGAGTCCTCGGCAGAACTTCTCTTCTAACAAAAGCAGCCCCCAAATCATTTCTTTTCTAACAAAGAGCAGCCTGAAAAATCAAGCTGCAGATATAGATAAGGAAGCTAGAAGCTTGCAGGGCAAATGCCAGCAACTGTGCCAATAGAAAAGGGCTACCTGGTGGCCAGGCATGTCTAACATCAAGGCTCCATCTTCTCTTTTTTTGTTACCACATGTGCAGTAATAGAGAAATGGGCAACATGGCACAGCCCAGGCAGAGAACCTGTGTGCATGAAAAAGATTAGGTTGGGGATACAAGAAATTCACACCCTATGCAAATGGCATAACCAGTTTTTTGTGCCCTATGTAAGTCAGGCACCACCTCCTTGCCAGCTTATCTATAAACCCCCCTGCATTTCACCATGGATTTGGCAACCCATTTTTCCAGGACCCCTCTCTGCAGCAGAGAGCTCTTCTCATTCTTTTTCTTTTTAAACTTCTGCTCTTAACCTCACTCTTTTTGTATCCACATCCTTGTTCTCCATGACCATGGGACAACAAACTTTGGGTATTACTACAGACAACAAGGCCATTTCAATATGATAACAGCCCTTTCCCAAAGCAAACTCCTTTCTTGCTGGGGACCAGACTGCCTTCGTAGGACTAACAAATTAGCCACAAGACTAGAAATTATAGTTTAGGAGTTGCCCAGGTGCAGTGGCTTATGTCTGTAATCCCAGCACTTTGGGAGGCTGAGGTGGGTAGATCACAAGGTCAGGAGATGGAGACAAGATGGAGATGGCCAACATGGTGCAACCCTGTCTCTACTAAAAATACAAAAATTAGCCAAGAGTGGTGGCATGCACCTGTAGTCCCAGCTACCTGGGAGGTTGAGGCAGGAGAATTGCTTGAACCTGGGAGACGGAGGTTGCAGTGAGCCGATATCATGCCACTGCACTCCAACCTAGGCAACAGAGCAAGACTCCATCTCAAAAAAAAAAAAAAAAAAAAAATTATAGTTTAGGAGTCATGCAGCCCCAAAGGCCACAAGATTCCGCACCTCCCCCATTGCTCCTAGGGATAATATCACTGTTGTAAAATCTAAGATCAGTGCCTGAGATATTTTGCTGACCTTGAATTCTGATGCACCAACTGACACCATCCAGTCCTGTAATCTGGCTCAATCAGTTCTACCATCCCACCCAGGGACAGAAGACACCCACTTTGACCCCCTATAACTTTATCTCTGACCTGACCAATCAGCACTCCCCACTCCCTGTCCAAATTATCATTTAAAAACTCCAGTCTTATAGGAAATGGATGGCTCAGTATTATAAAAAAATGAGAAATGAAGAAAATTTTAATCACTTAAAAAAACTTTAAAAGTATGGCTGGGCACAGTGGCTCATGTCTGTAATCCCAGCACTTTGGGAGGCTAAGGTGGGCAGATCACGAGGTCAGGAGGTTGAGATCATCCTGGCTAACACAGTGAAACCCCGTCTCTACTAAAAATACAAAAAATTAGTCAGGCGTGGTGACACGTGCCTGTAGTCCCAGATACTCAGGAGGCTGAGTCAGGAGAATTCCTTGAACCCAGGAGGCAAAGGTTGCAGTAAGCTGAGATTGCACCACTGCACTCCAGCCTGGGCAACAGAGCGAGACTCCATCTCAAAAAAAATGAAATAAAAAATGAATAAAATAAAAAGTAAAAAAACAAAAACCCTGGTCTCTGAATTTTGGGGGAGACTAATTTCAGTAAAACTCCAGTCTCCTGTTCAGCTGGCTCTGCATGAATTAAACTTTTTCTCTATTGCAGGACCCCTGTCTCGATAAATTGGCTCTATCTGGGCTACAGGCAAGGAGAACCTGTTGAACAGCTACAACCGGAGGAGAGCCAAGGCTACTCATGAGCACAGGCGATGCTGTTCGGGAACAGCCTTGGAAACTTGGAGGACAGATGGATTTCATTGACGTTACAGATGGAAGCTGGGCCAGGGACTGTTAATGGGTCTCCATGATCTTACCTCACCCCTAAGCTAATGTGGCTGGACAGCTTCCTTGGCTAAGTGAGCCTTGGGTTCCCAGCTCCATTTCCCCTTTCTCAGTTTCATTATCTGTCTCTACCACAGCACCCAGAGTTCAATGACAACAAGGACCCCACCTTTGCTACTGGAGGAACAGCTCATGGAAGTGTGCAAGGGAACATATTTTCTTTTTTTTTTTTTTTTTTAAGATGGAGTCTTGCTCTGTCACCCAGGCTAGAGTGCAATGGTGCAATCTCGGCTCACTGCAACCTCTGCCTCCCAGGTTCAAGTGATTCTCCTACCTCAGCCTCCTGAGTAGCTGGGATTACAGGTGCCCAGCTAGTTTTTGTATTTTTAATAGAGACAGGGTTTCACCATTTGGTCAGGCTAGTCTTGAACTCCTGACCTCGTGATCCACCCGCCTTAGCCTCCCAAAATGCTGGGATTACAGACATGAGCCACTGTGCCACACACAAGGGAACATACTTCTAAAGCAGATCCTGGCCTCAGGCTTTTGATTACTCCTAAACTACAGGATACTTACTGGAATCCCAACTGTGAGAAAAAGAACATGTGGTTGTCTTGCTAGAAGGTACAACTATCATTTTTTTAATTGAATTAATTTTTTTTTGAGACAGGGTCTTGCTTTGTTGCCCAGGCAGGAGTGCAGTAGCATGAACACAACTCACTGCAGCCTCGACTTCCTGGGCTCAAGTGATCCTCCTGCCTTAGTCTTGCCACCTCAAGCTGTGTAGTTGGGATCACAGGCGCAAGCCGCCATGCCTGGCTAACTTTTTGATTTTTTTGTAGAGATGGAGTCTCACTTTGTTGCCCAGGCTGCTCTGAAACTGACACAAGCAATCCTCCCACCTTGGCTTCCCAGAGTGCTGGGGTTATAGGTACGAGCCATTGTGTCCGACCTAACAACTGCAATTTCTTTAGAATGTCAGAATTCACACAATAAGGAGAATGTTGGACATTCACTTTGGCATTTTAGGCATCTCAAACCCCTGAACTTGTTTTCCTACCACTAATTGGAGGTCATTCTGCTTTTTTTTACTATTTTTTTTTTTTTTGTAGAAAAAGAGTCTCACTATGTCGCTCAAGCTAGTCTCTAATTCCAGGCCTCCCAAAGTGGTGAGATTACAGATACGAACCACCACACCCAGCCAGGTTGCAATTCTTGACAACCTTCTCTTTATTTTTCTTTCTAGCTGAGATTCTAAAGTAGTCGTCTTTGACACATACCTTTCCCTTCCCTAATTTAGTCAAGCAAATATTCTGTTAATTTCCCCTTTGCAAATCTTTTTATTTTTATTGATTTTTTAAAATACTTTTTAATTTTATTTTTATATAGATGGGGTCTCACTATATTGCCCAGGCTGGTTTCAAACTCCTGGACTCAAGCAATCCTCCCCCGTCAGCCTCCCAAAATTCTAGGATTACAGGCGTGAGCCACTGTGCCCCGACTCCCTTTGCAAATCTTTTTAACTTCGATGTTAAAACTAAAAGAAAACATAAGATTCAGTTCCTGTGATCAAGTAGTTACTGAGTTCTGAGCAACATATAAAGATGGAATAGTCTGTGTGTGGTAGCACACACCTGCAGTCCCAGGTACTCAAGAGGCTGAAGTGTGAGGATCACTTGAGCCCAGGAGCTGGAGACCAGCCCGGGAAATATAGCAAGTCCCCGTCTCTTAAACAAAACAAAACAAAACAAAACAAAAAAACTGTATGGTTTTGGCAAAATAGACTGCAATTGTGTTGGTTGAAAAGTTTTCATTTTTGCTTGGCTTGATTTTATGTATTTATTCATTCATTCATTAATCCTTATTAAAAGTCATCTTTACTAATTTAGCTCTGCAATTCCAGTCTTAGAACCTCCCATGAAACTCAAAGGAAGATACAGGAAGAGGTGAGGATGCTGGAAGTGAACGGGTAGTTCTCAACTTGGGGCCCCAATTTTGCTCTAAGGCAAAAAACACAGGCTCTAGCAAAGAAAAAAGTCACTGTGCCTGGGGATGATTGTTCAGATGGTAAAGGAGGCCCTCAAGAGCGGTCAAATTAGTACATTCAGAAGGTAGTGCTAGAGTCGGCCTCATGAACCAAGGGATTTCTTTTTTAGGCATCCAAGTCCTTTTGAATTTCAAGTTCTTTTTTTTTTTTTTTTTTTTTTTTTGAGATGGAGTTTCACTCTTGTCACCCAGACTGGGGTGCAATGGCGCGATGTTGGTTCACCGCAACCTCTGCCTCCCGGGTTCAAGCAATTATCCCGCCTCAGCCTCCCGAGGAGCTGGGATTATAGGCATGCACCACCATGCCCGGCTAATTTTGTATTTTTAGTAGAGATGGGGTTTCTCCATTGGTCAGGCTGGTCTCAAACTCCCAACCTCAGGTGATCCGCCCACCTCGGCCTCCCAAAGTGCTGGGATTACAGGCATGAACCACTGTGCCTGGCCGAATTTCTTCAAGTTCTTTAGCCAGGTTGGGTTTGTCACAGTTCTGAGCCAGATGCATTCCAACCACGGTGTCCAAAGTAAATCCAAACAGGAACCAGAACATGATGTTGGGGCCAGGCAAAAAGGGCGCAAAGGGCAGCTGGTTTATATTTCCATGGGATGCTAGCAGTTACTTTTTTTTTTTTTTTTTTTTTGAGATGGAGTTTCGCTCTTGTTGCCCAAGCTGGAGTGCAATGGCACGATCTTGGCTTGCTGCAACCTCTGCCTCCCGGGTTCAAGCGATTCTCCTGCCTCAGCCTACCGAGTAGCTGAGATTACAGGCACACACCACTACGCCCGGCTAATATTTTGTATTTTTAGTAGAAACAGGGTTTCACAATGTTAACCAGGCTGGTCTCGAATTCCTGACCTCAGGTGATCCACCCACCTCGGCCTCCCAAAGTGCTGGGATTACAGGCATGAGCCACCGCGCCTGGCCGAGATGTTACCAGTCATTCTTTTTGTTTATTTGTTTTTTGAGACAGAGTTTCACTCTTGTTGCCCAGACTGGAGTGCAATGGCTGTGATCTCCGCTCACTGCAACCTCTGCCTCCTGGGTTCAAGCAATTCTCCTGCCTCAGCCTCATGACTATAGCTGAGATTACAGGCATGTGCCACCTCGCCTGGCTAATTTTGGATTTTTAATAGAGATGGGGTTTCTCCATGTTGGACAGGCTGGTCTTGAACTCCCGACCTCAGGTGATCTGGCCACCTCAGCCTCCCAAAGTGCTGGGATTACAGGCGCCCAAGCAATGCTACCAGTCATTCTTAAGGAATTACCCTTCCAAAACTGTAACTGCCCAATGGGTTCACCCTGCCCACTGCCTACGCTACCAGTGGAAGGTATCCGAGTTACCAGCAGTGTATCATATGGGTCTGCAGCAACTTCAATTCTTGGCTCCTCAGAAGAAAGAATTTGACTGAGAGGAGTAAAACAGAAAAAGAGACCAAGGCAAGTTTCAGAGCAGGAGTGGAAGTTTATTTTAAAAGGTTTTAGAACAGGAAAGAAAGCAAAGTTCACTTGGAAGAGATCCAAGATGCACCTGAAGGTCAAAAAGAGCATTTAACATTAATCCAAGGACTTCATAGGCTCACCTCTTTCCCATGGTTCTTCCCTTAGTGGGCACTTCCCGCTTGCACAGCGCTCCCTCTACCCTTGGGAACTGAGCATGCGCAGTCTGTTTAGGTGGTTCCACGCATGCCATCTGAGGCTCTCTTCCCTTTTCTGGTGAAGTATCCCCAGAAGGCCATATTTTGCCATTTTATCTCTTAGTGTGTATGCCCAGGAAGTTTCTTCTCCCTGGCATCTGCATTCAAGTAACACTTCAATGTTAACAGCTGTGGATGATCAGGAGATTGTCTCTCCCAGGCGCCCTGGCACCACGGCAGAGTTATCATTTTTAGAGAGACAGTTTGATAATTGTCTAATCACCTGACATTCCTAGTGGGTAGGAAGAGAGCCCTCTCCTGCCTGGCTCATGCCTATCTAACTACCTGTAACAACTAGACAGAGCTGATTTATCAAGACAGGGGAATTGCGATAGTTCATAAGATTCTCCTGACTCAGCCTCCCATGTAGCTGGGATTACAGGCACCGGCCACAATGCCTGGCTAATTTTTGTATTTTTAGTAGAGATGGGGTTTCACCATGTTGGCCAGGCTGGTATTGAACTCCTGACCTCAGGTGATCCACCTGCCTTGACCTCTCAAAGTGCTGGGATTACAGGTGTGAGTCACCGTACCCGCCCCCAGAGCTAGGATTTGGACCAGAATCTGGCTTCAGAATTTGCGCTCTTGGGCCAGGCATGGTGACTCATGCCTGTAATCCCAGCCCTTTGGGAGGCTGAGGCAGGCAGATCACAAGGTCAGGAGTTCAAGACCAGCCTGATTAACATAGTGAAACCCCATTTCTACTAAAAATACAAAAATTAGCCAGGCATGGTGGTGCACGCCTGTAATCTCAGCTACTCAGGAGGCTGAGGCAGGAGAATCACTTGAACCTGCGAAGCAGAGGTTGCAGAGAGCCAAGATTATGTCATTGCACTCCAGCCTGGGTGACAGAGCAAGACTCTGTTTAAAAAAAAAAAAAAAAAAATTGTGCTCTTACACTCACACGTCACAGAGTATGAATTAATACCTTTTTTTTTTTTTTTTTGAGACAGACTCTTACTTTGTGGCACAGGCTGGAGTGCAGTGACACAATCATGGCTCCCTACAGCCTCAAGCTCCCAGGCTCAAGTGATCCTCCCACCTCAGCCTCCTAGTAGCTGGGATCACAGGTGCACACCAATACACTCAGCTAATTTTTTATTTTTTGTAGAGACAGGGTCTCCCTATATTTCCCAGGCTGGTCTTGAACTCCTGGACTTAACTGGTCCCTGAAACCTGACCTCCAAAAATGTTAGGCTTACAGGTGTGAGCCACCATGTCCGGCCCTTAATATTATTTTTTCTTTTTTTTTTTCCTTGTGTGTTTTTCTTTATTTTATGTTATCTTTTTTTTTAAATAGTCATTTTTAAATATTTTCTCTAGGTTGGATTTAGTTTTGCCATTTGTAGTTTTCTGGAATGGGTGCAGAAGCAACAGAATTCTTCCCTGAATTTCCTGCAAAGATGATTTGGCATCATGGAGAACAGGATGGGCATACTCTGTGGTCAAACAATCCTACTTTTCTTTGTTGAACTAGCTCTGTGAATTCTAACAGAATTGGCCAATAAATGAACTTCATCTTAATCATCAAATTGCTCCAATTTTGAGTTGTAACCACATGCACACAGCAAGTCAATATGCCGAGACATTGGGTTGCAGCAGAGAAAGGGTAATCATAAGTTCACCAAACAGGGATGTATTAGTCAGTTCTCACACTACTATAAAGAACTACCTGAGACTGGGTAATTTATGAATAAAAGAGGTTTAATTGACTCATTTCTGCAGGCTTAACAGGAATCATGACTCAGAGGCCTCAGGAAACTTACACTCACGGCGGAAGGAGGAGGGGAGGTGAGCACCTTCTTCACAAGGCAGCAGGAGAGAGAGAGTGTGCAGGGGAAATGCCATACAATGATCAAGCAACCAGATCTCAAGAGAACGCAGTCACTATCACAAGCACAGCAAGGGGGAAGTCGCTCCCATGATCCACTCACCTCCCACCAGGTTCCTCCCCTGACATGTGGAGATTAAAATTTGAGGTGAGATTTGTGTAGGGACACTGAGTCAAACCATATCAGGGGAGATGGGAGAAAACCTCAAATCTATTTCCCTGAGGAGTTTGGGATAGGGTTTTTAAGGGTTTTGGGGTAGGCTGAAGTGTAGAGATTATTGATTGGTTGAAGAGTGCAGGCTGAAGTTATGAGAAAGAAGGATGAAGAAGCTGTGTTCTCATGCTAATCCTGCTCCACAGTGGAGGCCTTCAAACTGGTTGATTGAATGCAGTATCCAAAAACCATCTTAAAAGTGGCCAGGCATGGTGGCTCACATCTGTAATCCCAGCACTTTGGGAGGTTAAGGTGGATGGATCATTTGAGGTCAGGAGTTTGAGACCAGCTGGCCAACATGGTAAAACCCTGTCTCTACCAAAACTACAAAAATTAGCCGGGCATGGTGTCACATGCCTATAATCCCAGCTACTCAGGAGGCTGAGGCAGGAGAATTGCTTGAACTCAGGAGGTGGAGGTTATAGTGAACCGAGATTGCACCAGTACACGCCAGCCTGGAGAACAGAACAACACTCTGTCTTAAAAATAAAAATAAAAATAAAAATAAATGAAAAACATCTTAAGGGATCCTTAAACAAAAGACCCTTAAATTAAAATAAGAGTTAAACATAGTAACATATAGAAATGATCTTATAGTAATAGTTTGATTCGTATTTTTCACATAACTTACTGATTGGACTTCACACAAACAAGATGTTACAGACCACAAGCTGTTTGACTCCCCATGTAATAAAAAGGTAACACTGGGCCAAGCAGATTCCCTAGACACGATTTTTATTTTGGGGCTTGTGCTAAAGCACAAGGGGAACAGCACAGGGCAAGGATCCTCAGACTGACTCTTCGAAAAAGCTGGTAGAATGTTTTTTTTTTTTTAAGACAGTTTCACTCTGTTGCCCAGGCTAGAATGCAGTGGCATGATCTTGGCTCACTTCAACCTCCGCCTCCCAGATTCAAGATTCTCCTGCCTCAGCCACCCAAGTAGCTGGGATTACAGGTGCCTGCCACCACGCCCTGCTAATTTTTTCTTTTTCTTTCGAAACGGAGTTTCGCTCTTTTTGCAAAGGCTGGAGTGCAATGGTGAGATCTCGGCTCACCACAACCTCCAACTCCCAGGTTCAAGCAATTCTCCTGCTTCAGCCTCCCGAGTAGCTGGGATTACAGGCATGCGCCAACATGCCCAGCTAATTTTGTATTTTTAGTAGAGACGGGGTTTCTCCATGTTGGTCAGGCTGGTCTCAAACTCCCGACCTCAGGTGATTCACCCGCTTCAGCCTCCCAAAGTGCTATGATTACAGGTGTGAGCCACCATGCCCAGCCAATTACGGCATATTTAAAGAATACATGGCACATGTATACATATGTAACCTGCACGTTATGCACCTGTACCCTAGAACTTAAAGTATAAAAAAAAAAAAAAAAAAAAAGAATAGAAAACAAATTGGCTTCAGTTAATGGAATTTGTACAAAATGCATTTGTAAGAACCAAGTCAGGATCCCAAATTGATGCTATATTTATAGAATAAAGATAAAAAAAGTTGATTACTCAGTTAAAGCAGCCCCAATATTAAAAGATATAAACATTTCTCTTTTTTTTCCTTTTTTCTGTTTTTTTTTTTTTTTTCTTTTCTTTTAAAGAAGAGGTCTCATTGTGTTGCCCACACTGGTCTCAAACTCCTGGGCTCAAGTGATCCTACCACCTCATCCTCCCAAAAAGCTGGGGTTATAGGCATGAGCCATCCACTGTGCCTGGCCAAGAATTTCTTTAAGGAGTAATAATCTGTACGAGTGTCACAGATAAAAATTTCAGCATGTTTTGCATTTTCTCAAATCACACTCTAAAGACACGATATTCAGGACAACATGCCCCAAGTTAAGCTCTGTTGTTGATTCCCCTCTTCCTTAATATTCTGCCATATTTCTCCTGTTCTTTCCTTCTTTTTCTTTTCTTTTCTTTTTTTTTTTTGAGACCTAGTTTCGCTCTGCCACCCAGGCTGGAGTGCAATGGCGCAGTCTCAGCTCGCTGCAACCTCTGGCTCCTGGATACAACCAATTCTCCTGCCTCAGCTGTCTGAGTAGCTCGGACTATAGGCACTTGCCACCACACCCAGCTAATTTTTTTTTAATTT
The DNA here is from genome assembly GCF_002776525.5 of Piliocolobus tephrosceles. Lineage (NCBI taxonomy): Eukaryota > Metazoa > Chordata > Mammalia > Primates > Cercopithecidae > Piliocolobus > Piliocolobus tephrosceles. The sequence goes on along the minus strand of NC_045455.1, from coordinate 18,519,119 downwards.
ATTTTTTATTTTTTTGTGTAAGATGGAGGCTCACCCTGTCGCCCAGGCTGTAGTGCAGTGGTGCAATCCCGGCTCACTACAACCTCTGCCTCCCGGGTTCAAGCGATTCTCCTACCTCAGTCTCCCAAGTAGCTGGGATTACAGGCTCCTGCCACCATGCCTGGCTAATTTTTATATTTCTAGTAGAGATGGGATTTCGCCATGTTGGCCAGGCTGATCTTGAACTCCTGACCTCAAGTGATCTGCCCACCTTGGCCTCCCAAAGTGCTGGGATTACAGGTGTGAGCCATCATGCCCAGCCTAAAATGGTAATTTTTGAAGAGAGCATTTTCCAGAAGTGAAGAAAAGCAGGTGCTCCCAGGTCAAATAAGATTTAAAACAACAATAAATTATGATAAACATAATGACACTGGAGTAGAAAGAAATTATTTAGGCAGATAGTGAGGGCAACAGAGTCCTCTTTGGAATTTCCCTTTTAACCAAAAGCAGCCCAAGACACATATATATACACACACACACATATATATATATATATATATTTTTTTTTTTTTTTTTTTCTGAGATGGCATTTCGCTCTTGTTGCCCAGGCTGGAGTGCAATGGCAGAATCTCGGCTCACTGCAACCCCCACCTTCCGAGTTCAAGTGATTCTCCTGCCTCAGCCTCCTGAGTAGCTGGGATTACAGACGTGCACCACCACGCTGGCTAATTTTGTATTTTTAGTAGACATGGGGTTTTCTCCATGTTGGTCAGGCTGGTCTTGAACTCCTGATCCCTCCTCCTTGGAACAGCTGATCCCTCCTCCTTGGTCTCCCAAAGTGCTGGGATTACAGGTGTGAGTCACCGCACCTGGCATCTATCCAACATTTAAAACCAAACAATTAAAACTAATTTTAAGGGAGGCCTAGAGCATTGGGAGGGGCTGTTATGGCAACTTTTCCTACCTGTCACAATTTTAGGGGGCCTGGTTCTGGCAAAAATGCTATGATGTTTGTTTTTGGATCGCATTCCATGCCCCATATTCCAATTTAAAAGCAGAGAGAAGTAACAAATCAATACCTCTGACCCTCATCCCATTTCTGTCCCCTCCCCTCCTACACTTGCTCTTATGGGTAAAGCTGCTCAAATATCTAGGAACATACTTTTAAACCACATATGAGTTCACTTCAGAATGATTTTGACTCTGTGGTAGAACTCTGGAGAAGTCCTGAATGCATTTGAGGGGAAGCCCACGGGCAGGACACAAGGGCAGATGGGAATAGAAGGGCTGAGATGACAGCAGAAGGGGACAGGGGAGGATCTGCTGGGAGACTTGGGAGCTCTCATTCAAACTCTCTCCATCATTGTCTCTCTCTCTCGGGCATAAATCCGCTCAAACATCAGGAGGCTGGTTGCAGAGGCATGGTGAGCCTTCTGCTGGCCTCAGCCTGGATTTTCTGGGGAAGGCAATGAGGAATTTGCTACATCTCTGAAACCGCCCTTGCAAAATCATGCCAGTGAGAGAAATCTGACATGGTTGACTCCACCTTGCTTCTGACCTTCAAGCTGTCTTTGAGCATTCCTGGGTGTAGGCTAAGCCAACTTTGGGAGGAATTTAGTTTATAGTTTAACTGAAACAAGAATGATGATAGTCCACTCTAAAACGAATGCCTTCCCTGTTTTCAGGGCTGAAACCACCTTTGTAAGACCAACAAGAGGTCCTAAAATAAGTGTGGTTTCTGTAAGCCCTTACTGCTCAGGAGTCATGGCCAGAGGTCACACAATAGGTGGACTTTTTATAATCCCTTGCTGTTTCAGGGTCATGTGGCCAGAGGTCACAAGATTGGTGACCTTCCCAATTTCTCCTATAAATAACATCACTATTGTAGAACCTAAGATTGAGTTTTTGTGAGATGTTTTTCAGTCTGACCCCACCCAGACTTGAGTTATGACTCACCTGATGCTGTGGTCCCACCCAGAGGTAGACTCAGCACATGAGGACCCTTTCCTACATCCCTACAATTTCATCTCCAACCAATCAGCAGCACCCATTCCCTAGCCCCCTGACCACTAAATTGTCTATAAGAACCTCTAGGCTAGGTGAGGTGGCTCATGCCTGTAATCCCAGCACTTTGGGAGGCCGAGGCAGGTGGATCACTTGCAGTCAGGAGTTTGAGATCAGCCTGGCCAACATGGCAAAACCCGGTCTCTACTAAAAATACAAAAATCAGCTGGGTGTGGTGACACATGGCCTGTGATCTCAGCTACTCAAGAGGCTGAGACAGGAGAATTGCTTGAACTCGGGAGGCAGAGGTTGCAGTGAGCCAAGATGGCACCACTACACTCCAGCCTGGGTGACAGAGTGAGACTCCATCTAAAAAAAAAGAACCTCTAACACCTGAATCTTTGCGGGGGCTGCAGGGGAGGAGAGACAGATTTGAGTGATAACTCTAGTTCTCACATGTGTGCTGTCATGTCAATTAAACTCTTTACTGCAATGCCTCAGTCTCAGTGGGTTGATTCTGTCTGTGCAGTGGGCAGGAAGAACTCATCAGGTACTTACATCTCTGTAGGAAAAAGATGGTCATAAATGGGTGAGTAGGATACATTCCCCAAAGTCAGGAACAGCCCTTCGTGAGGTTTGTAGGAGTCTCTTTTCTCCATTCTCAGTGTGGGAGGCATTTTGCTGCAGCTACTAGCAATGTCTTTGGCACATTCCCATGTGATCTTTACATCAAGTTCTTATTTTTCTTCCTTTTAGAAATATATTTTATTGGTCAGGCGTGGTGGCTCACACCTTTAATCCCAGCACATTGGGAGACTGAGGCAGGTGGATCACCTGAGGTCAGGAGTTCAAGACCAGCCTGGCCAAAATGGTAAAACCCCATCTCTACTAAAAATACAAAAAATTAACCAGGCATTGTGGTAGGTGCCTGTAATCCCAGCTACTCAGGAGGCTGAGGCAGAAGAATCACTTGAACCAGGAGGCAGAGGTTGTAGTGAGCCAAGATTGCATCACTGCACTCCAGCCTGGGTGACAAGAGACTCCATGTCTATGAATTTGATTACTCTTAGGTACCTATGTGAGTAGAATTATCCAGTATTTGTCCTTTTTTTTTTTTTTTTTTGAGACGGAGTCTCACTCTGTCACCCGGGCTGGAGTGCAGTGGCCGGATCTCAGCTCACTGCAAGCTCCACCTCCCAGGTTTACGCCATTCTCCTGCCTCAGCCTCCCAGGTAGCTGGGACTACAGGTGCCCGCCACCTCGCCCGGCTAGTTTTTTTTTTTTTTTTGTATTTTTTAGTAGAGACGGGGTTTCACAGTGTTAGCCAGGATGGTCTCGATCTCCTGACCTCGTGATCCACCTGTCTCGGCCTCCCAAAGTGCTGGGATTACAGGCTTGAGCCACCACGCCCGGCCAATTTGTCCTTTTGTGACTGGCTTATTTCACTTAATATAATGTCATCAAGGTTCATCCATGCTGTAGTATGAGCCTCTGTTGCTTTTTTGGAATTGCAGTAAAGAACACAATATAAATTTATCTTCCTAACAATTTTAAGGTTCAGTATTGTTAACTATAAACACATTGTTGTAAAACAGATCTCTAGAACTTCCTCATCTTGCATGATTGAAACTCTATGCCCATTGAACAACTTCCCTTTTTCTTCTCCCTCTGGCCCCTGGAAACCACCACTTTACTATATATATGTGTGTGTGTGTGTGCGCGCGCGTGTGTGTGTGTATTTGTGTGTATATATATATAATATTTATTCCAGTCTAGGTTCACAATTTTTTTCTTTTAAAAATGTTTTATTTCGTTGCCTTTATTTAATAGAGATGGGATCTTGCTATGTTTCCCGGACTAGTCTTAAACTCCTGGGTTCAAGAGATCCTCCTTCCTCAGTGTCTCAAAGTGTTGGGATTACAGGCATGAGCCACCATGTCTGGCGTAAGTCAAGTTCTGAATTAATTTGATCTCCTTTTGATCTCCTTTCCTAGGGAGCTCTGCTGCGTGGATTTTTTTGTGTAAGCTGATTTCTCCAAGAGATGTTCCTGTACCCTGCCAAACTCTCCCATAGCCAACTTGGGCAAAGGCCAAAGGAGATCTTCAATTAATTCCATTCTTTCTGTGTTCTGGATTTATTGTAGAAATCAAGATGTCGTTTCCATATTGAAATTGGAAGCTCTGTTATTATGAATTAAAACAGAAATAACTTGTTAACAACACCAGTTCTTAATTGCCTGTTGTTTAGTTTGGCAAGCTTTCCTGCAAGAGAAGAAAAAAGATGTCTGCACAAAAAAAGGTGGGGGTGGGGTGGGGGGAAGCTAGCACTCATGGAATCTAGAGGGTCTTCTGGCTTTAAACTGAATGAGCTCAAGACAAGGAATCACCAGACATGGAAAGTGATGGAGATGGGTAGAGTGTGGTGCCTATACCTTGTTTCTTCCTGCTATTTTGTATTTTCTCTGCCATCTATAAATCATTTCATCTAGGCTTTCTGGAGAGCCTCCACAGTTTTGTTTTGTTTTGTTTCCTTTAAAAAAATTATAGGAAAACAAACATAATAAAATTTTTCATTTTAACCATTTTAAGCTTATGTTTCAGTGGCATTAAGAAAATCCATAGTGTTATGCAACCACCACTGCATCCCTCTCCAGAACTTTTTCATCTTCCCAAACTGCAACTATGTACCTGTTAACTCCCCATTCCCCCTTCCCTGCATAAATAACTCCCCAGCATCCCTTTTTCCTAGTTCCTAGTAACCACTCTTCTACTTTCTGTCTCTATGAATTTGATTACTCTTAGGTACCTCATGTGAGTAGAATTATCCAGTATTTGTCCTTTTGTGACTGGCTTATTTCACTTAACATAATGTCATCAAGGTTCATCCATGTTGTAGTATGAGCCTCTGTTGCTTTTTTGGAATTGCAGTAAAGAACACAATATAAATTTATCTTCTTAACAATTTTAAGTGTTCAGTATTGTTAACTATAAACACATTGTTGTAAAACAGATCTCTAGAACTTCCTCGTCTTGCATGATTGAAACTCTATGCCCATTGAACAACTTCCCTTTTTCCTGGCTCTCTGGCCCCTGGAAACCACCACTCTACTTTTCTGAGTTTAATTACTTTATACATCTCATGTGAATGGCTTTATGCAGCACTTACGTTTTTGTGATTGGCTTTTTTCATTTAATGCCTTGAAGCTTCATCCATGTTGTAGCTTATGACAGGATTTCTTTCTTTTTCAAAGCTGAATATTATTCCATTGTATGGACATACCACAGTTTCATTATCCATTCAACCATTAATGCACATTTGAGTTGCTTCCACTTCTTGGCTATTGTGAATGCTGTTGCAATGAACATGGGTATGCAAATATCTTTTTGAGATTCTGTTGCTGAAATCTATTCAGAGGTAGAATTGCTGGATTGTGGGGTAATTCTATGTTTAACTTTTTGAGGAACCTCCATATTGTTTTCCATAGCGGCTGCATCATTTTTCACTCCCACCAACAGTGCTCAAGGGCTTCAATTTCTCCACATTCTTGCCAACACTTGGTATTTTCCATGCTTTTGAAAACAGCCATCCTAATGGACATGAGGTGATGTCTCATTGTGGTTTTAGCTTGCATTTGATTAGTGCTATTGAGCATCTTCTCATGGGCTTGTGGCCATTTGTATATTCTCCATAAATTTTTCTCTCACCCCACCCCTGACTTTTTCCCGAGCTTTTTCCTTTTTCCACAATCATACATCCATGCTAACAACAGATGAATCTGTTACTGTATTTGTTCTTATCAAGAGGAGGAAGCAAGAGAACTGAAAATAACAAGATACATTTGAGAGAGGAGCTAGAAAAAGAAAGCAGGTAGGAAAAATTAGAAAGTGCACAGTGGAGGGGCAGAAATGGGAGGGAGGGTGCAGCAAAGCAGAACTGGGGGTGAGAGGAAAGGACACTGCCACCACGTCCCCAGAAAATTTGGAGTCAAAGGTCTTCCTGATCACCTGCCTTACCTCCAAGCAACCTGAAGAGCAGAATTCCCATCCCTTGGTGCTATCATGACTCTGGAAAAATCTTCTGAGAAACTGGGCTACAAATAAGTCAGGACTCATATTCTGGTATCTCTTAGGACAAACAAGTGTCGTCCCCAAACTGCCTCATTCATCCTCTGATGTGATCCAGTTCTCATCCTCTGATGTGATCCATGATGGAGTGGGGTTTTAGTAGAGATGGGGTTTTGCCATGTTGGCTGGTTTCGAACGCCAGACTTCAAGTGATTTGCCCGCCTCAGCCTTCCAAACTGCTGGGATTACAGGCATGAGCCATTGTGCCTGGCCTGAGACTGGATAACTTATAAAGAAAAGTTGAATTGACTCACTGTTCTGCAGGCTGTACAGGAAGCATGATGCTGCTATCTGCTTATCTTCCTGGAACGCCTCAGGAAACTTACAGTCCTGGTGGAAGGCAAAGTGGAAGGCAGCCAGTCACATGGCCAGAGCAGGAGCAAGAGAGCAAGGTGAGAGCTACACATATTTAAACGACCAGATCGACCAGGCGCGGTGGCTCAAGCCTGTAATCCCAGCACTTTGGGAGGCCGAGACCGGCGGATCACGAGGTCAGGAGATCGAGACCATCCTGGCTAACTCGGTGAAACCCCGTCTCTACTAAAAAATACAAAAAAATAGTCGGCGAGGTGGCGGGCGCCTATAGTCCCAGCTACTCCGGAGGCTGAGGCAGGAGAATGGCGTAAACCCGGGAGGCGGAGCTGAGATCTGGCCACTGCACCCCAGCTTGGGCGACAGAGCGAGACTCCATCTCAAAAACAAACAAACAAACAAAAAAAGACCATCTCTACCAAAAATACAAAAAATTAGCTGGGCATGGTGGCGGGCGCCTGTAGTCTCAGGTACTCGGGAGGCTGACGCAGAAGAATGGCGTGAACCCAGGAGGCGGAGCTTGCAGTGAGCCAAGATTGCGCCGCTGCACTCCAGCCTGGGCGACAGAGCGAGACTCCGTCTCAAAAAAAAAAAAAAAAAAAGAAAAGAAAAGAAAAGAAAAGAGGCTCAATTGGCTCATGGTTCTGCAGGCTGTGCAGGAAGCCTTATACTGGCATCTGCTTCCGGGGAGGCTCCAGGAAGCTTCCAATCATGTTGGAAGGTGAAGGGGAAGCAAGCACCTCACATGGCTAAAGCAGGAGCAAAAGGAGAGAAGGGAGATGCCACACACTTTTAAACAACCAGGTCTCAGGAGAACTCATGATCGCCAGGACAGCACCAAGGGGATGGCGCTAAACCATTCATGAGAAAGCCACCCCCGCCCCCCCCACATCCATCCAATCACCTCCCACCAGGCCCCACCTCCAACGCCGGGGATTACAATTCGACATGAGATCCGGGCTGGGTCGCATATCCAAACCGTATCACCACTCCTTTCCCACCAAATGGTCTGCCCTTAGCCAGTCCCTCTGCCTTTCTCAGTAAGAAAGTGGGAACTGAGGTGCCTGAGTGGCAGAGCTGGGATTGGAAAGCAACGTAGTGGATCCCGGAGTCAACATTCCGTTTTTGGGGGTGGGAGTTGGAGGAGGTGGGAGGTCTTACTATATTACCCAGGCTGGTCTCCAATTCCTATAGGCTCAAGCGATCCTCCCGAGTGCGGAGATTACAGGTGTGCGCCACGGCGCCCGGCTCCAAAGTCAACATTCTTAACTTCTGCCTTATGCTCTCTCCATGTTCTTAGCTTTCATCCACATTCTCTGGCTCATCATCTTGTCCATTTCTCTTCTCAGGGTCACCACCTCCGTCAGACCTTTCCGGGACAGACTCAAGCCGGCAGAGCAGCCGCTCGCCCCAGAGCCGTGGTGTCTTCCTGGTGCGTGGGTGCCACCGCGTGGCTAAACAGGGCAACTGTAGGAATCGACTTTCCATCTCTTTGGAGCTCATCAGTGCCTTTCTTTTAGGTGACAACAGAGTTTCCAGCAGGTTTTTCCTTTCTTTTCTTCAAGTAGAGTAACAATTCACATCTGCTCAAAATAATTTATGTTCCTATTCTAACAGACTCATATGGCAGGAACAAGAAGTGCACATGCCGAAAGAAAGGCAGGGAGGGCTGTGGGAGCAAGATGGGTTGCAAGGGGCATGATGACTAATGCAATCCTGGCACCTCTTCTTCCAGCATTATAAGGACACAGTAGAATAATCGTGCATGAGTTATTGTGACAGTAGCACCTTTCAAAAATATATAGCATTGTGGAAACAGAACCCTCCAGATATATATTCCTTACTGCAATAAATATCTATGTAAAAGTAATGTCTAAATCTGGTTATGTATCTGCTAGCCCTTACTTGTACATCTGATAGTGTTCCACGATTCCTTTGGAAGCTGTGGCTGACCTTCCCACCTGGGGTGATTTCAGGACAATATTAAGGTGCTTTGTTCTCCCTGTAAGGAAGCAAGTTAGATAATGTACATAAAACTAAAAGGATACATTCAGTATAGTTAATAAGTAAATTGGTGATCTGTAAGCCATATTAACATAAATAGAATAAACAGGATAATGGAACAAACAGCAATGTTCCTCAGAGATAGAAAATCACTCTGCACCCTATAAGCTGACAGCTGTGTCATGTCATGCCTAAGTCAACCACACATTGGTGATACCCAGTGTGGTCCCATTCTGGCCCCGTATGCACTCTGCCCAAGGAAAGGGAGATAAGGCCCGTGCTACTCAGCGGGTTGACTAGCCACCTGCAGCCACGGGCAGGTGTGCGTGCCCTGTGTCTTCTGGTGGAGGAGGGGATGTGTCGGCTCTGTGTGCAGCCATTTTTTGGGTCCCTCTACTGGAACTTCCATGCTGGTCCTTACATCCATGCTACCACGAGGCTGATATAGCTGAGAAAAGGATAGGACATGTAAACTTTGCATGATCTGGATCCAGACAGTATGCTCCTTCTGGCCCACTTGCACCCTATCCTAAGCTTGTTAACCTTTTGGACTGTGTGTCTTTCTGCTCTGCGACCCTGGGATGGCTCGCCTTGGTGGTGCTCTGGGAGCTACTGATACATCTAGGTAATTTCCTATACAAGTACAGATAAGGGTTAAGCTGTTTTGGTGTCAGAAATTCTATGTACGAGGGGCATAGGGAAAATAATTTATTTAGAAAAAGAGGCTGGAAGGTTGGTCTTGAAGCTGTATTTTCTTCTTTCTTTTTCTTTTCTTTTTTTTTTTTAGAGATGGGGAGTTTCATGCTAGTCACTTAGGCTGGAGTGCAGTGGTTTGATCTCTGCTCACTGCAGCCTTTGACTCCTGGGGTTCAAGTGATTTTTGTGCCTCAACGTCCCAAGTAGCTGGGATTACAGGCATGCGCCACCATGTCCAGCTAATTTTTTGTAGTTTTTAGTAGAGATGGGGTTTCACCATGTTGGCCAGGTTGGTCTCGAACTCCTGACCTCAAGTGATCTGCCCACCTCGGCCTCCCAAAGTACTGGGATTATAGTCATGAACCACCATGCCTGGCCTGAACCTGCATTTTCTTAGTATATTAGTCAGCTCTGGCTGCTCTAACAAAAAGCCACAGACTCAGTGGCTTAAACAAAAGGAATGTGTTTTCTTACAGTTATGGAGACTGAAAGTCCAAGTTCAAGGTGCTGTCTGGGTTGGGGCCTGGGTTCTCTCCTTGGATTGCAGAGGCTGCCTCCTTGCCGTGCCTCATGGCTTTTCCTTGGTGTGTGGATGGAGAGAGGAAGAGGAAGCAAGCTCGCTGGTATCTCTTATAAGGGCACTGATTCCATCATGCAAACTCCACCCTCATGATCTCATCTAGACTTCATCACCTCCCAAAGGCATCACCTCCAAATACCATCACAATGTGGTAGAGGGAGCTTCACCATAATGACTTTTAGGGGGACCCAATTCAGTCCACAGCATTTAGCAAACTTGTTTTTTATTTAGAGTGATGGAGGTGGGAGGGGGCAGTTCTGAACTAGCCTTCACTGAAATGAAAAACATTTATTCCTGGGAGACGCAATATGCTGACCAAAATCCACACTAACCTGCAGGTGCTAGCGGGTCCCTGCCTAAGAGCAGCTTGGGGTTGGGGGTGAGGAAAGAAGGGAGTGGGCAGGGGGTGCTGATGATGGGGGACTCATCAGACAGGGAAGAAAAGGGAGAAGAGAATACAGTCATCCTTAGGTTGGGAACCAGGGCAAAGACAAACTTCTGCCTAAATCACAACCCCGACTCATAGAGGTCCTGCTGAGCATCTGGCAAATTTTATAAAGAAAAATGTTCTGGGCCTCCCAACCACAGGTTTAAAAATCTACATTTCCTCCAAGGCTAGTAAAATATGTGTTTCTCATCCCAAAGAGACATGGACATTACTTCCGCCATTCCTTCTACACATCACCTTCCCCACGTCCATCAGAAGGTGTGTACGAAGCACTCACCCTGGACTCCAAGGCTTGCCTGCGACAGAGCTCACTCCATCTGCAGAGTCCATTAAACAGATTTTGCTACAAACTCAAGTTGATCCACAGCAGTTATAAATCCAGCACTCCAGGCCAGGCATGGTAGCTCACACCTGTAATCCCAGCACTTGAGGAGGCTGAGGCAGGCAGATCACTTGAGGTCAGGAGTTTGAGACCAGACTGGCCAACATGGTGAAACCCTGTCTCTACTAATAATACAAAAATTAGCCAGGCATGGTGGTGCATGCCTGTAATCCCAGCTACTTGGGAGGCTGAGGCACGAGAATTGCTTGAACCTGGGAGGCAGAGATTGCAGTGAGCTGAGATCACGCCACTGCACTCCAGCCTGGGCGACAGAGTGAAACCGTTTCTGAATAATAATAATAATTAATAAATAAATAAATATATATATATAAATTCAGCACTACTCAGTTCAGTCATCAGCCCAGGAGGAGTCCAGGACAACAGAAAGCTAGAACAAAGGGAGCAGTACTGAACCCCTTTCAAGCCCTGGAAAAACTGCATGCACAGACCAGGGCACCAGGTGATACTTGGTACACACGGGTGGCAGCAGGTAGGTGACTCCTATTTATCGAATGGGATGCTGACTGCTCTGTGCTCATTTGCTTCCTGGTGGCATCTCTGATTTACCAGCCAGGCTGGGCATGGTGGCTCACACCTGTAATCCCAGCACTTTGGGAGGCCGAGGTGGGTGGGTCACCTGAGGTCAGGAGTTCAAGACCAGCCTGCCCAACATGGTGAAACCCCGTCTCTACTAAAAATAAAAAAATTAGCCAGGTGTGTAATCCCAGCTAATCTCAGGAGGCTGAGGCAGGAGAATCGCTTGAACCCGGAAGGCAGAGGTTGCAGTGAGCAGAGATCACATCACTGCACTCCAGCCTGGGCAACAGAGTGAGACTCTGTCTCAAAAAAAAAAAAAAAAAAAGCCAGGCATGGTGGCAGGCACCTGTAGTCCCAGCTACTTGGGAGGCTGAGGCAGGAGGACTGCTTGAACCCAGGAGGGAGGTTGCAGTGAGCCAAGATCATGCCACCGCATTCCAGCCTGGGTGACAGAGTGAGACCCTGTCTCAAATTAAAAATAAACAAATAAATAGGGCCCAGTTTGAAGGTAGAGATGGGATCATTTATATGGATGCAACTACTGGCCATTGATTTTATGCCAAGCACTGTGCTTGCTTTCCATATTTTTTTTGCTTTTTTTTTTTAAAAACAAGGTCTTGGTCTGTCACCCGGCATGGAGTGCAGTGACACAAATGCGACTCACTGCAGCCTTGACCTCCCGAAATTGATCCTCCCACCTCAGCCTCCCATAAATGGGACTACAGGTTCACACAACTATGCTCAGCTAATTTTTAAAATTAATTATTATTTTTTAAATTAATTATTATTTGTAGAGATGGGGTCTCTCTATGTTGCATCTGGCCAAGACATCATTCTAACTGAAATATGCCAATCACAAAAGGACAAATACTGTATGATTCTGTTCATGTGAGATGCCTAGAGTAGTCAAATTTACAGAGACAAAAGGTAGCGTGGTGGTTGCCAGGGGTTGGGGATAGGAGAAATGGGGAGTTATGGTTTAATAGGTACAGAGTTTCAGTTTAGAAAGATGAAAAAGCCCTATAGATGAATAGTGGTGATGGTTGCACAACAATGAGAATGTGTTTAGTGATATTGAATTAATAAGATAAAAAAGGTTAAAATGAGGCCAGGCATGGTGGCTTACACCTGTAAACTCAGCACTTTGGGAGGTCAGTGCAGGAGGATCACTTGAGTCTAGAGGTTCAAGACCAGCCTGGGCAACGTGGCCAAACCCTGTCTCTACAAAAAATACAAAAATTAGCCAGGTTTGGTGGCGTACATCCGTAGTCTCAGCTACTTGGGAGGCTGAGGTGGGAGGATGACCTGAGCCTGGGGAGGTCGAGGCTTCAGGAAAACAACCCAAGACCTTGTCTCAATAATACATTTTATGTTACGTATATTTTACCATAATTCTTTCTTTTTTTATTTTTAGTCTCACTCTGTCGCCCGGGCTGGAGTGCAGTGACATGATCTGGGCTCACTGCAAACTCCACCTCTCAGGTGCAAGCGATTCTCCTACTTCAGACTCCTGAGTAGCTGGGATTATAGGTGTGCACCACCACGCCCAGCTAACTTTTGTATTTTTAGTAGAGATAGGGTTTCACACGTTGGCCATACTGGTCTTGAACTTCTGACCTCAAGTGATCCTCCTGCTTTGGCCTCCCAAAGTGCTGGGATTACAGATGTGAGCCACTGCACCCAGCACCCCTTTTTATTTTGAGACAGAATCTCACTGTCTTCCAGGCTGAAGTGCAGTGGTAGGAACACAGCTCACTGCAGCCTCAACCTTCTGGGCTCAAGCAATCCTCCTACCTCAGTCTCCCACGCAGCTGGGACTACAGGTATGCACCACCATGCCCAGCTAATTTTTTGATTTTTTTTTTTTTTTTTGGGTAGAGACTGGGTCTCACTTTGTTGCCCACGCTGGTCTCCAACTCCTGGGCTCAACTGATTTTCTCACCTCAGCCTCCCAAAGTCCTGGGATTACAGGTGTGAGCCACTGCACCTGGCCCACAATATATATTTTTTAAAGTTTAAAATAAGTGACTTTGTCTTAGCACCTGCTGAAAAGTTTCTGGCCAACACAGCTTTTCCTGGCTCCAAAGCTCCTATCTGTTCTTTGTCACCACAATACCCTACTCCTTAAAGGCAACGCCTGTCCTAGGCCCCATTCATAGAAGCAGAGGTAGACAGGGCTGTACCTGTCATTTCCTCTTCTTCATCTGAGCATCCCCAGCTTCTTGCTCATAGTCCATTGCTGTAGGTGTTTTGACAATGGCGCCAGCCTCAAATGGCAACTCGACTCCATATAAAACATAATTATGTTTTTTTTAATTTTAGGTTAAGCTTTGAATCATTGCAAAATAATCAGGAAAAGGCAGTGGTGGCACAAAATGATGACATAGTTATGAAATTGTCATCTGAAATCTGTCTAGAATGTATCGAAATCCATATTAATTTGGAAAGACGTAGAGAGAGGATGAGGTTTTGACATGTAATCTGGAGACGAGGAATCACTTTGGAAGGAGCTGTTGAGCGGTACAAAATATTGAACTAGCATAAAAATTTGCTTTGAATGATCTTTCATCTTCCTAAAGATGTCAGGAAGTTTCTCAAGGGAAGTTAGGGTGGTTTGCTATAGGCTAGCAACCTGACCTCGATCCATGCCAAATTCACATGGCTTCTCCATCCACTCAGGGAGGTGTAGATGCCACAGACGATTCTGGAGTAATCTCTCTAGGTTTAGATCCTATTGGGGTGAGTTGGGGAGTCAGTCTGAAGTGAGATCCAATAATATGTCAACCAATAACAAGAGAGGATTCTGGAAAAGAGGTCTAGAATGTGTTAAAAAAAAAAAAAAAAAAGTTAAGCTTACATCCATACAGAGAAACAAGAAGATAGATGCTTGGGTGAGATACCTAACAATCTAGCCTGAGCACAGTGGCTCATACCTGTAATCCCAGCACTTTGGGAGGCCAAGGCTGGTGGATTGCTTGAGCCCAGAAGGTCAAGACCAGCGTGGGCCACATGGCAAACCCTGTCTCTATAAAAAGTACAAAAATTAGCTGGGTGTTGGGGGTGCATGCCTGTAGTCCCAGCTACTCAGGAGACTGAGGCGGGAGGATGGCTTGAGTCCAGGAGGTCGAGGCTGCAGTGAGCCACGATGAAGCCACTGCACTCCAGCCTGGGTGACAGAGCAAGACCTTGTCAAAACAAAACAAAATGACAACATCAAAAAACAATCTAGAGGTGATGGTCAAAGGGTATGAAGTTTTAATTATACAAGATAAATAAATTCTGGAGATCTCTATACACATAGTGCCTACAGGTAACAATTCTGTATTGTATACTTAAAATTCTCTAAGAGGGTAGGTCTCATATTAAATGCTCTTACCACACATACACACACATAATAATTATAATAGGAGTGGAAGGAAACTTCGGGAGGTGACAAATATGTTTACGGCCTTGATGGTGATGATGGTTTCGTGGGTGTATACTTATCCCCAAGCTCATTGGCTTGTATACGTTAAATATGCACCGCTTTTTCATGCCAGTCTTACACCAATAAAGTGGTTTAAACATTCTGTTTTTAAAAAGAACAATTTGGAAATAGACATGGAATTTAAAAACAAATGCATGAGTACAAATTTACAGGCCATTAATGAGAATTGAGTAAACTAGCTCTCTGACTGGAAACAGCTGAAATTCTCCTAGTAAGCATGTTATCCACACCCAGTAGTGCTGTATGTTACGTTTTACTCTCTTGTGTGTGTGTTATATTTTACAATAGAGAAGAAAAATGCACTGTCTGAGCATAAGGTGGGGGGGGGGGCGTGTCTATCATTGCTTCATGTAGTCATCCCTGCTGTGTGTGTGATCTTCACCATGTTGCAATCCATTTAGGAGCTGAAGACGAAGCCTGGTTGCTGTTTTAATGTTCTGCCTTCTCTGAAGTTGCAGGGTGGTTATGTTAATGCTGTGGTTTGAAAATGGAAGCCTGAGATGTCAGCAAAACTCCCGGCTCCCACCTGCCCTTCTGGGGATGCACAGGAGGAATATCCCACAAGGATCTCCTTCCTGCACATTCCAGGGCAGATTTGGGCAACATCAAACATCAAGAGAACCAGCCGAGCTCACACTTGTCTGGATCCAGTGAAAGCTCTTGCCCGACTTTATAGCAAACAAGAATGCTTAGAATAATTGCTCCTAATTTTGTTTGTTTATTTGTAAGTAGAAAGGCATGAGTCTTTCCATCCTGGGTAAAAGCCAAATCAAGCAATTTGATTCATTATTCATGGTGCTACTGACCAACTTGAAATTAAGAAATAAGAACTGGGTGAAGGCCAGGCACAGTGGCTCATGCCTGTAATCCCAGCACTTTAGGAGGCCAAGGTGAGCAGATTGCTTGAGTTTAGGAGTTCAAGACCAGCCTGGGCAACATGGTAAGACCTCGGCTCTCCTAAAATGTTAGCCAGTTGTGGTGGCACCTGCCTGTAGTCCCAGCTACTTGGGAGGCTGAGGAAGGAGAATCATTTGAACCCGGGAAGCAGAGGTTGCAGTGAGCTGGGATTGCAACACTGTACTCCAGCCTGAGTGACAGAGGAAGACTCTGCCTCAAAAACTAAACTAAACTAAACTAAACTAAACTAAACTAAACTAAACTAAACTAAACTAAA